>NC_064621.1:506968420-507274720 GCF_023898315.1 Schistocerca nitens
TTTGGAAGATCCTTAGAAAACATGTAATTAGTATGAGAAAACAAAAGTTTTGGGAATCGAGCGACAAAGATTGGATTAACTTTTTAGTGCATTCCAGGTCCATAGGATGGATTATCTTCATCCTCTGCAAACTCCTCCTCCAGCTTCCTCTTGTTCCTCCTCCTGTTTACTCTTGCTTGTATTTCTAGACTCTTTACAGCCCTGTCTGCAGCCCGAAGGCGTTCCTTGTCTAAAGCAAGCATCGCTCGTTGTTGTGTTCGTAGATTTTGCTACCATTTTCTTCAGTTGCAGTTACTGCAACACTGTTCCAAAAGGTGGTCATGTATGAACACTTATCACATTTCAGTTGTATTTCACTAGCAAGTCCTACGTGCTTTATTACGGAGAGTTCCAGACCAACTTCACTACAATGAATACATCTTACACAGTTTGAAAAAATTCCTTTGAGAACCGACATATCAAATATTTCATTCACATCCGATTCGCCCATAAAACATTCATAGTTTTCACTCATTGAACCAAGCTGCTTCTGTGAAGTATTTTCTTTCCCACTTTGACTGCTATGGGCAGGTGTACTTGAGAGGTTAGGTTCACTCACTTGGTTATCGTCTTTATTGTTTACAGTAATAACACATACCTTTGGCTTTCCAACATTTCTCCTTTTTTTAAAGCCTTCAGAGGATTTCTAATAACTTTACTTTTACTCATTATTATACTTCAACAAAACAGAGACTCAAGAAACAGAATTAATTACGAATATTTTCGAGATAACGACAGAGTAAATAAACATGAAACAATCGACAATCACACCAGCGATATATATTGAACCATCACAGGCTAGCCACAACACATACTTTATCTCACATCACTAAAATGTACCTGATGAACACGGACGTTAATAATAACACCATTTGACAGCAGTTTAACAGCGCCACAGTGGGTCACGCCCATGTAGAACACATTACAAAAAAAATTTAAAAATAGTTGTAGTCTTCGGAATTGAATAAATTATATATCTATTAAAAGGTAATAGTCTGCAGATTCAGAAAACGCAAAAAAGTAAAAATTGAACTTTTCCTGATTTTGAGCCTTTCCGGAGCCCCTTAAACCTAACTAATCTAAGGACATCACACACATCGATGCCCGAAGCAGGATTCGAACCTGCGACCGTAGCGGTCGTGCGGTTTCAGACTGTAGGGCCTAGAACCGCTCGGCCACTCCGGCCGGTGATAGGAATGGTCGGTGTTCCTCAAGAGCCAATTGGTGACGAGCAGGCAGATATTGCCTCCTGCCGATTTTTGTGATATTGACTTAGAGCATTCAGTACCCATACACCCGATGTCTGAATCTTTGCCATTGGATACGAATGTCATTCGATGGTGGAATGATCGCAGTTCATCACAATTCTCTAGTACACTGACTTGAATCATTATGGATTAATGCATTTAAAAGATCTTCATCAAACCCCGTAGGTAGGAATACCAACTTGCAAAACAAATGCGCTACGAACTTAGGTACCGACCTAACACATTCGGATCACACTTTTTCATTTGTTTGTGTTGCAATGTTAAGAGCACTTTTCGTGAAGAGACACATCCAATTCATGTTGTTGGAGGGAAAATTCGCTATCACCGGTTATGTGGCCACGTGGAGTAAACGCCCCCGCCGTCGAGGCCCTGAAACCACGCGGAAGCAGAAGCAACGTCTGAAGATGGAGACTGCTCTTACTTACCGCCGAAACTACGCTGCTAGCCGCCTAAATACAAATGGACAAATCACAGGGCGGCACTTAAATGTGGATGTTTTCTTTTCCAAGATGCTACTCCAGGCGGGTGTAAAATGAATGTGCGCAACGGAAAATAATGAACGCTAAAACGATGATTTGGCCCAGTCTGAGTTCCCCCTGAAGCAGATCTCAGGATCTCTTAATGGACTTTAACATATAAATTACTACCTAAACACAAATGAATGATTAAGGCAACTAATACTACTAAATGATAAACCTTGTCCGGCTTATCTATTTATTGTGGATTAAAAAAAGTAAAATTACTTATCAATTGCCCAACTCTGCCCCTTATTATGACTGCGCGATATAATATCAATAACGCGAAATGACTGACATCATCTACATACCATACACTAGAAGACACTAGTTTCAAAGATGATTTACGGTGGTGTGGAGCCTCAGTGGAAATAAACTAACGTTGTAACGCCGGAAATGCATATCCTCCTATTTCCATCTATTGTACTGTAAGTTTTTTCCTTATTTTGTTACCTGAATATATGACATTTCTGTGCCTTTATATATTGTAATTGTTTTACTATTTGTATATATATATATATATATATATATATATATATATATGTTTATGCATTTATGTCGATGTATTATTGGTTTGTTTCGTAAATATTATTTGTATTTTTACGCTGGGTCTTGCCTAGGGAAAACTGCTATCGAACGATTACATCGATAGGTCGTGTGAAGAATCAAAGTGTGTAGGATCTTTGGTAGTGTTAACTCTGCCGCGTGGAGCGCGGGCAGAGCAGTTGGAGTCTGGCTGGAGTAGCGAGTGGAGCAGGTGTGTGGTGTGACGCTCCCGCGAGTTGCCGCGCTTTCGGGGTTTAGCAGCATGTAATTGCGCTCGACTTGCGATGATAGTTTCTGACATGGTGTCGCGGACGGGAAGCCTTAGCTGGCGCATACCAAAGAGCCCGTTTCGTCTGGTGACCGTGTTGAGAAGAAGGCGCGCCAACATCCAGTTTCTGCAACAGCGACGGCCGACAATGAGTGACTGTCGCCACCTCCTCGATCGACGGCTTCAAACCTTCAATCAACTAACAAGGAAGACTAAAAGCACGTAAAGTTTCAGAACTGTATGGCAGACCTCAGCTTTTCAAATTGTTCCATTTGCCTCGCAAAATTACAGCAACTTAGCATGAACCTTTGTTGCTCATTGTCCCAATTGCATTACCAAGCAGGGTCCCTTCCTTTTCCGAAATGAACCCGAGTGTCGTTGAAATTCAGACGCCAGCATTCAAGTACTATCATTGCATTTCATTACTTTAGTTTCAAAGTGCAGTTAAAGCATTCATAGCTGGCTACAATAGTTAGATTACACAAGCACAAATTAAGAGTGCGAGTTTTGTTAGCATATTTTAGCTTACCTGTGACTGCAGCTCAGCTTGGTACGTACTAAATTTTACTATTGTTAATTATTCAGAATCATTTAATTCAAGTTCAAAGTTAAATCTCTTGTTTCTAAATTGCGTAGAGTCAAGTTGCTTTTGAAATGATTGTTGAGGTAGTCCAAGACTAACCGTATTCTGCTGGATTTCGATGTGCTTCAGAAAGAAAGCTCACTATTAACTTCAGTCACTAAATTAACTTTCGATTTTCCGGTTTTATTAATTCTTTTGCTAAATTAAGTCAGAGTGTAGCGAAATTTATTACTTCTGACAAACTTTCAGTTTTCACACTACACGTGTCAACCTTCAGTTGCCACGCTTCTAGTGCTAATTATATGTGTAATAACCTTTCTTTTTCAGTTACTATAGTAATTGTCCTTAGGACTGGCGACCGTGATTTCCCCCAAATCTCAAATATCTAATTACCGCTAGTTAATTGTTGACGTAACGGCCGCACATTTACTTTCTTTATTAACTTTACCCCTTTTCAAAATTAATTTCCACCAGTTTCATTTGCATTTTTCCTTTCATTTAGATGTAACCCTTTCCTCCCTCTTTACCGACAGATTAACTTCGGTGACGATTGCTTTCCCAAATTTCCCATTAGGTACACGCGGTTTCAATTTTCACTGTCATTAAGGTCGATAAGTGAGGGGGAGGTTACACGTGGCGACCGTGACAGGACAATCTTCAGATTTGAGGTTGTTCTGGACACGAATTTTGTTTGGTGCAAATGTCGTAACAAAGTATTGGTTACGAACAGATAGTTACGTCAGCGAGATTAAGTAGTGGGAGGAATCCTAATTAGGTTTGAGATTTGTTATTTATATTGAAAATTATTAAAATGAGTGAAGGCAACAATTACCAAAATTTGGTAGACTTGGATACGGAACAATCGGTCGAACAGTGGGAAACGCACAGCGCGGTACCCATTGTTCAGGGGCAGGCGGCTAGCGTGATAGACGCGACCGCCGAAGCGCAACAAAGAGCAGAAATGAAATTCCAAACATTAGAAAATGTTTCGGAATCGGAAGTGAAAATCAAATCGGAATCCCTTGATGACGAATACGGGGGGACAATTAAAGAGGAAGCCGCTACGGAAGTAAAACCGGTAGTTTCCGGGAATTTAACTGATTTATTGAATGTTTTGATTAACGAAATCAAGGCTCAGTCTAGCAAGATAGAAACTCAATCGGCAGAAATTAAACCTCAGGCTGCCAAGCAAGAAGCTCAGTCTGAAAAAATTGACAGGAAGCTAGACAATCAGAACAAAGCTATTAATGTTGTTAACAACAATGTTGGAGTTGTTAATACAAAAGTTGATAAAATCAAAGAAGATATTGTTGTGATTAATACCGAAATCGGTAATCTTAAACAGGAAATGATAGACGTTCAGGCGGAAATTGCGAGCATAAATACGCGTTTTAATTCCGAAATTAGCAGAATCGAGAAAAGTGTAGGAGACGCAGTTGCTCCGATCATCGAGAATAAGGTGACGGAATAAATTCAGTTAGTGAGAAAAGACGATCAATAGAAGGTGGAAACTTTAAAGGTTTTAGTATCCGAAGTAGATACCAAAGTGAGGAAGCAGGCTAATACCTGCGAAGAGAAAAAGAGGCAAGTGGAAACGCTTGCGACAACCACTTGCCAAGTGATTACGAGAGTGTCGGAATTAGAAAAGAAACTTGAAGAAAAACAGAGCTATGTGCCAATCTGTGCACATAGTTCGGAATTGTTGACGAAAGAGGAGCGGTTCGACCCCTTGAAAAAAGGCGGTATACACGCGACGGATTTCATTAAAAACTGTGAAAGAGTTTTACCCAGATCATGGACTAATGAGAAAAAAATTAATGCGGTTATTGATGTGTTGGCTGGTGATGCCAAGCATTGGGGCTTAAACCTCGACATTACGAACCTGACCTTTGACGAGTTTAAAAATTTGTTTCTGGCTGAATACTGGTCAGAGCAAAAACAGCAAAGTGTCTGGCGCGAATTTGTCGTATCGAGGCCTTTAGATGCGAATTCCCGCGGCTCGATGAAGGAGTTTTGTGAGGGCTGGATCCGCAAGTTGGAATATTTGCGTGATCGCCGCACGGAAACCGAAATAGTTTGGGAACTCTACAAGAAGCTTCCAGATGATACAAAACGCTACGTAGGAAGCAATTACAGGACAATCAATGATTTCCTGGAAAGAGTTGAGGACGAGGACAATTGGCGCAATAATCGCGATACTGGTAGAGGTCGTGGTAACAACAACGGGTACCACAGCAACCACAACAATCATAACTATGGGAATAATGCATACAGCAATCTTGGCAACAGTAACAATAGTGGTTCGGGCCGTAATGACAATCGATACAATGCAAATAATAACAGGAATGACGGAAACCAGTATCGTACTAACGTGATACGGGCTTCACAGAATTGTAATAACGCCAGAGGGTGTGATCAGCCGCCTCAGCAGCATCCGGGGACCGTATCTGCTGGGACGAGACAGGGAAACCATTAGCCGCGCCGGTGAGGGGCCGACCGGGCGTGGAGAAATTTTGGCGGCCCAATAGCAGGAGAAAACCCAGGTGTCGTCGTTATGAAAATTCCGTGTGGAATAATCAATGGCGGGAGAGTGTGCCAGTGTTAGGAGAAAGGAGTGCGCCCACAAGTAGGAGATCAGCTGTGTACACGGCAGTAGAAAATACATTCTCTGTCAGTGAGAACAATTTAAGTAGTGTTCCGGAAAACGATTATAAAGTGGCAGCTGTAATACCCACAGCGAAACTGGAGATTGAGTTTAAGAATGATTCGCAAGTGTTGAGAGAAGATCAGATGTCGGATAAAACGTCCGTCATCGAGCGAGGGGATGCAGAGAGGGATGAGGTCTGGTTAAGGCAGTTCGGTCGCTTATACGACGAACTAAGAGATTATAGGGGTCTGTATGGGAGAAGCGTTTATGGGGAGCGCGGGCAGGATTTGCCGCGTCTCGTCCCGCAGGAAGATAGTGTTTGTGAAATGATAGAAAGGTCTGGCCCTAACCGGCAGACTTTACCAGAAACAATTGATGTTAATGGGGAGCACGAGCAAGATTCGTCGTGTTTCGTCCCGCAGGAGTTAGATGTTGAAGTAGTAACGGAAAGTTCTGGCCCTAACCGGCAGACTTTACCGAAAGTTATAGTGGTAGAAGTAGCCGACCCATCCGACGCAAACCTCCAGTTTAAACATTGCGAAAGTATTAAGGAGAAAGATTACGAAAATTTTAGTGATAGCCGGACACGATTGGTAGAAAAGCACGTAGATTACAGCGTGTATGAGGTTAGAGCTGACATTATACGGTCAGAAGATAACAGTGTGGGTTGCGCAGATATAGAGGAAGTAATTGCAGATACTACTGGGCACATTTCTCCAGGTAGATTGGCAGATGAGATCAATCTGATTAAAGAGGAATCAACGAAGGTGACAATTAGTGAATTGATAGCAAAGCAACACTCACTAGTTGACGAGTTACAGGATAAGGTTTCGGTATTGGAGGCGGAGCTACAGACTAAGCCTCAGGACAAACGTGTTGAAATTAAAACTGTATGTGAACAGAGGATGAAAAAGCCGCCAGATAAACCGGATTTAGGATCAAAGCCGGATGGTTTTTTCTGGAATGGCCTGGATACAGACGAGGATTTATTGTGGGAAAATAAAGAAACAGTCGAGGACAAGTGTAGACAGATAGTAGTGTCTGTTAATATGCACGACCTACAACTAAACGTGTTGTTTGACACCGGTGCAGAATTGAGTGCTGTATCTGGGAAAATATTTGAGTTACTGAAAGACAGACCTGGTATCGTAGTTATGCCAGTAACAGGAGTGAAAATTATCGGTGCTACTGGGAAGGCCAGTAAACCGGTCACAAAACAGATTTTTGTCAACTTCGAGATATGTGGGGCACGATTTGAGCAAGAGTTTGTCGTCGTGCCAGACTTAACTACGGAAGTAATTATCGGGTTAGATTGGCTATTAAAGTACCGTGCAGTGATTAATTGCGAAAGCAAAACTTTGACATGTACGTCACAATGTAAAACAATAGTAGTTAGCTTTGACGAGGCAGGAGACGGTGTGCATAGGCAATACCAGCCTATACACATTGTTAACAGGCCGAATGGTATTGATGTAGGTATGAGTTTGAACTGCCGTAACGTGAGGAATTTCGGCATTGACAAAAGTGTAGAAAGTGAATTGGAAGAGATAATCAAATTCCCTCCACGGATTGACATTAGTATTGGTGTGAAAAAAGATCGTTTGCGGGAAGTAATGAAGCTAAAAGCTGATGCTCGCATACGTCGTCATGACGCTAAAGCGCGTTTTGCTAAGTTTGCAATCGGAGACTTAGTACTTGTAAAAGCTCATGAGAAATCGAGCGAGATAGACAATGAAATCTCTAAATTTAAGTTTGTTTATAATGGACCATATAAAGTCATTGGTATACCTCACACAAATGCTTATTGCTTAGAGTATCCAAGCTCTGGAAAACGATTAGGTATACGGAATATTGTAGACTTGAAGTTGTACCAACCTAGGATTGATTAATACCACAGAATGGATAATTTGTACAGTATGTAATATAGAGTGTAAGATTTAAGGATGTGCCATGTTGCGATGCTTTTGCCTGACCTAGAGGTCATTAAAGAACATGTAATTAACAAGTAATTAATTTTTGATTAGACGTTTTAACCAATTGAAAAATCCAAGCTGCTAGTTTAAGTTTTCAGCTGAGTCACAGTAGATTAAGGAATGTAAATATGCTTTTGTAACTAGCTGTCAGATTTCATGAATGCATGAATGTGTGTTTTACTAGTCATGGCCGATGTGCTTAGACGCTGTTTTAAGTTTCAGGCTAGTACATGCGTGTGATGATGGACAGTGTTGAGTTATCCACTGTGATAGTATTAAGGGACTCCTTGAGATTACTCGGGAGTGAGTTTTCCTAAAGAATTCAGTGAAACGGACGTTCTGGAAATGCCGCTACACAGGCGAGTGAGATCAAGCGTGCCGCACAGGCGGGCGCAACAATACTGGCAAGGTGGAGCCGCTGTCGGCTCTTGGGTCGCTGTCGGCTCTTGTGCCGCTGTCGGCATTCTTTGTACTTGCGAGTACGGAAGGCGGAGTTGTTTTTCTTCCCGAACAGCTGATGTGAAAGAATTCTGCTGTCAATATTTATGTTTTTGTCGATCTACTGTATATTATTTTCTTGTTTAGCGTTAAGTGGACTCTCATGACGAGATAATAATTATGAAAAGGTTATATAAAATGTGTATTCTATGTAATTAATAATTAATTTGCGTATTTTGATCTACCTGTTTTTATGACCATGTACTCTAATTAATTTTGCAAATAGTATTCCATTTCTTATAGTATTACGAATTTTAATGCTTTTGGAATAGCTAAACCATTTTCTATGCTTTCTATGAATTTTAATATGTTGTCAACCTGTTTTATTTTGTGCAAGATGACAGAGTGGAATAAGATTAGGACTGTCTCCACTCAATTTTTATGGTCTAAAAAATTGATTTATGCTTAATTAGACGAATGCTAAATTTTGATGATGTTTTGAGCATATGCATTTCCGCTGTTTATTTTTTGGGACATTTTCTGAGTCTGTTTAGGTTACACGAACATCCTCAGACAATGTGGGGCACGTGTAACGCCGGAAATGCATATCCTCCTATTTCCATCTATTGTACTGTAAGTTTTTTCCTTATTTTGTTACCTGAATATATGACATTTCTGTGCCTTTATATATTGTAATTGTTTTACTATTTGTATATATATATATATATATATATATATATATATATATATATATATATATATATATATATATATATTTGCATTTATGTCGATGTATAATTGGTTTGGTTCGTAAATATTATTTGTATTTTTACGCTGGGTCTTGCCTAGGGAAAACTGCTATCGAACGATTACATCGATAGGTCGTGTGAAGAATCAAAGTGTGTAGGATCTTTGGTAGTGTTAACTCTGCCGCGTGGAGCGCGGGCAGAGCAGTTGGAGTCTGGCTGGAGTAGCGAGTGGAGCAGGTGTGTGGTGTGACGCTCCCGCGAGTTGCCGCGCTTTCGAGGTTTAGCAGCATGTAATTGCGCTCGACTTGCTATGTTAGTTTCTGGCACGGTGTCGCGGACGGGAAGCATTAGCCGGCGCACATCAAGAGCCCGTTTCGTTTGGTGACTGTGTCGAGAAGAAGGCGCGCCAACATCCAGCTTCTGCAACAGCGACGGCCGACAATGAGTGGCTGTCGCCACCTCCTCGATCGACGGCTTCAAACCTTCAATCAACTAACAAGGAAGACCAAAAGCACGTAAAGTTTCAGAACTGTATGGCAGACCTCAGCTTTTCAAATTGTTCCATTTGCCTCGCAAAATTACAGCAACTTAGCATGAACCTTTGTTGCTCATTGTCCCAATTGCATTACCAAGCAGGGTCCCTTCCTTTTCCGAAATGAACCCGAGTGTCGTTGAAATTCAGACGCCAGCATTCAAGTACTATCATTGCATTTCATTACTTTAGTTTCAAAGTGCAGTTAAAGCATTCATAGCTGGCTACAATAGTTAGATTACACAAGCACAAATTAAGAGTGCGAGTTTTGTTAGCATATTTTAGCTTACCTGTGACTGCAGCTCAGCTTGGTACGTACTAAATTTTACTATTGTTAATTATTCAGAATCATTTAATTCAAGTTCAAAGTTAAATCTCTTGTTTCTAAATTGCGTAGAGTCAAGTTGCTTTTGAAATGATTGTTGAGGTAGTCCAAGACTAACCGTATTCTGCTGGATTTCGATGTGCTTCAGAAAGAAAGCTCACTATTAACTTCAGTCACTAAATTAACTTTCGATTTTCCGGTTTTATTAATTCTTTTGCTAAATTAAGTCAGAGTGTAGCGAAATTTATTACTTCTGACAAACTTTCAGTTTTCACACTACACGTGTCAACCTTCAGTTGCCACGCTTCTAGTGCTAATTATATGTGTAATAACCTTTCTTTTTCAGTTACTATAGTAATTGTCCTTAGGACTGGCGACCGTGATTTCCCCCAAATCTCAAATATCTAATTACCGCTAGTTAATTGTTGACGTAACGGCCGCACATTTACTTTCTTTATTAACTTTACCCCTTTTCAAAATTAATTTCCACCAGTTTCATTTGCATTTTTCCTTTCATTTAGATGTAACCCTTTCCTCCCTCTTTACCGACAGATTAACTTCGGTGACGATTGCTTTCCCAAATTTCCCATTAGGTACACGCGGTTTCAATTTTCACTGTCATTAAGGTCGATAAGTGAGGGGGAGGTTACAACGTGATCGCAGCTTTTTATCTTTTTTAGCCCTAATAAGCCGAAGCAATATGTACTGCGTCCGGTGCGTCGAAGTGATGGTCCTCGTACTCGTCTGCGACGATGGAAGAACTCCAGCCACAAATTAACTCTTTCAAACACTAGGGCGGCAGAAGGCGGTCCTCTGACTGATATACTCTAATACTGTCTTCTCCTCCCTGTGTTCTACAGACGAGAAACGCGAACTCTCAGTCCCAAGGACGGAGTTCAGAAACGTCTCAACGTAAGTATAGGCAGAGGAAGTGCTCTCAATTACTGAAAGCTGCGTACTCAACGACGACTTCCAACCCGGAGGTGAAGGCCAGAATCGTATAGGTTCGCAACAGTACACTGCCTAACTGTTCTAACTATAAACTCTCCTGAGAGAATGTTGACACAACAAATCATAAGTTCGATGAACTGGCAATATTTATATCCAATGTGTTAAAGATTCTGATTTGCCTGAAGAGGCAAAGAAACACTTCAAACATGTATTCCGTCACCAAGACAATATAGAAGCAGTGGAGCGGGCCAACAGCAAGTTTTCAGTAGTGGAAATGAAGCTAGAAAACTTTCTTTCAGTCAAAGGCATGGATTCCGTAGCAAAGGATAAAGCTGTTAAAGACACAAAAGGGAAAAAAAAAAACATACGACGGAAGAATATCAGCTGGATCGGAATCAGTAAATAAAATCATCTAACAATACAATTCAACGATTCAGTAAAAAGTGATTTTGAGTTTTAGAAGGCCCAAAACTGGTCCCCCATCAATACCTCTCCAGAAGGCTTTGTTCCTAGATGATATGAAAAAATTTGAGAAATGTAAAAATCGCCAGGAGGTGAAAACCTACATCCCCCCACTTTATCGTAAGTCGTGTAATAATACAGGGCTATTACAAGTGATTGAAGCGATTTCATAAATTCACTGTAGCTCCATTCATTGACATATGGTCACGGCACACTACAGATACGTAGAAAAACTCATAAAGTTTTGTTCGGCTGGGCTGAAGCCGCACTTCAGGTTTCCGCCACCAGAGCGCTCGAGAGCGCAGTGAGACAAAATGGAAACAGGAGCCGAGAAAGCGTATGTCGTGCTTGAAATGCACTCACATCAGTCAGTCATAACAGTGCAACGACACTTCAGAACGAAGTTCAACAAAGATCCACCAACTGCTAACTCCATTCGGCGATGGTATGCGCAGTTTAAAGCTTCTGGAAGCCTCTGTAAGGGGAAATCAACGGGTCGGCCTGCAGTGAGCGAAGAGACGGTTGAACGCGTGCGGGCAAGTTTCACGCGTAGCCCGCGGAAGTCGACGAATAAAGCAAGCAGGGAGCTAAACGTACCACAGCCGACGGTTTGGAAAATCTTACGGAAAAGGCTAAAGCAGAGGCCTTACCGTTAACAATTGCTACAAGCCCTGGTACCCGATGACAAAGTCTAACGCTTTGAATTTTCGGCGCGGTGGAGATCATGATCAGCAATTCATGTCATGGCCTCCACGCTCTCCCGACTTAACCCCATGAGATTTCTTTCTGTGGGGTTATGTGAAAGATTCAGTGTTTAAACCTCCTCTACCAAGAAACGTGCCAGAACTGCGAGCTCGCATCAACGATGGTTTCGAACTCATTGATGGGGACATGCTGCGCAGAGTGTGGAAGGAACTTAATTATCGGCTTGATGTCTGCCGAATCACTAAAGGGGCACATATCGAACATTTGTGAATGCCTAAAAAAACTTTTTGAGTTTTTGTATGTGTGTGCAAAGCATTGTGAAAATATCTCAAATAATAAAGTTATTGTAGAGCTGTGAGGTCGCTTCAATCATTTGTAATAACCCTGTATATACCATTCACAAGTAGTAGTTATCAGGGGTGTCAGAAGAGGGAGTGGAAATGGAAGAGGATGTGTTCAAAGAAGGGGAGGAGGAAGACTGAAATGTAACACCTGTGTTGCTCAGAAAAGATATTCCTTAAGAGACACTACAGAAGGAAATGATTGTGGTTGTACAGACACTAACTGTGAGGAGATTATAGAAAGTGACTATGATTACTCTCTCGTGTGTGTTGGAGCCACACTAATATATTTCCGTCTTGATATTTTATTTTATTTCTTATCTATGCATTTTTTTCGGCACATTAATTTCGTTTTAATTACTCACATATCCTTGTTTTGCAATGAAAATATATTGTAGCATGGAAATTACGAGTGTTCTGTCAAAATATCTTCAAAATGTAACACAATAAATAAAATTTTTTGCTCTTGTATTTGATTCGCTCTAAAAAGTTTTAAGACGCAAGAAGTGTAAGTATTTTTAATGCAGTATATTATATAAAATAATGCAGGAGCACTACAATCCATAACCGTACCCACAACTACAAACACACTAAATATTAAGAAAAAACATCTGATGTTGTTAAAGTAGCTCACATATTTTATAAACGGCCAGTTAACCTTGATAGTCATTTCCTCAGTTTTCTTCAGCTAGCACTTGTATTATTCAAATAATAGTGAAAACTAATACAAAAGTTTACGAGAGAAAACTGGAATTGGGAAAGGGGGGGGGAGCGCTAAATGGTAATTCGCTCGTGCGGAAAAATTTTCTCGAACCTGCTCTGGCTACATGAAACCATTCTTTGGACTGAAGACTACAAGAACAACATGAACAACAACAACTGCTATATGTAGGAGCGATACTCGGAGACAGTGATACATTCGCCGCGAAGTTCGTGGTGCACGAGAAGGTGTAGGATAATGCACAGTAGGTGAGAAAGGGCGGCGTGATCTATGGTTGCGATCCAGATCGCTGCGGCGGCAGCAGGCGTGACGGTGCGGTCGGCACGCGAGGTCTCCCCACCTCCCTCTCCTCCTCCCCCCCCCCCCGACACCCTTCTCCACGTCACCCTATTCGTTACCACAGCCGCTATTTACGACGACTGCCGCCGACGGCAAATAACGCCGCAGCCTCCGCTAGCTGTTGCGAGAAGATATTAGTCGGATGGGGAGTCGCCTATTTCGATTAGTGTTCAGGACAGGTACCTACGTAATGCATTGTTCTGTGTAATGAATCTCGCAGCTCAAGCGTTCAGTTATGGTTGTCATATCTTATCTTGATCGAATATCGCAGCTGGAACAGTGTTTAATCGCGATTACATGGTAGAAAAGCCACTGCTCTCTATTAAGTCTGGAACTCCAGAAAGGATAGTAAATTACGAAATTATATTAATTGCGCGTGTCTCTAGGTCGTTTGGAGGCATATCGGCTGTGAAATTTTGATGGTACAGCTGTTACATCTGGCATCAACAACGGCTCTAATTTGGCTGGGTACCTAGTCCAATTGAGCTAGGGTGTCAAACAGTAATGTCATTCAATGCTGTTTCTACTGTGTGAAACAGTTTACTAATTGTGTTGGTTGGAGAATGGTGACATGCCCATCTCATGGCACCTCATGACGAGATGTTATCCATGTATGAGAGAGATATGGAGAACGCACTGGCCAGGGCAATATTCCTTGTAGGCATGCAGACATGATGGACTGTCCGCGTTGATAGCAGGTGGTTATAATTAAAATAATTAAAATGAAGCTACTCAAAGAGTTTCAGTGTTGGGTGTAATTACTGTATGACAGCAAAACGTGGTAAATATTCTAGTGCGTTAGCCGGCCGTTGTGGCCGAGCGGTTCTAGGCGCTTCAGTCTGGAACCGCGCGACCGCTAGCCTACTGTCGCAGGTTCGAATCCTGCTTCGGGCATGGATGTGTGTGATGTCCTTAGGTTAGTTAGGTTTAAGTAGTTCTAAGTTCTAGGGGACTGATGACCTCAGATGTTAAGTCCCATAGTGCTCAGAGCCATTTGAACCATTCTAGTGCGTTAATGTGGCACCCTGTTACAGGGGAAACATTTGGTGCCTATTTTGAGCACCAGGTGCAAATCTGTTGCTATGGATGAAAGAAAGACGTTTAGAAATATTCCCATATGTAATGAATTAAGCACAGGATGGGGGCAGAAAAGGTCAAACAAGTGAGAGAGGCATAATGTCGATTGTATTATTAACCTCCAACCACACAGTTTGTTCAATATGAGTTCTAGAGACTTCGAGGAGATACTGTACAGCGCCAGATTTGCACCTGGTGGCCAAAATTGAAAATAAATTTTTTGCAGTGTATCTTGCTGTTTTATCTCCAGGTCGATCCATTTTATAGTGCTGATTTCATATAGCCGCTGGCACATACACAACACTTCACTGCCCTGACATAGTCAGCTGTGGATGGTCTCGTGACCGCCTGGTGTCAATTCTACTACATCTGCAGCGTTAAAAAGTGACCAGTATGCCATTTTCTGGAGTGACCAATATTTTATCAGTAAGCTTATCGTTAATATTTAGAACCAATCTTACTCTGTTGTTACTTCAATTCTTTTTATGTTAAATATTATTTATTATTCAGTTTTTGCAAATGGATTTTTATTGTTTTAACCAAAATGTTTCGCCTCTGTGTACTACGCATCTTCAGTGGCTTCTTTGTCTCATAAAACATATGTGTGTCCAATTGTCCTTGTGTAACCATTTCTGGGAGGAAATTCCGCTGACACGTTTTCAGTAAACGACATGACACACATTGATGTTAACTGCATTTGATTTTCTGCTACGTTATAGGCACAAAAAGCATAGAAGGCATAAAAACCACTGTAGACACCAAATAATTTCAGGAGAAACATGGTTCTTCATACGCGAAATATAACTTCAAGTGTAAAAGAAGCGCAATCGTTATCCTTATCTACAAGATAAACAGTATCTAATGTATTACGTTTGATTGAAAGTGAGCTTAAGTTCATTAGCTGTGAATGTGCACCTGATTCGTTCCAGTACGTTACATGCTTTAGTATTCAGTTCTCAATCTGAGTCTGTGACAGTTACGCCCCCATAAATTTACAACCAAAACAGCTTTTAAGTTATTTCGTGAACTCAGTAACGTGTTGAAATATTCCTTTTGTCCGTTCTCGAAGTTCCGGTAGGGTCAAATGAAAGTTTACTCGCAGCCTCGCCACATAATTTAATCGAACCTCGGTTTTACTCACAAACAGAACATTGTTATATACAGAGAAATCTTAAGTATCAAACATATGAATGGACTGCACCACTAATATCGTTATAAATAATTGTAATTTTAACATGGCAGATTACGCTGTTGATGTCCATGTAAAACAGTTTTACATGCTGCGGCAGAAATTTATTTAGTATGTATCCAATATGAAAGTCTATAAGAAGTGAAACGTCCCCTTTTAACAATATTACACGACTGTGCTTAACCTGACACACAATATTTTTTTTAGCGCAACGCGATCTGACTTTCAACACACAATATTTTGTTAGCGCAACGCAATCTGACTTTCAATTATCTCTACAAGAGAATGGCCCTGACTAACATTAAACTATACCTTTCGCAAATCACTTACCTCACAAAAATCTTCGCTGCTCAAGCTACTGCAATACAGCGAGCGCCACTACTGCCAGCTAAATAAAAAATTCAAACTATGGAAGGCACTAACTACTGATAGGGATAGTTAGCAAATGAAAGATATTAATAGAGAACAAAGAATGTATTTACCTTTATATCATCATATATATATATATATATATATATATATATATATATATATATATATATATATATATATATATATATAGAGCAGTTCATGACAACTTCCAAAACTCCGCCATCTCTCTCCCCACATCCACCACTGCTGGCGGCTCACCTCCAACTGCGCAACGTTACACGCTGTTCACAGCCAGCTGCCTAACACTACAATGGTTGAGTATTACAACAATGCAAAGCAGCCACAGACTGCACACGGCACAGCCGGTGATTTTCATACTGAGGTGGCGTTACCAATAAAAAAACCTAAACAGCCTACTTACATAGCCCCCATGCTCCCCACAAAAAATTTTACAAATTTTGTTGGGCACTGGCCAATACATATTTGTTAAAATTTTTCATAATCGTAATTACAATAACAAAGAAATCAAATGCACACACTTATTGATACAATGTTGGTCAAAAGCTAAAATTTTCTCACAGTCCATAAAGACAGTCCTAATCGTTCATCACAGTGAAATATCAGTGTTTTTCTCAAAGTCTGAGCAGTAAAAGAAAATGCACACGGAAGTAGTGGATTTCCATGCAGTCTTGAAGAAGTAGTGTTGTCCTTCCAACAGAAAGACAGTGTTGACTCTTGACATGCAGACAGGTAATGGGCCACAACAGAGCAAACCCACAACAGAGTCAGTCGAAGTTTTGAAGAGTATTGGTGGGCAGGTCATCACAGAGCAGACCCATTGTAGTCCTGGTAGAGATTACGGTATTGGTGGGCCACCAGAGGTGCAGACCCACTGCAGTCCTTGTAGAGATAATGGTAGAGGAGCAGACCCACTGCAGTCCTTGTAGAGATGGCCAGCAGCCATCTGTTGTGACTGTGCAGGTGCACAATCACCAATGAAGAGTCTTGCGGATAATATAGCAAGTCCATAAACCACCACTTGTGCACTCACAAAGATTGTGGAATTGTCCTTAGAACCAGCAATGCTGTTAACCAGTCCCTTGCTGAATTATTAACACATGTGCAAACACTATCAGTTCCTACTTCTCACATATTGTCCATATACTATGATCAACAGAAGCGTGTGCAGTGAAATGATACTTAATTTGAAGAACTGGTGTCAATTACAATATTATAACATGAGAGTACAATTACAAAGGTACAAAATACATCATTAAAGAACATAACAATACAGATAACATTTGTAGTACAGGCTTTACAACACAATAGAAATAAACATATACATCAATGTTACAGGAATTATGACATGAGTACATACATAAAAGATCAGAATAGCTTTTGAAACATCAACTTTACACATGAGCATTAAAACAGAACATAATAAATAATATCTAAGCATATTTACAAGTTAAATAACATATTATTAATATCAATTCTATTTGAGGATAGATTCCTCATCATAGTGAATGCAGCTTAGTATTAGAAAAATTCCACAACTTAAGTCTTATCAGATAAACACATAAATACAGGAAAAACATAAATACACAAGGGAACACAAACACATAGTGGGGTAACACAATGGAAAGGACAGGGTTCGTTATCAGTGTAACTTTTGGTACTGCAGTATTTTGCGAACAAAACCTTTTTTGTTCTTGGAGATCTCCCTTCGTTCATCATTATTCCCAAAAAGTCCCATCTGTACCTGCTTTCTCTACTCTGTTCATATTTCTTTCGAAATAATTATTTCTTAGTGCACAATACTCATTTTTGCCAAATCTGTTTCTTATATAGTCTACCCCTCTTAAGCTAACTTAAATCTACTGATCTCAGATGCTAAACTAATGGACGAGGCAATGTAGCATCACATAAAACAATTAATATAAACAGCAATAAAAAAAACGCAGATTTGCGAAGCAAGCAGCATTAAGAAATTAGCAAAGCAATTGTAATATTACAACTAATCTAAGGCAATGTGCAGCAAATAATAAAAATAAATCATTAGTAAAACTGGCTTAACAGAATAATACAAAGTCAAATTCAATAACACTATGCCTGGCAAACAGCAGCAACTTATACCTAAACATGACATAGCTCAAGCAGAAAAAATATTACAGTAAAAATGGCCATGTCTAATACCTATGTCACATCTTAACACTAGAGTGATGCATCACGATAACTTACTCTACCAAAAAATTACCAAGTAGTTGAAAAGAAAATTATGTATGCAGTTCCTGTTACTAGTCCCTTCTTATTGTTCTTTCCATTCCAATAGCTCCTTTTTCGAAGAATGTGGATCATAAAGTAATTATTTAATAGATCTGTTGACAGAAAGTGTTCACATTAGCAAATGCATTTAATTTTATTTTATGAAACCAATGCTGCAAGACAGCTGGAAACCAGATATCAAATGAAATAAGCAACTATGTACAAAGCAGAGCATAAAAATATCATTCAGTAGTCATGAGGTATTTCATAAGTTAGTAGAAAAATCTCTCAACTAGAGAGACAGTAGTCATAATCAGGTGTATAGACATAAAAATATTTCTCGTCATTTCATTAGGCATTTCTGTTGCCATATGGCATTTCTCTCAATTAGCACGACAATAGCAGTGAAATGTTGCGATGCTTTCTACAAAGGAACGTCAATAGCGATTATAATGGCCTTCCCTTTGTTTTTTTTCTACCTGTGCCGCTGGAAGGCTAATGGCTTTTTTTTTTTTTTCGGGCGGCTGTCGCCCAGCTGCGTGCCCACGACGCATTACGTGCAGGTGGTCACTGAACTTTCTTACCGAAATATTTACGACAGCAGTTTCCGCTACGACAGTCTCACATAAAAATATTTCACAGGTCAAGAATTAGCGTTGCAAATCTGTAGAAACAAAATCCTATAAATATAAGTGTCAAAAAAAATATTCGTCAGCATTGTAATACATTCACGCATTTACACACATTTCACAACTCTTAAAGTACGATTCTTGGTTTCCAACAACCTTTATCACAAATCAGAGTCCCTAAATTACTATTCATTACTCCTTACCTTATTACACATATATATATCGTCGACACATAATCAAATTCCTCATATAGCATCAGCTTATTGTTCATAAACGTACCTCAACAGCATAAAACATATCGTCGTCGTAAAAATAACATCATAATACCTCAGTCAAATCTCAAAATCGTCGTAGCTTCCTCCAATAATTTCAAAACCTAAAAAAATTCTCTGCTCATGTCAAAAGTGTCATCTGCCTCAAACGTACTTCAAAAATCATGATCCCATACCAAATATATCATTCAAAGCTCTCATTGTATCACAATGGTTCCGAAAAAATATGAACAGTTTACAAAGTACAGACAAAATACATTTTCATAAGTGTGAAGTTATTCAACTGTGTAATTACGTAAACATCTGTCACTAATGCAGTAAAAAAATGTTTGTCTCTCTCAGGTAAATAATCAGATAGCTGTGTAATGTGTGTGTTACAGAAATATGGTACCGAAGTGTAAAGTTGTGTAAGCAAATACCATATTAGCTAGGGCTCCTTGTGCTTGCCAAACACATGGTACACAAAGTAGGCGTGTACCCCCATGAGGATTAATGTAATTATACCCTCAGGTGTTACAGATTACAGCAATGGAGTGAAATATATCTCAGAAAACTTTCTTTGTAATTCAAAAATCTTTAAAAATAAATGTTTTAAGTACAAAATTAATCACTCAAATACGTGTCCTGTAGCGCTAAACTGTGCGTCATGTTGTAAGATAATCTCTGTGGAAGTCTCGTAGTTATCGTCCTCCGAAAGCTAAGTTCTGCAGAAGTCAATGTACTTACCTGATGATACACAAAAGTGAAATGCTTTGCGTATAGATATCTTAGTTATGCTTATTGTTGTGATGAAGAAAGTACTGTGCTGTAACGTATTGTTGTGCCACGAAAAAGGCTGCCTCATTATTGCTATACCACAAAAGTTACTACTAAAACATGTTTTTCTTTCCAGAAGAATTCAGAAAAACTGTGCAGATATAAAACAGATACACCGCAAAAGCAACATTGTAAACTGTCACTCATTAGTAGCGTCGTGATAACATCGTGTAGCTGTCACATAAACTAACCTCTGTGTCATCTGGTATCTCACAGAAAGCACTTTAATTTCAGAATGTATTTTCAAATAAACCAAAATGTTGCATTAAAATCTCAAGTTAAAAAAGCACATTATCTCTCAATAAACAGTTTTACGTGTGAAATGTGGTGTAAACCTTTACTCTTCCTAGTACTCAGAGTGTGAACTTGAATGCAATTATCGTGCGGTATACGTCGGTAAAGAATACTGGAATTTTTCTCAAGGTTAGCGTCTATGATATTTTTCTCGGAGCCAGCCGGCGCACGCGGTTCCCTGCGGTGCGGGTCATTGTCTGTTGGCGCGCGTCGTTAATGGGATTCGGAGACCGAACCTCTAGAAATTCGCCTTGCCGAGAGGGCCCAGCTCTGTTATAATCCCGCCAGTTCTGATGAAATTCAGGTCTGTCGTTATATCGGTAGTTTACATAGTTTCTTGTTTGTCGGTCATGTGGTGGAGAATTTCTCCCGGAATCGTAACTGCGCGCCGAACTGTTGCGTCTGAAGTTATTCTGCCCCCTTTCTTTTTTTTTTTTTTTCTTTTTAACAGCTTATAGTAAAAATCATTGTGTCGGCGAGTAGCATATCGGTCATTGTTAGGTCGTGTCGGCGGTTTCATCTCAAAATTCGGTGCACCTTGCCAGTTTCTTTCATAACTTTCGAAATGCCCTGTGTTATTATTTTGCGTCTTTTCTGTATTTCTAAGTCCCTCTTCCCGTGTTGGAGCGCGAGTGTCTTCTGAAATACGTAAGTCTTGTATTACCTGTGTCAGCTGATCTTGTACTTCGCGGATTTCTCTTTGGTGTTGCGTATTAATTTGATTTTGGTTTTGTTTGAATTTTCTAATTTGTTCATACTCTTCTGTGTCAGTGAAGGCTACAGGTCTTGTGTCATTCAGATCATCATCTACCTTTGTAGATAAGTTAGTGACCTGATCCGAAAGTTCGCCTACTTTCTCCGATAGTGAACACATTTCCTCAGTGTGTTTTTCTGAACCAAGTTTCAGAGTGTCCATTTGTGTTGAAATCGAATCTACTGTGTCCTTCAAGTTTTCCTGAGTTTTTGCAAGTTGCATAACCGAATCGGTAGATGCAACTGAGTCAAATTTAGCTTGCAAGGTCTCATGATTTTCATGAACAGTAGTTTGCAGTTCTTTTATGGCTGCTTCGTGATTCTGTAGTGCATTTTCATGACGCGAAAAAATAGGTTGGAAATGTTCACAAATTTGTGTTTTTACATCATTACAGACCTTTTGACATTTCGATTCAATGTGATGTAACTCAGTAGTTAAATCTTCACGTGTTTGTTCAACCGTGGAGTCTAACTTTTGAAGATTTTGTTCCATTTGTTTCTGATTTTGCTCAATTGTGTCTAATTTTTGAAGATTTTGTTCCATTGTGTCTAACTTTTGAAGATTTTGTCCCATTTGTTGCATTAATTGCAATAATAATGTATTAGTGTCTGGAATCTGTTCCTATACGCTTTTCGGCAGTGCATTTGCACCGGCAACATTCACATTTTGACAAGCAGAAAATGTGTCTTGACTTATTTGAGAAAACGGTGAGGATCCAAAACCTGAATCTACAGTATTTGTGAGATCGTCTCGTGTCATTTCGGATTCCTGAGCCGAGCTATTGCCGACCGATCGATCGATAATGCTTCCCTGTTCTCTAATTGTTTCGCTGTCTACACCATTGTTTGCCGCCCGCTCCATTTCCGTATGCACAGTTACCAAATTATTACTTTGAACATCAGTTAATTCATTACTCGGTGGCGCTAACATACTGCTTTCGTCTTCGCTGTCATTTCTCAATTTACTTTGGAGCCTAGTATTACGTTTTTCACGCGCCATTATTGTCACAGTATTTCACACGACAACACAGAAAAGCACAATTTGAAGATCAAAAATAAGAGAACACATTAACATAACACTGAAAATAATATCTAGTTAATTGCAGCTGCGAAATACTTGGTGCAAATCTACATGCATGCCACAACTATTTTACTATACAACAATGAAAAACTGCAACTACAAAGGAAATTCTCTCTATAATTACGCGCTAGCAATAAACAAAATCTACACTAATTACACAAACTACAAGAAAAAATCATAAGATTCCAGTGAGGTATCCTAGGCTAAGGGTCGACATATGAAACTTCCCCTTTGAACAATTTTACACGACTGTGCTTAACCTGACACACAATATTTTTTTTAGCGCAACGCGATCTGACTTTCAACACACAATATTTTGTTAGCGCAACGCAATCTGACTTTCAATTATCTCTACAAGAGAATGGCCCTGACTAACATTAAACTATACCTTTCGCAAATCACTTACCTCACAAAAATCTTCGCTGCTCAAGCTACTGCAATACAGCGAGCGCCACTACTGCCAGCTAAATAAAAAATTCAAACTATGGAAGGCACTAACTACTGATAGGGATAGTTAGCAAATGAAAGATATTAATAGAGAACAAAGAATGTATTTACCTTTATATCATCATATATATATATATATATATATATATATATATATATATAGAGCAGTTCATGACAACTTCCAAAACTCCACCATCTCTCTCCCCACATCCACCACTGCTGGCGGCTCACCTCCAACTGCGCAGCGTTACACGCTGTTCACAGCCAGCTGCCTAACACTACAATGGTTGAGTATTACAACAATGCAAAGCAGCCACAGACTGCACACGGCACAGCCGGTGATTTTCATACTGAGGTGGCGTTACCAATAAAAAAACCTAAACAGCCTACTTACAGAAGTAGCTTCGAAATATCCAAAACCGCAATTACCACTACACTGTGTTTATCGAATACTACTACTTTAAGCCTGTTTAGTTCAATATCAAATAAATTTTCGTGAAAAGAAACACACCTCTGAACATTTGGTTTTGCAATCAATTCAGTTGCTCTATATCGACCTTTCCAGGATGTCACTAATGTCATATCTCATATCTTTACTCACTTTGCATGGTTTTACCAAACACGCTGTTTATCCATGGGTTTCTCTCAGAATCACTGCTTGCACTAATAGATTTTTGTGCATTAATCTCGATGTATTGCTTCTGTAGTGGACTGTTAAGGCAGCCAGTGCACAGTGACGGGTAGCCGAAAGGGCACACGTACACACACGCCGACTGGCGCGAAGTCTGGAACAGGATTCGTAATGAATGTGATAAAGAAAAGAACGTAGCTACTAGAACACTTAACTTTTATATCGTCCTTTGGTATACAGCAATCTTGATGAGACAAGTGAGACTATCTTGAGATACATGCAATGGTAAAAATGGCGCCTTGCTAGGTCGGAGCCATTAACTTAGCTGAAGGCTATTCTAACTGTCTCTCGGCAAATGAGAGAAATGCTTCGTCAGTGTAGTCGTTAGCAACGTCGTCGTACAACTGGGGCGAGTGCTAGTACGTCTCTCGAGACCTGCCGTGTGGTGGCGCTCGGTCTACGATCACACAGTGGCGACACGCGGGTCCGACATGTACTAATGGACCGCGGCCGATTTAAGCTACCACCTAGCAAGTGTGGTGTCTGGCGGTGACACCACAGCTTCATTCAGGGAGCTAGTCTAAATGATAAAATTCTATGAAAGTTTTTTAATATCATTTTATGTTGCGAACATTGTTCCAGATTTTTCTACTGAGCAAGTCTTGGGGCTACTTGAAGATTTTAATTCGCAACACTCAGATTGCCTTCACTCACGAGCTAATGATTGGCAATAACAGACTGAATTGCTTGGATCTGCAGCTACAACCAGAGGGAGTTAGTGTCAAATTTGACGTATTTCGCAAACCAACAACGAGCGAGTCCATCATTCATTTCTCTTCTTGTCATTCATATATTCACACTGTGAGCTTTTTCAAATCAAAATTTTCCATATTACAGAAGTTTCTCTAAGTCGGTCTTCCACTGGTAAAGAACCAGCAAACCTTAGATAGGCCTATATTCCAATCAACAGAAAACCAATCCTGATGAATCTAAATTTCCATTAGGTCTGTTACTCGCTAATAGCAGATCTATCAAAATCTCTCTTGTAGGCACTCTGTCGCATGACCTCGCTAATCTATTTAGGAAATAAGGCGTGGACATCCCCTTTTCGTCGACAAATAAGTCTAGCTTCGGTACATCCATAATGAACTGTCTGCAAAAGACAAATACGCTGACTCCGGTGTTTATAGAATTGAGGGCGTCGACTGTGAAGCTTCACATATCATCCAGACTGGTAGCAAATTTCGAACAAGATTTAGTGAACATTTACTTAACAAGAAAGGACAGGTTAATCATCATTAGGTTTTTACTAAGCACCTAAAATCAAGTGGCCATCAACTCCGACTGAGAAGAATTTACATTTGCTGAGCACCTAAAATATAGTGGCCACCAAACTCGACGTAGAAGAATTTTTTAAGTACTCCGTACAGCCTGCAAAGAGTGAAAGCTAAATCTTTGAGATTAAAAGGAAATTCTTAAGCACTCCGGTGCAGAGAAACGTAGATATTGGGTGATAAACTGGTTAGCAGAAACCAGTTTTTTTATGATATCACGATACCCACTACAGGAATCCATCCATAGCTCTTTAACATGACTGTGACGCTACCATATTCAGCCGTTTATTTTGTGATTATTTTTCTATATTCTTACTTTTTATGTTTTAGTCCCATTTCAAGTTTTGCTTTTAGGCAAGTTTAACAGTTTCATGCTTCATAGACTTCATTTTACCACTACACGGCTTGTGTGTTGGCACTTATTTTATCACTATACTTCGAGTAATTTAATTTTAGCAGTTTTTCTGTTTACCTAATTTATTGTTTTCCGTATGTCTTATTTAGCTGTACAACCTCCTTTCTTAAGCTCCATGCAGTGTGTGTCGGAACGCGGTTGGCTCTATATTACGTAAGCCCTTTTAAGTAATTTTCTTGGTTTGCCAATGCTCTTCTTTCCAGTGGCTACTGTAGTTATACTTCGACTTTTGTTCCCGGTTTCAGGTCCTTATGCGTTAATTTTCCTAATGACGACTGCACGATGTTTCCTTATAATTTTTATCTTAATGCCCTATACTGGCATTAAAGGACGGATGTCAGCTCACCACATCACTTCTACGATAAGTTCACAGTTATTGTTAGTTGTAGAGACACAGCTTGGAACTTTGCCTCATACTACCCCATCCCTCCGGTTTTAACGTATCTTTGCCTCACAACGTTATTTTATACCCTTACGTTTATCTGAAGATACCACGAAGGAGAAACTCGTCATTGCCGGCCGCGGTGGTCTAGCGGTTCTGGCGCTGCAGTCCGGAACCGCGGGACTGCTACGGTCGCAGGTTCGAATCCTGCCTCGGGCATGGGTGTGTGTGATGTCCTTAGGTTAGTTAGGTTTAAGTAGTTCTAAGTTCTAGGGGACTTATGACCTAAGATGTTGAGTCCCATAGTGCTCAGAGCCATTTTTGAAACGCGTCATTGCCAGTAAATATATAAAACAATTTGCAACTAAGAGTGTCTTATCCCAAGATTTTTTATCATACGAGGTCATTATTATTTTTTGGGTTTATTACTATCAGATACGGATGGCATATTTTCAGGACTAAACGGCAAATCTGAATGAAAATAGTGACAAGTCTCAGGAGATTTGAGGTCCACTTCCAAAACATACCCTATGTTGGAACTGTCTGGTATGTTTTCCACATCAAAAATTTCAACATTCTCTGTAGAAAGCAATAGAAAACTGGACATTAGAGGGTACTGAAACATGACTCAGCTATAAAGATGATGATCATTTTACAGTGTGATATGAATACACATCAAGATACACAATGCAAGGTTCGTCAGATTTGACATCATAACTTTCTATGGATCTGTTATTTGTAGCAGTATGTTTACATGAACTATTAGTAATACGTCTAATTCCTATTTCAATAAAGTGAAGTTGTTCAGCATCAGTAATAAGCTGCAATTTTCAACAGAGGGTTCCATATCAAGCCACGTCAAGTAATGTATTGAACAGGATCGAGTTCATATGTTTTAAGACAAAGACATTTATCTTTATGAACATCCTTTCGTAATCAGAATGTTTGAGCCGTGGCGCCATTGAATTAGTAGACTGTTCTGTCTGGCGCCACTGGTTCAGTTGTAGTATCGACTATCCCTCTTGCGGCCCCATTACCAATATCTATGAGGAAGAGTTGGTATCAGTGGTTTGTGTCCTTCGGTCTTTGCTTGCCGATATATATACGGGATCATTGGCCCGAGAAAGAGGGCACGAAGTTTGGGGATTGGCCGAAGCCACGAGCTGCGCAAGGAGGCTTGCGCAGAGCGAAGATACCGGAGGACTTCACCGGGGTCACCGTCGACTACAAGCAGCAGGCCGACACCCCGTCGGTTGGTTGGCAACATTCGTGCTGGACGACCGCTCGTGGCCTGGCTGCCCTCTTCTACCTGGCTTTCATCGGCGCCACTTAGTAACCGCTGCGACGGACCGTGGATCCATGGAACTGCTTGCTGATAAAGGGGAGCAACATTCTGTTATCCTCGTTGTAATTTGTTTCATTATCTACATGCTCTTCTTATTATTTTTGGTTTGTACCCGACCCTGAGAGTCTTACTTGGTCGGCTCTTTGGTCGTAAATATAGGCGGTAGTATTGTACTAAGACACTAGTTGGCGTTTGAAAATTTGTCCCGCTAGTATATTTCCTTTCCTTTCTGGTTTGTACCCGATCATTAACGTTCTAATTACTCAGGTCTTGGTCGTAAATGCAACCGGAACAATTGTACTAAGGCACAAAGTGCCGTTAAACAAAAGAGGGACCTTGCAGTTCGATTTAGCTGTTAACTGGTTCAATTCTTTGATTGTAATTGCATTTCTGTCATTAGTTATAGTCTGAACAACCTGCTGTACTAAGCTGTGCGTTGCTGTGTTTGAAAGACCGGTATTTTAGCTGGATCTTGTGGTCCCACCGAGTGAGTTCTCTTGTAATAAGTGTTCACAAGTAATATTTTAAGACGTTCCTTCACAGCGGCCTTAATAACTGACAATCAGTTTAAGTTTGAAAATATTAACAGCCAACTGTCACCAGGGCTTTAGTCAAAATAAAATTTTCAGAAGGGACGGGATTGGATCCTGTCACACCTTGGTTGCCTATTGAAGTCAAGAGGTTGGTTGATTTGAAGTAAGCCTTATCATTGTCATATTGTTAGCTAATCTGTTAAACCTTTAAGTACAGGTGCGCATCTTAACTCCGACCATTTCGACGAACAGTTTTCAAATTTAAAGTTAAGTCATCTTTTATGAGTAACTCAATCACTCTTGTCATCAACGATGCTTATATTGTTTTCATGTGTTGCAGAAGGGCATTTAATAAGACAGACTGTGTCCAGCGTGGTAGTGAACACCGCTGTTTCATCTGATAGTGGGCGGGCTGCAGGTCTGGCCGTCTTGTAACCATTGTCATATTGTTTGCTGTTTTGCAATACAGCACTTCAGATTTCTTTTGCAAAGATTAAAAGATTATTCAACTTAAGGTTTAAGGTCAAAATAATTCTGCAAATTTGTTCATTTTGTTAAAAAAAATTATATGGTCAAATGCTTCGATTATCTGTAAACACAGTTAATATACATTGTTAAATAAACATGTTGTGTGAAAAGAAAGATATATTGGTGGGTACTCCCTTCCACGTTTTCCTTAATTCCAGTAAGTATCATGTAGGATTCCATTGACATTAACAGAGATGCCTTCATTATTTTTTTCAAAAATATGAACATGCTTCATGTCTGTGCGAAACAAGACGTCACAAGAAAAAATAAAAAAAAAAGGTATAGAACGCTGTAAGGCACAGATTACGCATCCTTATTTACATGATACAATCAAGATAGATTTGACTGCAAGGAACGATTAATGTCATTTCACTGAACATTTATTACTGCAGTTTTTTCTGCTGCCACTTTCGGCCATTTCATAGATGTTCCTGTACAAAACCCTTGTTTTCATTAACACACAGTTGAACTATTTCTTTCAACATTCATCGAGAATCTTTCTCTTGGATAGTCTTAAGTCTCTTTAAACGCTTATCGGTAACTACACTCTACATTAATTACAATTGTATTCAACTTTCATTCTGTTTTTTGAAGTATATGTGTCTTAATTTGCCTGATTTGGGCAAGAGAAAGTGGCAAACTAGTGAAAAATAGATTTTAAGAGGTTAGTTAATTTGACACACTCTGTTCTTAGAAACATAAAAACGGGGATCCAAGAACTATCTAGGCTACCTGAACGAACCACATTGTCTGTCGTAACTTTTACATACTTGAGTTCTAAATGCACTTTCAGCAGCAGTCTATTCAGATCATTGGTTCGATTTACCTTAATGAATTTTAGAGACAGGTCACATATTTCTATGAACTCGACACTTCAATATCACAATAATATTACTAGGTTACCTTCAAAGCCAACTGCCTAATGGGATAAATGTCTTTTGATGATATCTGTCGATATTCGGTTACTCCAGTCAGACTGTTAGACACCAGCTGCTGCAGTCTTCCATCATTGCTCGATCAGGTCCTAGATAACACCTGCTGCCAGCAAATTCTGCAACACTGAATGAAAATAAATTCTGAGTTACTGAAAGTAATCATTAGGTACATTTGGGAAAAACGTCATAGTTCCAATCATAGATATATAAAAGGCTTACATCCATGCTAGGAACGAAGAAACATGATTTAGACAGGAAATGTCAAAAGGAGTGCAGAAAGATGTTAAGCAAATATCTGGACGTTTCAGGAAAAAGAAGAAGAAGAATTAGTAGGTGAAAGATAACAGTATTAAATTTTTGTGGAGAGCTGCAAACACATCCGAAGGATTTGAATTACACTATTGGCCATTAAAATTGCTACACCACGATGATGACGTGCCACAGACGCGAAATTTAACCGACAGGAAGAAGATGATGTGATATGAAAATGACTAGCTTTTCAGAGCATTCACACAAGGTTGGCCCCGCTGGCGACATCTACAACGTGCTGATATGAGGAAAGTTTCCAACCAATTTCTCATACACAAACAGCGGTTGACCGGCGTTGCCTGGTAAAACGTTGTTGTGATGCCTCGTGTAAGGAGGAGAAATGCGTACCATCACGTTTCCGACTTTGATAAAGGTCGGATTGAAGCCTATCACGATTGCGGTTTATCGTATCGCGACATTGCTGCCCGCATTGGTAGAGATCCAATGATTGTTAGCAGACTATCAAATCGGTGGGTACAGGAGGGTAATACGGAACGCCGTGCTGGATCCCAACCGCCTCGTATCACTAGCAGTCAAGATGACAGGCATCTTATCCGCATGGCTGTAACGTATCGTGCAGCCACGTCTCGATTCCTGAGTCAACAGACGGGGACGCATGCAAGACAACAACCATCTGCACGAACAGTTCGACGACGTTTGCAGCAGCATGGACTATCAGCTCGGAGACCACGGCGGCGGTTACCCTTGACGCTGCATCACAGACAGGAGCGCCTGCGATGGTGTACTCAACGACGAACGTGGGTGCACGAATGGCAAAACGTCATTTTTTCGGGTGAATCCAGGTTCTGTTTGCAGCATCATGATGATCGCATCGGTGTTTAGCGACATCGTGGTGAACGCAGATTGGTAGCGTGTATTCGTGATCGCCATACTGGCGTATCACCCGGCGTGATGGTATGGGGTGCCATTATTACAAGTCTCGGTCACCTCTAGTTCGCATTGACGCTACTTTGAACAGTGGACGTTACATTTCAGATGTGTTACGACCCGTGGCTCTACCCTTCATTCGATCCCTGCGAAACCCTACATTTCAGCAGGATAATGCACGACTGCATGTTGCAGGTCCTGTACGGTCCTTTCTGGATACAGAAAATGTTCCATTGCTGCCCTGGCCAGCACATTCTCCTGATCTCTCACCAATTGAAAAGTCTGGTCAATGGTGGCCGAGCAACTGGCTCGTCACAATAAGCCAGTCACTACTCTTGATGAACTGTGGTATCGTGTTGAAGCTACATGGGGAGCTGTACCTGTACACGCCATCCAAGCTCTGTCTGTTTGACTCAATGCCCAGGCGCATCAAGGCCGTTATTACGGCCAGAGGGGATTGTTCTGGGTACTGATTTCTCAGGATCTATGCACCCAAATTGCGTGAAAACGTAATCACATGTCACTTCTAGTATAATATATTTGTCCAATGAATACCCGTTTATCATCTGCATTTCTTCTTGGTGTAGCAATTTTAATGGCCGGTAGTGTACATAACGATAATGTGTATTTTGCCAGGAGATGAGAGTCATTGCTCTCTCTCTCTCTCTCTCTCTCTCTATCTATCTATCTATCTATCTATCTATCTATCTATCTTTCTATTTATCTGTTTGTAGACTCTGCTACACTGAACGCAAAAAATACCCTCTTCGCTAAGTTATGAGAAGTAAAAAGTAGGTGATAGAAATAAGACTGTTAATAGTAAAATATGTCAGACTTACATTTTTTTTATTGTTCCAGATATGCCCTAGAAGAAAATTGTTGAGCAACAGTGACATCATGATTTTATGCCATCAGTACCTATTTTAAGTGGCAGCCCCCCTTGTATAGCCCGCCTCCCTGCTGACTCAGGTGACTGATTCCAAATAGTTCTGGGTACTTCCAAAGAGTTCCAACCAGTTTCAGTTTCTTCTGAGATGTTCAAAGGGGCTCGAACAGGTAAAAGCATTTAGTCAGCAAGTAATGACCTGTCCTGTCGACTTAAGCGGGAAACATAACCTCGAAGGCAGATACAGTTCCACATTTCAAGGAACAAGAGATACAATCTCGAAGGCATGTGTGTTCTTAAGATAAGGATTTTCAAGAAAGTGCTAACAGTCTCAAATGCGGATATTGCCTCTTTACCTCTATGCTGCATGGTTACATTCGCTGATGCTGTAGCGTTAACTATAATTTCATAGTGAAGTTAACTGTCATTGTCTAACACGTGAATGCGTCATAATCAGCGGGTCTCGTGAGCTCAGACAATGGGCTCATATCTCAGACTGCTCACGGGTCACGGGACCCAACTAACTGCTGTCCACAGAAGCATTTTTTTGTTGTTATCAAGGAGCCCTGTCATGATATGCACCACATTTCATGTTAAAAGATGCTTGTAACTTCAAATGTAAAGGTTAAAACCGTTTGTAGATTTTTAAAACTAATGCACGTAAACCTACCAAACATTTAAAGGCGGGTATTTTCAGAAAGAATGAAATACACTGTTTTCGTAACATCTTGAAGGACGGTTTTAGACGAAGGGAATGGGAAATTGCTTAGAACTGGATTACACTAGTTAGAACAATTAAGGATGAACAAAAACAGACGTCGAAGCTTAACAAAACACTGACATTTATACACATAAAAAATTTGCAATGCCTCGGTTCCGAGAGTTCCGGAACTTGTACAGAAAATTGGAATAGAGATAAACGTAAACATCATTTCCTCCCTTTTTGTTGCTCTTGAAAACCACACATTGCATGTTGTACCACCATAAAGCAAGACCTTCAGAGATGGTAGTCCAGTTTGCTGTACACACCGGTACCTCTAATACCCAGTAGCACGTCCTCTCGCATGGATGCATGGCTGTATTTGTCATGGTATACTATCCATTAGTTCATCAAGGCACTGTTCGTCCAGATTACCCCACTCCTCAACAGCAATTGGGAGTAGATCCCTCAGAGTAGTTGGTGGGTCACGTCGTCCATAAGCAACCCATTCCAATCGATCTCAGGCACGTTCGTTAGAATTCATGTCTGGAGAGCACGCTGGCTACTCTCGTCGAGCGGTGTCGTTATCCTGAAGGAACTCATTCACAAGACGTGCACGATGTGGGAGCGAATTGTCGTCCATGAAGATATGGTTGCGCTATCAGTCGGAGGATGACATTCACGTATCGCACAGCCGTTACAACGCCTTCCACGACCCTCAGCGTCGTACGTCGGCCCCACGTACTGCCACCGCAAAACAGCATGGGACATCCACCTTGCTGCACTCGCTGTACAGTGTGTCTAAGGCGTTCAGCCTGAGCGGGTTGCCTCCAAACACGTCTCCGACGATTGTCTGGTTGAAGGCATATGCGACATTCATTGGTGAAGAGAACGTGATGCCAATCCTGAGCGGTCCATTTAGCATGTTGTTGGGCCCATCTGTACCGCGCTGCTTGGTGTCGTGGACTCCTCCATGGACGTCTGGATGAAGTTTCGCATCATGCAGCCTATTGCGCACAGTGAGTCGTAACACGACATCCTGAGGCTGCACGAAAAGCATTATTCAACATGGTGGCGTTGCTGTCAGGGTTCCTCCGAGTCATGATCCGTAGGTAGCATTCATCCACTGCAGTAGTAGCCCTTGGGCGGCCTGAGCGAGATATGTCATCGACGTTTCCTGTCTCTCTATATCTCCTTCATGTCCGAACAACATCGGTTTGTTTCACTCCGAGACGCCTCGACACTTCCCTTGTTGAGAGCCCTTCCTGGCACAAAGTAACAATGCTGCCGCGATCGAACCGCGGCATTGACCGCCCAGGTATGGTTGAACTACAGACAACACGAGCCGTCCACATTCTACATGGTGGAATGGCTGGAACTGATTGGCTGTCGGCACACCTCGGTCTAATAGGCGCTGCTCATGCATAGTTGTTTACTTCTTTGTGCGGGTTTAGTGACATCTCTGGATAGTCAAACTGACTGTGTTTGTTATACAATATACAGAGTCAAAGTCTATCTTCAGGAGTTCTGGGAACCGGGGTGATGCAAAACTTTCTTTGATGTGTGTGTTTTATAGAGGAAGTGTATTACATACAAAACAGACAAATCGCAAATACGTCACAAAAATGCAAAATTCTTTGGTATAACTTGAGTGAGTGTAGCAATAATATGTCAACTTGAACATAAAATTTCTTGCAGAGGAACTACGATGTTCCTTCGATAGTCTGCGGCAATGAAATGCGTTTTGGAACATTTTGGCATTCCAATACTTTCAATTTCTTGAAGGTATGTGGAAAAGCTTGCATTGTGGAAAGTTTTGCCATTACGGTAATTACAATTTTTTTATGGTCAATGCGAATGAGATTCTGATCCGTTCTATTGCTTTTTTACCTTTTGTTTGAGAGAAATTGCTATTTGTTGTGTTCCTTTCTTTTCAAAAGTCGCTCTCAAGAAAATTACGATCCGTTCCATGCCATTTTTTGACGGCCTGTGCCAATGAAATTACGATCTGTTCCATTCCATTCAGTTTTTTGTTTTCGTCATTGCACCAGAGATAAATATGGTCACCCTGTAGACAGCCCTTTATTACCCTCAGGGATAATGTTAGCAACCCTGTAGAATGATCAACATTGCACCGTGGGTAATAGTGGTTATCGTGTATATTGCTCATCATTGCCACCAGAGATCTGGATCGGAGATTTTCTTCGCTCAGGGACTGGGTGTTGTGTTGTCTTCATCATCATTTCATCCCCATCCGGCGCGCAGGTCGCCCAATGTGGCGTCGAATGTAGTAAGACCTACACCAAGGCGGCCGGACCTGCCCCGCAACGCTCATTTCCATTTCCATTGTCACCAGCGGTGGCCCATAATTTCAGTATCATTCCGCAAGGGTAATAGTGGTCACTTGTTGGCTTATTGGTGCTCACCCTATAAACTGACCATCACTGCTCCCAAGGATGATGGCAGTCACCTGACCATCATTGCGCCACGGCATATTGTCAACTACCCTGTAAACTGACCAACACTGAGTCAAGGGAATGGCTGTCACCCAGTGCGAAAATTGTGGCCATCCTGCATTCCGAGAATCATTGACCGCAAGAGTCAGTGGTGGTCACCCTGTGAATTGACTATCATTACCCAAGTGGGTTGTCAGATAGTAAAGTGAAGTTCTTGCCATCGCCAGGAGGGAAATGCTGGTCATCCTTCAAATTGATCGTCATTGTGAGAAGGGTAATGGACGTTACCCTGTAAATTGACATTCATGGGCCTCAGGTGTGCTGGTAGTCATCCTATAAACTAATCACCATTATTCTGAATGGTAATGGTAGTCATCTTGTATACCGACCATCGTCGCCCCAGAGAAACGCCAGTCAGCCAGCAGACTGACTCTCACTGCCAGTGGTAGTGGTGGTCACCTTGTAAACTGACAGCATCATGCCCACGGGATAATGATAGTCGTACGTTAACACGAATATCATTGTCCACCAGGGGTAAAGTTCCACTTCATCCATCCTTGTCAGGAGGTACAACAGACAATAGGACGACCAGCAATAAATAAACCATAAATAAACCAAACAGCTGAATTTTCAACTCCAATTTATACCAGGTACAATCTGTTTCGGAATTCCATTATGCCATCATCAGGCGCTCAATGGATACATAGTGGCTGAGTTAATATTGCCAGACAAAATATCTACACATTCGTAAATAATCTGAGCGTAACTCCAAGGATTTTACACTACTCAGATGAAGAAATCTAGGTAATTTCTTTGGAACAAGATACCAATCCAAGTGAAGATTACAAATTTTTTCAACATTAAAATACTGTAGTATTCGTAATATGTTTGGAAATGGCGCCATTTCCACACAGTTAAGGTGAAGCTTAAGTATGTGCATTGTTTGGCTGTTTCGTTGGTTCTTGGTAGAATATTTTATACATTTTGAATGACAACACGCGCAGCACTAGTGTAATATTCTATAATATTTATTATTTATTTCATAGACTGGTTTTCGGCTGTTACGACATCACCAAGTACAAAGATACGTATGTGGTGCAGTGAAATTTTTTTCGGTCAAAGGTTTTTAAATAGTGCATCTACAGAGTATCTCCATTTTTAGAGATGAAAAATGTTAATTTTAGGTTCAGAAATAAAACAAGAGGGATTACTTCAGTTTAAATGCGACGTAAGATTGTTTAACTGAGATAAAATATGTGACACATTAACTAATATCTTTAACAGGTCCTAAATTACATGCAGATAAGGTACACCAGTAAGATAGAGCAGATAAGTTAAGCAGCTGTGATTATACAAAGCGATTTTTTAACACAACAAGAAAAATTATAATAATTGAGATAAAGGAAAGTTGGGCGTATGAGTAAGAAGGGTAATTTACAACATGGTCTAGATGGGATTTTGCCCGCATGTCGTGGTCGTGCGGTAGCGTTCTCGCTTCCCACGCCCGGGTTCCCGGGTTCGATTCCCGGCAGGGTCAGGGATTTTCTCTGCCTCGTGATGGCTGGGTGTTGTGTGATGTCCTTAGGTTAGTTAGGTTTAAGTAGTTCTAAGTTCTAGGGGACTGATGACCATAGATGTTAAGTCCCATAGTCAAAAAAAAAAAAAAAAAAAAGATGGGATTTTGAATAGTATCATGAGTTAGAAGTGACGAGTAAGGGAATTGTGTCTGGTCATTCAGTATTAAGCTTGGGCTGATGGACATATGTTCATTAACCGTTGCCTTCTTCAAGCAGCTGGTCTGCAAAAGTAGAGTCTCCTTTTCTAAGTTTCCAACTTCAGTGGTGTTTCTTGAAGCGGGTGCATATGGCTCTGCAAGACTGTCCTCTGTATGTATTTATTCGACAAGGAAAACCTGCAGTATTGGCAATTTTTTTTAACATGACGCCATTTTGCGCACTTCGGCTGAACCTTATGTATTTATTTCTTTAAGTTATACTAGTCGTTCGGATTGAACGTGATATATACACACAGTGACAGCCTGTTTTTCTTAATTTCTCGCAAATGTGGTATCACAGAAAGAGGGGCATGGGTGGTGACATCATGATTACGACTTCACTGGTAAGGAGTAGTGACATCAGTGCTACTCAACAGTTCAAGACCATGTTTAAGTGGCAAGTATTTGGCGTCTTGGATTGTGATCACCATGGTGTCAGTGGTATCGCAAGGTGCGGTACTGCATTTAAGTGCAAAATAGATGCATAGGCTATAGCCCACAGACCCCTACGTGTTCTCACAAAGACGAAATGTGATTGTCAATTACGAATCCAGTTGGCGCACGATCATTCAGTTTGGATCATGGATCAATGGAAATATGTTACCTCGTCCAGTGAATAATATTTTTGTTACTACACCAGGTCGATGGTCGTGTTCAGATATACCATCATCCAAGCCAACAGCTGCTTAAACAAGCACCACCTTTCGGATGCATGCCGATGGGGGGGGGGGGAGGGGGGAGGGGGGAGGGGGGAGTAGTATTATGCTATGGGTTAATTTTCACCTAGGCTTCCACGCAACCTGTGATAGTAATCGAATGTACAACGACAACAGTGGTCTACGTGAACGCTATTGAGGACCACCATCATCCATCCATGCCTGATGTCTTCCCTGAGTGTGGTGGCATCTTCCACTTGTATAACTATAGGCGCCAGAATGGTGTTACAGTGGTTTGAATAGCATGTTGATGTCTTGGAAACTAAATCCACGTGACCCGAATCCCATGGAACACATCTAAAATGATATCGGGCGTCAATTACGTGTGCACAAGCCACTGGCCTATAATTTATTGGAGTTGAGTGACCTAGACGCCTGCTAACATATACCTACAGAAACCAGTCGAATCCACGCGAAGCGGAATCGCTGTTGTATTGCGTTCCAGAGGGTAACCAACACGGTATTAGGTAGATGATCATAAAGTCTTGCCCTATATGTTTATGAGGCATCTGCCTACCAAACACGTGCATGCTGACAAATCCGCAACGCTCACCTAGATGAATAGAAATAACTCAGGCAGAAATCGACACCCGTACCCGTGAATGCATTTGCAAACTGTTTCAAGACATGCCGCTACTGACAAGACAACTTTATTGATCGCTGAGGGTTACTAATGACGGAACTCTTATACCCATCATTTAAAACGCCACTTCTGATGATGGGACTGACGAACTCGCTGTTTGGTCCCCTCCCCCAAATCAACCAACTAATCAACCAACCACTTCTGATCCAAAAGCCTCTCAGCTTTCTACTTACAAGACCCAGAGTTTCCCGCAAACTACTGATTTCTGCAATCCCCAAAACTGCTGCATGAAACGGTTTCTTCATTCACAGCTTTTGGCCAGTCAACTTCAAGAGCTGAACACTGGCACTTTCATTGGTCACTTCCTGCTCACACTAATGACCTCCCTCTGGAAATTGCTGCTCCCTGGGTAGGCTTCCCAAAATTTTTGCGTGCAGGTCTGGGTGAACAGGCATTGTTCACGATAGAAAGGCGTCCGAAATTACGTCGAGATAAGTTCACTGAATGCGAATAATTTGGCTTCAGCTGTGTTAGTTATAGATCTGATACATACTGGTGGCACATGAAAATTTGTCCCAGATGGCTGTGTACCATCCACAGTGTCTGTTCATCCAGATAACCAAGCAAATATTACATACCGAGGCGAGCAAAAGATAACTTCATAGGTCTCGATTCGTCATAGTCTTATTCTCACTGGTCCAGGAATACAGAGTATATAGCTGCGAGCATTGAGTGATGAATATAGAAGACTGTGGCGTGGGGTTGTAGACAGTGTGACATATGGAAGTTAGGGTCTGTCCAGGAGCCGAGCACTGGTTAAGGCGACCGCTCGCGATAAGCTAGAAATCAGGGTTCGAGTCCCGGTCTGGCACAAATTTCCATATGTCACCAGTAGGTAGTACATCTATAAGCAGAGATGAGGTCAAGTTACTGGCAGTCAGCGAATTTATTTCGAAGTAATTTTCCAAATTTATTTTTTTAAAACGTTTTGGTGAACAGGTACCACTGTGGAAAGTCACAAGTCTATGCGCCGTTCTAATAAGCGCAGACCAAAACCCATTTAGAAAGATTACTGAAATGTAGATTGAAAGTGGAGGGGAGGGGGGGGGGGAGAAAAAGAAATGGCCAGGTACTAAGGATATCAGGTGAATCGGTACTTTATGAGGAATCAGCGTGACGAGTGAAAATTTATGCTAGACCTGGATTCGAACCTGTGAGCTCCTGCAGTGTTTATCGCAAATGCGCGACTATCTCGGCAGGCTCCCTTGCCGACTAACACTCCGAACTAGCGCCACCTATCTGCAGTTACTTTCCATGTCCTCCATGCTCGCTGATTTTAGACTCCTGCTGGAGGTCGAACGTAACTGTGCATCCGCACTAAAGGTTGGGATTCATTGCCCATCGAGGCGAATCAGTGTTTCTTTTTTCGGACATGTCAGAAACAGCAGACAAGACGCGCTCATATAAAAGATTACAGAAAGATAGGCCTTTCATCTGCAAACCGGACAAAAGTCCCAAATCTTCGGATACCGGAAAGCGGCTCTGCAGTCCGCAGTATCCGAGCTCAAGGACGCGTCCAGAGATAATGTGTTACATTACCACTGAGGGATATTGTGGAAATAAACCGTCTGTGCACGGAGCCCTGAGGAACTCGGCGAGTTACAGTGCCCCAGTAGGACGGAAGTTCATCTGCGTATCGACGTGTTGTCAGATGAGGTCGCCCCCGGGGCAGAATGCTGCCCTCATTGTGAGGGCGGCTGTGCCCTCAGAATGCGGTGTTCGCCCTCGCCCTCGCCTCGCCTCGCCACGGAGGGAGCCTCTTGGGCCGTTCTTTCAGCTGGGCGCCGCGGCTTGCTGGCCTTCACCCTCGCTTTTGTTGCGCGCCCGCCGCACAACAGTGGCCCTTTTGTCCACGGAAGCTTTTACTTGCGTTGCTCGGACATCGTTTGCATTCTTAAGGAGCCTTCGCAGGCAGGGAGCACGGCTGCTTGCCACGCGCAGCTAGCTACCGCCCGCAGCCTCCAATTGGGACACACCCCCGTCAGCAAGCGGGCAGTCTCTGTGTTATTCTCACAGCCGATAACTATCGCCGCATTAATGTACGCGAAGAGATCGTTTCTGAGTTCATGTCTTCCATTAAACATGAATACACTGTGCTTTGAATGCACTGTATTATTTAACTGCGCTTTATCCGTCCCTCATGGCAAAGACCACAACTGGATGCTAATCAATGAATGTTATCCAAAATGCTTAGGTGCCACACCTGATAGATCCTTGACTTTCAAGCAGCACTGCCATAACACAGTGCTGACTGATTGATTTTAACAGGGGAGCTAAAACAGAATAGGTCTGACTCAGCATTGCCCGCACCGAAACTAGGTTTAATGTGCGGTATCGCTCCCTATATATCTAGTAAAGCCAACCAGTGCCCTTAAATAGTGCAAGAGTCCCTCTACCAGTGTTTTGTTAGGCACAGTTTCTTCAGGTCTAGTTGTCCCGAAGATTCTGTATCTTTTACTCTCCAATGCCATCCATTCGAAAATTAGGTGTGATGCAGTTTCCTCACTCTCATCACAGATCCTACATTTAGAGTCCTCTTCCGTTATATCCATTGTGTGTAGGTGTTTTAGAAATTCCCAGAGCCGGTCATTAATCCAGTCATGAGTTTGATCTCTTTCCTGTTCAATCCCAGGATTACAGAGCTTCTTGTAAAACATGGCTTGGGCATCATTACCCTGCCATGTTTTTGTTTATGGACCTTGGCCAATACCCTACGTGCTGTTTCCTAAGCCAGTTCCGTAGTTCTAATTTGATCATAGCCTTGGTGATTGTCAGGACAGGTTCGGGTCCAATAAATGGAGTTGTTGCCTCCATCCTAGCCAGTATATCGGCTTGTTCATTGTCACAGATCCCTGAGTGGCCAGGGACCCACACTAGGTTCACCCTATTGCTTCCCCCTAGTTCCACCAGAGCCCTGTGGCAATCTGCAACAATCTTCGATCTTGTTGCAGGAGCTGCCAATGATATCAGGGCTGCCTGGCTGTCTAAATAGATGTAGATGCTACGGTCATTGTAGCACCTATGCGTATTCTCCTCCACACCTGTCCTGATTGCAGTAATTTCAGCTTGGAAAACAGAGGCCAGTTTCCCTAGAGAGATGATTCTCTGCAATCTTAGCTGAACCCCATACAACCCTGCCCCAACGCCTTGGTCTGTTTTCGACCCAACGGTGAAGCAAACGATGTTCCCTGTACGGTGTCGGACTGTTTTCTCCCACTGTTCCCCACTTCCAATTATTATGTTGTAAGGCTTGTCGAAGCAGTTGGGAGTTATTATATAGTCAGCAATCATTTTGCCAGCCATAACTATATTTATATCACTCACTATGTTAGTGTGTGATTCTGAATATCCGAATGAGGCCCAATTTTGGCCAGTTGTAAATCTGTGTGCCCCAGCTGCTGCCTCCATCTTAACCCAAAGGTGAAGTGGCGGTATATCCAGCATGGTTTCCATTCCAGCGGTTGGTGTGCTGTTAATCCGCCCGTTATGGATAAGCAGGACAATCTCTGCACCTTAGCACGCAGGCAGCACCGCTGCTTGCCACGCGCATGTAGCTACCGCCCGCAACCTGCAATTGGGACACACCCCCGTCAGCAAGCGGGCAGTCTCTGTGTTATTCTCGCAGCCGATAACTGTCACCGCATTAACGTACGTAAGAGATCGTTTCAGGGTTCATGTCTCCTATTAAACATGAATACATTGTGTTTTGAGTGCACTGTACTATTTAACTGTGCATTATCCGTCCCTCATAGCAAAGACCACAACTGGATGCTAACCAACTGGATGTTATCCAAAATGCTTACGTGTGACACCTGATAGCTCCCTGACTTTCAAGCAGCTCTGCCATGACACAGTGCTGAAAGTGGAAACAATCCAGCACCAGTCATCAATCCTCTTCATGCTTTCCTGCAGATCGGCACACTTCTTGCGTAGATACCTTCTTATAGACAACTGTGAATAGCTTCATGTAGGTTCCGACGCTAGCCAGTAGGTCATTCATACACAGGGTGACCTACGAGAGAAGGTCAGTATTCAGAGATGTGCCAGGAACCATCATTCGAAGTATAAACGTCTAGTAAACCAGGGCTCTGAAATGCATACTTAATGGCTGTGAGCACTTCTTCATTTCAGATATTGTGAAACAAATTTCTTCTACTGTAAGCTCTTTGCTTATTATATTTTGAGACGTGGTAGTATGGGCCATACCAAGGAAAAAAATGTCAAATGAACAAGGGCTCTAAAACGCATACCATAAGAGCTATGGGGACTTGTTCATATTCGCTATCGTAAAACACAGCTCTTCCACTGGACAAGTGGAACCCACGAATGTTGCACATGTGACAGCTCGTTGAGTAAATTATAAGTGTTTTTCGTAAGAAATATTGCAAGATGAAGACGTTTGACGGCTGTGCTTTGCATAGTTATGCGTGGCACGCGATTTTTAATTTAGTGATGACGATGTAGCTACATATGCTACTAGAGACACATTCCAAGACGTTGCTCCAGGCGGGTGTAAAAATGAATGTGCGCAATTGAAAATACTGAACGCGAAAATGAAGATTTGGCCCTGTCTGACTACCCCCTGAAGCAGATCTTAGGATCTCTTAAGAGTGATATAATTTCCACCTTCGTACTCTTTAACGTATAAATTACAACGCAAAACATAAATGCATGATTAAGGGAACTAGTAACTACAAAATGATAAATGTTTCTGCTTATATATTTACTGTAGACTAATAACCCTTTATATATCACAAATGTTTATATGTCAAGGTTCAATGGACATAGCCGGCCGAAGTGGCCGTGCGGTTAAAGGCGCTGCAGTCTGGAACCGCAAGACCGCTACGGTCGCAGGTTCGAAACCTGCCTCGGGCATGGATGTTTGTGATGTCCTTAGGTTAGTTAGGTTTAACTAGTTCCAAGTTCTAGGGGACTAATGACCTCAGAAGTTGAGTCCCTGAAGCAGATCTTAGGATCTCTTAAGAGTGATATAATTTCCACCTTCTTACTCTTTAACGTATAAATTACAACGCAAAACATAAATGCATGATTAAGGGAACTAGTAACTACAAAATGATAAATGTTGTTTCTGCTTATATATTTACTGTAGACTAATAACCCTTTATATATCACAAATGTTTATATGTCAAGGTTCAATGGACACAGCCGGCCGAAGTGGCCGTGCGGTTAAAGGCGCTGCAGTCTGGAACCGCAAGACCGCTACGGTCCCAGGTTCGAATCCTGCCTCGGGCATGGATGTTTGTGATGTCCTTAGGTTAGTTAGGTTTAACTAGTTCTAAGTTCTAGGGGACTAATGACCTCAGAAGTTGAGTCCCATAGTGCTCAGAGCCATTTGAACCATTCAATGGACATAAAGAGAAACAAATGAATTTGCTAACTAATATTACTGATCAGTTGCCAAAATCTGCCATTTTTATGGATACGCGAGATGACTGTCATCATCTAGGTAGCAAATACTAGATCACACTACTTTCAAAGTGGTGTGTAATCTCAGTGGAAGTAAAGTTACGTGATCACAGCAATTTAGCTTTATTTCCCTAATAAGCCGAAGCTATTAGCCATATCACCGTACGTATTGCATCCGGTGCTTGATAGCGATGGTTCTCGTACACGTCTGGGACGTTGGAAGAACTCCAGCCACAAAATTAAAAAAAAAAACCCTCATTGAAACACTAGGACAGTAGAAGACGGTCTTCTGACTAGTATAATCTAATACTGTCTTCTCCTCTCTGTGTTCTGCAGACGAGAAACGCAAACTCCCAGCCACGAGGACGGAATTCAGATAATGTCTCAAAATGAGTATAGACAGAAGAAGTGCTCTCAATCACTGAACGGTGTGTACTCAACGACGACTCCCTACCCGGACGCGAAGTCCAGAATCGTATCAGTTCGCAACAGTACAACGCCTAACCGTTCACTAACTATAAATCGCCTGAGAGCAAAGACAGAAAGTCCATCTGTATCAACAAGAACTGTTACTGAGCGGCTGTCAAATAGAGCGCTCAAAATGTAAGACCTCTTTCTCTCCACTGCTGGCTTCCCAGCAAAGCTCGGCTCCCCTGCCTCGCAATTGCAGAAGGCGAATCATATTCATGAAACCGCGGTATATTCTCCCTCTCTACAGATTCTTCTCAATGGACGAGCAACTATATTTTAGTCTTTTGTCGTCCAGCGTGGAAAGCTGCCGTTCTGTTGTGCTTTAGCGCTCCGATGCCCCGACCATCCGTCTTGGCTTACTTCCTGTGTTAAGCAGCCAGGATCTCACACAGGCCACTTTCTGTCACTCAGCCTGTGTCAGGCTGGACCAGCACACCTGTGCGAGCTTTCCCACCCAGGGCTTGAGCTACGCCTGCCGTTCCCTTTCCACTGGCGTTCCAACCTCTGCTAGTATAAGCGATCATTCATTACGCCGTTTTTATAATAACGACAGTCCATCACTTTTCATGCAATAAGCATTAACAACTATTTACAAGGTGTACGTGACAATGTCAGTTTTCTTTAAACATTCATGTATACGATGTACAACCTATCAAATGATACCTACTTCCGACTGTAAATCGCTGCAAAGTATGTAGATGAGTCCCTCTTAAACACTTGAGACGTCATAATAAGTGAGCATAAAACGTATTCCTTAATTCTACAACAGACTGACTTCAACGATATAGGCCTACAATTACGTGGATCTGTCCTATGATCCTTCCTTAAAAAGAAAATGATATGCCCTTTCTTCCAAACCCTTGGTGGCCTTCATGCTACTCTAGAAAGGGAGCAAATTGTTTCGCATACGAGATGGCTAAGTCGTTGGCACATTGGAGTCGCATTTGGAAGGACGACGGCTCAAATCCGGTTTCAGTCATACAGATTTAGGCTTTCCGTGATTTCCCTAAATCGCTTCAGGCAAATGCGTGGATGATGCGTTTGAAAGGGGGTGGCCGATTTCCTTTCCCATCCTTGAACCATTCCGAACCTGTGCTCCGTCTCTAATGACCTCGCTATCGACGGGATGTTAAATAATAATCTTCCTTTTTTTTGAGGTTTCTCATCTGGTTCAGATGCCTTTCCACTAGTACCGGACTGTAATTGCTTTTCTATTCCGTGATCACTTATCTGAATATCTGTCGTTTCGGCGTCCCTGTGATGATTGAAAGGAGGGATCCTATCACAATCTCCTGGGGTGAAATAGTTCCGGAAAACCAAATTAAGTCAATTCGGCCTGTCCTCTGTCATCTTCTGTTTCTGTGACAGTTTGGTCAATGAGTGACTGAAAAGGTGATTTCGATCTCCTTACTGACTTTACATACGACCAAAACTTCTTAGATTTTCTAGTCAGTTAGATTGGCAAAACTTTACTTTCAAATTAGTTGAGTGCTTCTCTCATGGCCCTCCTTACGCTCGTTTTCTCTTCGGCCTGTTTTTGTTTATAAGGAAGGATTTGACTCTGTTTAAATTTGTGACGCATCTTTATCTAGGTCCGTAGCAACGTTCTCACACCGTTATCAAATTACGGTGGGTATTTCCTACCCATCGAAACCTTGCTCGGAAGATAACTGTGTAAGGCTTATACAAGAAACTGCACCAGTAATCCAAAAGAACCTAAAGAAACGTAAGGAACGTGCATACACAGAGATTGCTGAATTCATAGAAGTCCTCCAACAAATCCTAAGACACAATTATTTTACAATACAAGAAGCCAGATGGCCTAGAAATGGAATCTTGTACAAATACAATATCTGATGACTCAGAACTAAAACTGTTTTGACTCAGAGCTAAAACTGTGTAATTGACAAGAGCGCTGCCAGAGGAAAACTGTATTTAGTAGGACATAACCAAATTACTTACCACTGATTGTAAAATGGGGTGCTAAAGGCACATTGGACATTATAAATTGCTTCAATAACCAGTATTCGAAAATCAGATTTACGGTGGAACATGAACAAGACAAAAGTATCAATCGGATTGACCTAAATATTACTAGACAGAAGTAACAGGCTTATAACTTCATCTGACAGCTTTGTGGTGAATGTGAAAAATAAGTTTTACTTGTTTCTTCGGTTAGAAACTGATGAGCCTCAGGTAGGTGTAGGTGTAGACGGGGCACAACAAAACTTCAGCCATAAATTTAAAAGTGAGAATATAGCAAAGACAGTAAAGAGAAAGAAACTATTTTTGTTAGGTAAATATCATGCTAGAGGTCCTGTCTACTTTTTGCCGAATTACTACGATTAGAATATCACTGAACAGATTTTTTAAAACCTAGTGGCGGTCTGAAGCAGATGACAGAGGATTTAGAAACTCTGAGAAGGCTTCAACAGGGAAGACACTGCTGATGTAATGAGTTGGACAGAGATCCTGGGTACAGTATAGAGTGTGACCTTGTAAAGATTGCATCAGCATCGACACATACCAGTGTTGAGCTCAATTTTGTTCTGAGCCACCATGATTGACCACATTTGAACTCTTCTGTCGGGAGAGTTAATTTGGAGTTGGAATACCTGTTTCTATCAGGTGCAAGGTCAGATATTGGCGTGGTTCTTGTTGATTTTGTCAGTAGATAGGGTTATATTAGGCATGGTCTTCATCTCATCAGGAAAGGGAATGGAACACTGCCGGGTTAATAATAAAAATTTTAAGGTGGGGAGGTACTGTCAAGAGTGGTAAAATACCAGAACAGCAACTTATTTGGATATGGAGAACAGACAGAAGTCAAGTTTTAAGTGAGATTAGGACTGAAACAAATCTACAGTTTCAGAAAGAAACCAAACAACGTAATTCTGCATATTGCATCATGGCGATAAAAGTGCTTTTCTCGCCTGCATTCTGGTACACTGTGGCGACCAGTCGCCGTCGCATCATTGACGTCGTTCATCAGCAGTCGTGGGAGGTGTACATCGATACCTCCACGCCATCTCCGTCAAAGCCATTGGCTTCACTTTTTCTATCTTTGGAATGATAACGCTCTACCAGTTTTCTTCTAATGCCCTTACATGCAGTCTGTGTGTTGACAACCGATTTCAATTGGCTACTCTACTGTGTGTTTCCCTGTAGCTATTTAAATGTAATTTGACAAACTGCTTTGTATAGCAGATAGTTATGTGATGCTATGTAACCTTTTATTAATCTCTGTATAATTATTTTATCTACACATTATTTGTAATACAGATTTTTACGTACAGTAAGCCTGATTGGCTGTTACTGTCGTAGTGTGATAAGCGGTGCTCAGAGCATGCAGTACTTAAGCCATAGCCCCTCTAAACAAAGCTACATTTGACGTTTGTACATCCACGATAGCTGCTACCCCATGGGTATAACCTACTGTAATTTCGGTCATTTTTGTGTGTATTACATTATATTACATTAACTCTTATTATTAGATTTCCCTCTAAATCTTTGTACTTACATTTCAGTGCATATGGCACGAAGAGGGTCACTATTTGGACGAAATAGGATTCCATTTTAATAGATGTTCTGTTGCGATCAACATTGTTTTAATTTTACTTTTAAAATCGTGTAGATATATCAAGTACGACAGGATTTAGGTTAGGGCCGCACTTTTGTAGATGATAAATGGAGGATGGAATAACTGTCACATTCATCTAATGTCATAAGCTTAAAAACATTGGCATTCAAAAATTTTGCATACAGTAGGATATGGAAGGAAGTGTGACAAAATTAGACTTTGAAAATAAATCTTTCATAATAGTAAGTGTATGCTGAGCACATGCAGGCTACTTTTAATTTTTCATAAATCATCTTGAAGCTCTAGTGACTTAGATAACACAAATAAATAAATAAATAAAATTGTGGTTGATGATGATTTTAATGTAGATTTTCTTAAATACTCTTCCACGAAGAATTTATTACTGTCAGTGACCCTGTCATTCAGATTAATTCTTACCGTAAACTTTCCAAGTAGGGCAGTCACTAAGAAACGTATATATATATATATATATATATATATATATATATATATATATATATATATATATATATATATATACTCCTGGAAATTGAAATAAGAACACCGTGAATTCATTGTCCCAGGAAGGGGAAACTTTATTGACACATTCCTGGGGTCAGATACATCACATGATCACACTGACAGAACCACAGGCACATAGACACAGGCAACAGAGCATGCACAATGTCGGCACTAGTACAGTGTATATCCACCTTTCGCAGCAATGCAGGCTGCTATTCTCCCATGGAGACGATCGTAGAGATGCTGGATGTAGTCCTGTGGAACGGCTTGCCATGCCATTTCCACCTGGCGCCTCAGTTGGACCAGCGTTCGTGCTGGACGTGCAGACCGCGTGAGACGACGCTTCATCCAGTCCCAAACATGCTCAATGGGGGACAGATCCGGAGATCTTGCTGGCCAGGGTAGTTGACTTACACCTTCTAGAGCACGTTGGATGGCACGGGATACATGCGGACGTGCATTGTCCTGTTGGAACAGCAAGTTCCCTTGCCGGTCTAGGAATGGTAGAGCGATGGGTTCGATGACGGTTTGGATGTACCGTGCACTATTCAGTGTCCCCTCGACGATCACCAGTGGTGTACGGCCAGTGTAGGAGATCGCTCCCCACACCATGATGCCGGGTGTTGGCCCTGTGTGCCTCGGTCGTATGCAGTCCTGATTGTGGCGCTCACCTGCACGGCGCCAAACACGCATACGACCATCATTGGCACCAAGGCAGAAGCGACTCTCATCGCTGAAGACGACACGTCTCCATTCGTCCCTCCATTCACGCCTGTCGCGACACCACTGGAGGCGGGCTGCACGATGTTGGGGCGTGAGCGGAAGACAGCCTAACGGTGTGCGGGACCGTAGCCCAGCTTCATGGAGACGGTTGCGAATGGTCCTCGCCGATACCCCAGGAGCAACAGTGTCCCTAATTTGCTGGGAAGTGGCGGTGCGGTCCCCTACGGCACTGCGTAGGATCCTACGGTCTTGGCGTGCATCCGTGCGTCGCTGCGGTCCGGTCCCAGGTCGACGGGCACGTGCACCTTCCGCTGACCACTGGCGACAACATCGATGTACTGTGGAGACCTCACGCCCCACGTGTTGAGCAATTCGGCGGTACGTCCACCCGGGCTCCCGCATGCCCACTATACGCCCTCGCTCAAAGTCCGTCAACTGCACATACGGTTCACGTCCACGCTGTCGCGGCATGCTACCAGTGTTAAAGACTGCGATGGAGCTCCGTATGCCACGGCAATCCGGCTGACACTGACGGCGGCGGTGCACAAATGCTGCGCAGCTAGCGCCATTCGACGGCCAACACCGCGGTTCCTGGTGTGTCCGCTGTGCCGTGCGTGTGATCATTGCTTGTACAGCCCTCTCGCAGTGTCCGGAGCAAGTATGGTGGGTCTGACACACCGGTGTCAATGTGTTCTTTTTTCCATTTCCAGGAGTGTATATGGAAAGGCCTAATGACCAAATTATCTTACAAAACTAATAGCCAATGACCTCTGAGACCATGAAATAATGCAGTTACTTTTTATAAATGTTAATACTGCACGGGATATGAATCTGCTAAATACGAATCCAAGAGTATAGCTAGTAAACCAAAAATTGATTTTTTAGTACACCCTTCAACGACATTAACTAGAGTGATGTATACAGTGTTCATGGCATGAATGAAACGTAAATAGATCTATTATTAAATTTCTTATCGTATTTGAATATTGGTTTCCTCCTAAACTAACCCAGATTAGACCACAGTCTAGAAATAAGCCATGGGCTAATCAAAGAATAAATGTATATTATAAAACGAGAGCAGAACAGTATATCTCAGTCAGAAACAGTTCTGATGTTGTTGTAGCTCATTACAAGACATACTGCAAAACATTAAAGGTAGTAATAAAGACATCAGTTCATATCTATAATGTGAAAAACATAATCACCTGAGATAACAAAATAAAGATAATATAGTAATGCATTAAAGGAGCTGAATGGTAGAACCAGACACAAAAAGTAGTAGATAGCATTAAGAGTAAATGATACATTGGTAACAGCTGTAAGCAGTGTTGCGAAAACTTTCCAACATGCACGTCATAACAGTTACTGAAAACGTTCAGTAGATGCTGCCATGGACCATCTCAGAGCAGTCATTACAAATAATTTCATTACAAATAATTTCTACACCAGTAGAAGTAATGTCCATAATAAAATCTTTAAAATCTAAAACTTCTAGAAGTTACGATAAAATTTCACCAAAGTTAATGGAAGAATGTGCTTCTGACTTTAGTAACATATTAAGTTAAAGGAAATAAAGAAATAACGTACAAATTCCGTCCAGTTTCACTTTTCCCAGAATTCTCTAATTTGTACGAAACGTAATATTCAGTCGAGTTCTTAACTATCAGACAGAAATAATATATTGTCAGAGTTGTAGTTCTGATTTCTAAAGAGGAGGCTATCTAGACAAGAAACCAAAATGATCTTAATACGTTAGACAGTAAATTGTAGGCTACTGATATATTTTGATACATCAAAGGAATTTGACTGTATAAATCACGATGTCCATTTTAGAAGTCTCTGACAGTTAACAGAGAGTATCATTATGGAAGAGACCTCTGTTAAGCTAACAGGCAACATCAAACTGGGAGCTAATTACATGTGGCGTTCCACAATGATTCATTTTAGGGCCTCCTAATTTTTTTTTATCAATGACCTTTCCCTTGTAAAGTCACCAGCTGCTAAATTTGTTTTGTTTGCAGATGATATAAATGTTGAAATAAATAGCAAATCAAGTACAGTCTTAGAAAAATCGGTTAGTAAAGTTTTCGTAGACACTAAAAAGTGGTTCTTGAGCAATACTCTGTCACCAAACGTATAACACTCTACATGCAGCTTAGACCCTGAGGGACATTACCCACCAGGTATATGCCTAACATTGTACGACAAACAGATAAAAGCAGTTGACAGTTTAAATACTTGGGATTAAAGCTTGATAATAAATTCAATTGGGAGAAGCATACCGCAGAACTGTTGAAGCGCCTAAACAGATCTCTATGTGCAGTGCGAATGTTGTAAGCCATAGCTAATATAAAAAGAAAAACGCTGGCATACTAGCTTAATTTCATTCCATAATGTCGTATGGGTTAATTTTTAATTTTTTTATGTAACTCATCAAGGCAAGTTAAGTTCCAGGTCCAAAAAGGTGTAGTAAGAATTATTTGTGGTGTGTACTCAAGGCGTCATACAGAGTCCTGTTTGCGAAACTATACATTAATTACTGTTTACAGTATATTTATTCATTATTGAAATGTACTCTTTTTCAAACCAACACCTCAGCACATAGAATCAAGACTAGAAATAGTAAAATCTTCAGAAAGATATAAAGTCAATTACCCAGTTCAGAAAGACGTCCATTATTCAGGAACACACGTTAGTAATAACTTTCCAGCAGTCATAAAATGTTTAACTACCGATGGAGTTCACTTTAAGAGAAGCCTAAAGGGTTTATTGGTGGCTAACTTCGTCTACCCGACTGAAGAATTTCTTAAAAGAGCCAACTAAAGTGCAAACGTTACTACAAGGACATGCTGAAAAGTAATGCCTCCGAATTTTTCATGCGAAACTCTTGAAGTTTTTCAAATAAAATAAACGTTATTAACATTCTACATCTTTATTTTTCATGTATACATATTTGTTTCACCGCACAGTCACCTTGATGATGAACATATTTCTCCTAACGAGAGACCTGTTTGTTGATACCGTCACTGCAGAACGTTTGACTTTGTTGACGGAGCAACAATCTCTTATGTGCTTGCCCGCTCTATCATTATTAAAGTAAAGTCCTCGAAGCTGCTCTTTAAGTTTTAGAAACAGACGAAAATCGGATGGGGCCAAGCCGGGACTGCATAGAGGATGAACAATGACAGTGAATCCAAGGTGTCGGATTGCTGCAGATGTCGCAGGTCTCGTATGTGGTCTGAAAGTGTCATGCTGAAGGAGACGGTGCTCCATGCGTGGAAGAACTCTCCGAATTCGAAACTCGATTACAGCAGGCTGTTCTCATGCATCGACCTAGTTACGTTACACACAGTCATACTACACGCTACAATTCGGAACCCTCTAACGGTATACGGTGGCAATTATGTAGACATGAAAAATAAAGATTTAGAACTATATTAGCGTTTGTTTTATTTAAAATGCTTTTAGTTTTCACATAAAAAATTCGGAGGCGTTACTTTTCAGCACGACCTCGTAATAATATGAAATAAAATACGATTGTTAGTACAGTCTGAATTCTGTACAATTTCAGTGCAGTACTGTGAACATTGTAAACAACTGCTGTGAAATGATAGTTCTATTTCATAATGCATGGCTACAAAACTCTAAGAATTATCATTATCATATTGGGCATTCACATACATTGTGACAAGTTATTTATTAACTTGTAATTAAAAATTGTCTCAGACTTTCCTTACTTGTTCCATGTGGTGTCACCGCCAGACACCACACTTGCTAGGTGGTAGCCTTTAAATCGGCCGCGGTCCGTTAGTATACGTCGGACCCGCGTGTCGCCACTGTCAGTGATCGCAGACCGAGCGCCGCCACACGGCAGGTCTAGAGAGACTTACTAGCACTCGCCCCAGTTGTACAGCCGACGTTCATAGCAATGCTACACTGACAAATACGCTCTCATTTGCCGAGACGATAGTTAGCATAGCCTTCAGCTGCGTCATTTGCTACGACCTAGCAAGGCGCCATTACCAGTTATATTGAGCTTATTATAAAACCTGTACCGTCAAGAGCGATGTACACCAATTATGGATTAAAGTTAAGTATTACATCATCTACGTACTTTATTTGCAATTCTCAAGACATTGTCCTGTTCCACACCTCACGCCAGTCTGCGTGTAATTAAACGCGTGCATTTCGGCCTCCTCTAGCAACACGGTGTTGGCTCTTCTGCTAACACTACATTCCACATTTATGAAGACGATTCCACTTGAGGTCTGTAGAGGGTATATTAGCATATCTGTTTTTAGTAAATATTTATTGTGTTTTCTTGTTTTTCTGACATGTTCTGCATCTTATAAGCAGGGTCAGCGGGAAACACTACCTCAGAAAACACCTGAAAAACCCATCCCGAGCATCTCTGTGTTGGTGGTGAGATGTGTAGAAATCGTAATGCAGCTTGACTAAAGTAAACAAAACAGTGATTACACGGGCTTAACATGTTTATTAGTAAAGAACTTGAAAAATTTACACTATTGAACAACTAATATAGAGATAAATGCCTTGCTGCCTCAGTGAGTCAAGTATAAAGGCGATGTATATGGCGGTAGTGTCAGATTTTGTATTGACTTCGTGTGGGCAGTCGCGTACGAGGTGAACAAGGTGTGGGTTGATGTGAGATAGGGCCGCTGCCACATTATATGACCCACTACAGCTATCTTCTTTAAGTAAGGATTACTAAAATCTACGATATTGCTTCAGGCTACGCTTGGAAACATAAATACTACTGGAACTGTACATGGAACTTTGCTGATTCCAACTAAAAGAACCGCGATTTGCAGTCCAACCACGATCGAGGAATAGTTTGAAAGTAGTTCTATGAACTTTCTGTCAGACACTGAAATAACCAGGTCTTTGCGTACTAACAAATAACCTTCTTCTCAGTGAAGAAATAGTTAATCCTAGTTAGTGAATATCTCCCTACCTATCTCCAGTACATTCCTCGTTAATTCCACTGTTCTCATCTTGAAACTACTGACGTAATCAGTTAATATAAACATACACCCTCGGCATACCGTTCTCTGCTTCGTTGGCATTACATTCCCACATTCGCCTAAGCATCTCTTCCCTCCTTTCCCTTCTTCGGGCACCCGAATCACCCAGCTTGTCGCTAAGGCTGCAACCCTCGTGAAATTCACACTCAACTGCAACTTAGGATATATGTAAATTGTACCGACATTGTCTGGCTAAGCCACCATTTAAACTAGTAGCTGCCCTCAGGAAAGCGGTGCCTTTTACGAATAGCTATGGATTGACTGACCTTTGTCTTTCATGGAAATTCATGGTGATTACCGTTGGTCACAAGCGTACTCTGACCAAGTAGAGTGCCTAAGGAGTGTCGTCTCAGCTGTGCGACCGCATTCATGATTTCCTGTCAGAGAGGTCAGAGTTCCTAGTAACTGATGGTGTAACCATCCATCTGTGTCGACCGTTCATACGCCTGTTTTCCCGTTTCAAATATAAGTAATGGATGGCAGCTACCCATACAGGTCCAGTGTGGGCTGTAATTATCGTACGTCTGCGAAACTTGGTAGATATGTTAATGAGTTAACGCGGAACTGATTTACGCTGGAAAAAAAATAGTTCCAATTGTGGACACCAGGAGCAAATCTGGCGCTGTGCGCTGTTTGTATAACGGTATGATATTCACGCTGTCATTTGACAAGCCATAACGTGAGGGGACAGCAGTTAAAGGTCTGAGGAAAGGCCCGATGTCATTAAATGATTTAAAGAATAAAATAATGAAATTCGAAAACGAAGGCGTCCTGTCGTGGTGGAAGTTATTAATGAGGTTGCTGTTGCTGTAACTAATCATGCAGCACGCGTCCTGGGTAGAGTTAGTGCTGGTGCAGTGTCAGGAGACTATTGTCCTTCGAACTTCAACAGTACGGAAAGTTTTGTGGTCTCTTGTACAGTGGCACCCGTGCATATCCAGACAGTGCAGCAACTGAAAGCTAATGATCCGCAGCAACGTTCTCAATTTGCTCTTCAGCATGGAGCTCTCTAGCAAGGAGCTAAGCTGATGACATGTAACCAGGAAATATTCTATGGAGGGACGAGGAACATTTTACACAATAGGATGCAGTAAATCCTTGGCACTGCCGAACTTGGAGTACTGTTAAATATCGTTTTGTGCACGAAGAACCATTGCTCTCGCTGTATGTGACTGTGTGGCGTGGATTCACAGCACCTTTATTCTCGGTCCGTTCTTCTTTGAAAAGAATACACACAGAGAGCGTGTCAGGTGTACCGTGACCTTTTTGTTATCGAGACCTCCTCGTACAGGGAAAGATGTACCAGCGCATAGCTGTGTGTATGGCAACACCAGGCCTACAATAGACTGGCCGGAAACCTTTAGCAAGCGGCAAAACCCAGTGAACAGTTTAGAAAGAAAATAGGTATGAGACGGGTGTGACAGATCTCTCTCACAGAGAACAAACAGAATGGGCTAACAAAGTCACTCAGAACCAAAATTGTTTTGATGATTCAATTGTTCTAGTTCATGGAAATGATGACAGTTCAATAACCTCTGGAAAGAACGAATAAAATGCGTAATAGCATCAAATTTACCGTTGAATATGAAACAGGGAGAGTGTAAAGTTCCTGCACGTAAAATAAGATAATGATAACGGTGTCCATTGTGTCATAGGATTTGAGCGAAGTAGCGTTCGGGCTTGGAGTTGTGAAGGCATGGGCTCAATACAACAGCTAATTTACTAAACATAAAATTTTCTTGAAGGCAGAACAATGATGTTTAAACAGAAATTAATTTACAGCCCAAAATAGTTCTGCAAAGCAGATCCCAAACAAGAGAATGATAATAGTTAAAATGCCTTCAGCACAGTCAAACAGAATACAGTGGAACAGAATTAAAATCAACTTTGCCCCCACAAACCAAATCAGACAACTACAATAAAAAAAAAAAATTACAATAAATGGCGCTTGGCCAGGAACAAGAGAGGATAATAAGCTTTGTAGGTTCTATAATTAAACATAGGACATTAAGACAACTATCAGGCTCAATTAAGATCATCCACATAACACATGACAGCACCCATCGCCACGTGGTTCTTTCACCTATATACCGGACTACGAAATCACATACCTCAACACAATCTTATGTACAATAAAACATATGAATGAAACGCTCTCACAGAGAAAATTAGCAAGGTAAATTTCTTTGAACAAACGCCATAAAACAAATCAGTCACACTGATGAACTAATAAACACAAGATCACCTTCTTTACAATAAAAAAACAAATCAATCACTAGCCATTCTTCACAGAGCTAAACAAGGAAGCTACATGAACATTTTACAATAAATAGAACTCAACACTTTTTGACAAAATATCCGATTAACATTTTAAATGAACAGAGCTTAGAAACAAAAAATATATTGAGAACTTTGACAGAATTCTTATCACTGATAAGTAATTCAGAACGAAAGATAATCCTAACTTGTACATATGATATAAATCGAATATGATCAATGATTTAAAACGATATTATAGATATTATAGCAATTATTAACAAAAGTAGGTCATAAGTGAAAGGTAAAATTTAAGACCTTATAACGTAAGTAAAAATTGTCCATTCAAGAAAAATTGTAGGCCTACATTTATATGTAGATGAAGATATGCCGATAATAACTGTATTGCACCTACGCACCGCTTGAGAATGACGAAACTGGTAATGGCAAACAAAACTCAAAAAAGGCAGTTCTGCTTGGTTGTTATTAAAGAGGTATGCATTTCTTGATTCTCAACCGTTCTACTCTCGAATAGCTCGTGGGGAAAGTGAACACCTAAATATGTCTTGCTAGCTCTGATTTTCATTATCTTATTACAATGGTCACTTCTCTCTATGTAGTTGGGAGTGAATATAATATTTTGGCAATATTTGGTGATTGAAATATTGTCAGAAGATCTTGGAGCAATGTAGCCTTTGTTGTCGTGATTTCCACCCCAAATGGTTCATCGTATCTGTGACACTCTCTCCCCTCACGATGGCACAAAATGAGCTGCCCTTGTCTGAAGTTTTACGATGTCCTTCGTCATTATACTGGTAAGTATCCCATACTGGGCAGCAACACACCAGAAGATGACGGAAACGCTTAGTGTCTAGTAGATTATTTCTCCTTCTAAGCATTCTCCCATACAGCGTAGCTTTTGTTTGACCTTCCCCACATTTCTATCCGTATATGATAGTTCCAGTTTAAGTTGTTTGCAATTATAATCCTTGTAATGCAATTTAACTGAATCGAAAACCTTTAAATTTGTATGGCTTATTGTGTAACCGAAATTTAAATCTTTTTTTTTTTTTGTAGGCTACTCGTGTGCCAGTTTTCGCACCATTCAGAAATCTTCTATAAATCATTTTTCAAATCGTTTTCATCTCCTGATGACTTAACTAGACAGAGGAAAGAACTTTGCCTTTGTTATATTTTTCGGTTTCTTAAATGACAATCACCTCTTTTCTGTCGAACTAAAGTGAAGTCCATACTCACAATAGACGACATGGGAAGATGCTGTGTGTCTCACTATTTGTACTTTGACAGAGATATCACAGCAGTGTGATTCCAAATTGGCAAAGACTGGTTTCCACCAGTAATTTCAATATGAACAGAGCAGAAAAAATTGCAGACACGCTCAGAATTAGATCGGTTTACTAGAATTTAGATAGACATTTGAAACTCTTCTTAACGTGTCAAGGAGCAAGTATGTCAGATCTTATTCTAATAATAGTTTTTCATGTGTGTGAGGTAATGTTCGGATGGCCGAGTTTCACAAGCAAGTCGCGTGCCTCTTAGAGCAAGGTGGCCCTCTGTATGTTTCTCAGACAACGCAGCACCATCCTGTAACGCTTTCGGAAGAGATGCTACCCAGGACGGTTGCTTTACAGGCCGGATAAGATTCTGTCATGGTACGTTCTCGCTGGTAAGCACAAGGTAGACATTTCACTGATTAACAGTGGAGCACGACTCCTACAGACTCGATGGCTCAGACCAGAAATGGCAACTCAAAGACCGATACCCGTTTATGATTCCAGGCGACATACTGGCGCCAGTCAAAGGCTGACAGCCTGGCCATTAAGTAGGACGTTACATCCCCGAGGGATGAGCCGAGGCCAAAGGTGTTTACCAAAATTGTGGGTAGAGTTAAGAAGCTTAAGAAAAACGTTCAGCGCGGTAGGGGGCGAAACGAGTATATGCTCATGTCTCATAGGCTAACGCCAAGACTGGAGCCTTTCCTGGCCGCTGTTATGTGGCGTGGATCTTTCTGAGACTCGTATAAGACGGGAGGAGGGGAGTCGGAAGTCGTGCGGAAAATTTTCCCTCTTACGACAGGTAAAACAAATAAACACGAGCCCTGGCTGGCCTAAACGGACTTTTAGCCGAGTTATTGTTGTCAAGGTGCGAAAGTCAGAGAAACGGAAGAGTTTAGAAGACACTGCGCTTCAGAGAGCAGCACAGAGAACATTCTATCAGTAGCTTCCTGTTTCAGGTATGGATGGAGAGCAGTTGGTCTTCGTTCGAGATCCGAGGCGGCAGCCAGAATGGTGAATGTTCTCGCTGCTATTGAGGTTTGCATTGTGTGGTGTCTAGGAACAATGTGATCAAGTTAGAACCGTTTTACAGCTGAAGCCATGAGTCTTAATTTTTCATTTCAATTCTTTCACTATTCATGACTCAACATTTATTATACAGGGAGTTTCAAAAATGACCGGTATATTTGAAACGGCAATAAAAACTAAAAGAGCAGCGACAGAAATACACCGTTTGTTGCAATATGCTTGGGACAACAGTACATTTTCAGGCGGACAAACTTTCGAAATTACAGTAGTTACAATTTTCAACAACAGATGGCGCTGCAAGTGATGTGAAAGATATAGAAGACAACGCAGTCTGTGGGTGCGCCATTCTGTACGTCGTCTTTCTGCTGTAAGTGTGTGCTGTTCACAACGTGCAAGTGTGCTGTAGACAACATGGTTTATTCCTTAGAACAGAGGATTTTTCTGGTGTTGGAATTCCACCACCTAGAACACAGTTTTGTTGCAACAAGACGAAGTTTTCAACGGAGGTTTAATGTAACCAAAGGACCGAAAAGCGATACAATAAAGGATCTGTTTGAAAAATTTCAACGGACTGGGAACGTGACGGATGAACGTGCTGGAAAGGTAGGGCGACCGCGTACGGCAACCACAGAGGGCAACGCGCAGCTAGTGCAGCAGGTGATCCAACAGCGGCCTCGGGTTTCCGTTCGCCGTGTTGCAGCTGCGGTCCAAATGACGCCAATGTCCACGTATCGCCTCATGCGCCAGAGTTTACACCTCTATCCATACAAAATTCAAACGCGGCAACCCCTCAGCGCCGCTACCATTTCTGCACGAGAGACATTCGCTAACGATATAGTGCACAGGATTGATGACGGCGATATGCATGTGGGCAGCATTTGGTTTACTGACGAAGCTTATTTTTACCTGGACGGCTTCGTCAATAAACAGAACTGGCGCATATGGGGAACCGAAAAGCCCCATGTTGCAGTCCCATCGTCTCTGCATCCTCAAAAAGTACTGGTCTGGGCCGCCATTTCTTCCAAAGGAATCATTGGCCCATTTTTCAGATCCGAATCGATTACTGCATCACGCTATCTGGACATTCTTCGTGAATTTGTGGTGGTACAAACTGCCTTAGACGACACTGCGAACACCTCGTGGTTTATGCAAGATGGTGCCCGGCCACATCGCACGGCCGACGTCTTTAATTTCCTGAATGAATATTTCGATGATCGTGTGATTGCTTTGGGCTATCCGAAACATACAGGAGGCGGCGTGGATTGGCCTCCCTATTCGCCAGACATGAACCCCTGTGACTTCTTTCTGTGGGGACACTTGAAAGACCAGGTGTACCGCCAGAATCCAGAAACAATTGAACAGCTGAAGCAGTACATCTCATCTGCATGTGAAGCCATTCCGCCAGACACGTTGTCAAAGGTTTCGGGTAATTTCATTCAGAGACTACGCCATATTATTGCTACGCATGGTGGATATGTGGAAAATATCGTACTATAGAGTTTCCCAGACCGCAGCGCCATCTGTTGTTGAAAATTGTAACTACTGTAATTTCGAAAGTTTGTCTGCCTGAAAATGTACTGTTGTCCCAAGCATATTGCAACAAACGGTGTATTTCTATCGCTGCTCGTTTAGTTTTTATTGCCGTTTCAAATATACCGGTCATTTTTGAAATGCCCTGTAGATAATCTTGATTTATCATTGACTTGCTTGTTAAGTCATCTGGTGCTCGTATTAATTCAGGTACGTGTCCAACCTCTCCTTAACACAATGGATAACTCAATTATTTCCGCCACATAATTTAAAGTCGAGTCAGTCGCGATCTTTGGAACTAACTCCTCTTCTACACTGAGTTTCAAAGTACCTTTTGCTTTTGGGTGATTTCTCAATAAAATTTCTTCCCCTACATCATATGTGACTATTTTCTTCACATTTTTATCAAAACGGGTTTTTCTCAATTGTGCTTGATGCTTCAGGTTTTCGTAGACCTTCTTCACCATATCTTCTTTCTTGGTAATCTTTTGTTCTATCGTAGGTAATTTCTTCATCCATTCTGGCACGATACTTTCACCAAATACTATTTGGTTAGGTGAATAACCTGTCGATAAGTGTGGTAAGTCATTATACACTTTCTCAAATTCATAAATCCAATCGATCCATTTATGATGTTGTTTGGGTATGTACGTCCGTAAAAATCGGTTCAACTCTCGGAAGATTCTCTCAACCGGATTTCCACAAGGGTAAAATCTTGAGATGTAAATGTGCTGGAGTCCTCGTTCTTTCATAGTGTCTCTCCATACTTTGCTTGTATAATAAGCAGCGTTGTCTGTCAAGATCATTATAGGTTTGCCGAGCTCAGTTATATAGTTGTTGATAAATTTGCGTAACATGGGTCGAATGTGGAGATTTTTCAAAGGATATAATTTCACAAATTTTGAAAAGAGATCATAGAAAGCCAAAACATATTTGAAACGTCCACGTGTCATGGGACATGGCCCACAGACATCACATGACACCAACATTAAAGGTTGTTGTGGGATGATAGGATGTAATTCTATCTTCCGACATTAGTTTATGGGTTTCGCCTTATGACATATTTTGCACTTCTTAAAAATATTTGTAGCTAGACGTGCCAAATTTGGATGATAGCAGTATTGTGCTATTTTGGCTGTACATTTAGCGGCACCAAAATAACCCCAATTCAAGTGAGTGTACCATATTAGTGATTCTAAATATTTATTTGGAACAGAAACTTTCCAAACATCTTCTTCATCCTTCCTCTGATACAATATTCCGGATTTTAATTGATACTGTTCTTGAGAGTGACTTAGCGTTTTGCTTTCAACAGCATGTCTAATGGCTTTCCACAACTTATCATCTTCTTGCAGTTGTGGAAGACTTCGACATAGCTGTGAAATCTGCCTCACAATATTGCCTTGATAAATTCATGACTTTAAAGTCAATAGTCCGTTCTTCACACTCGTCGTCATTCTTTCTTTTCGGTAGTTCAAAATGGTTCAAATGGCTCTGAGCACTATGGGACTTAACATCTATGGTCATCAGTCCCCTAGAACTTAGAACTACTTAAACCTAACTAACCTAAGGACATCACACACATCCATGACCGAGGCAGGATTCGAATCTGCGACCGTAGCAGTCGCTCGGTTCCGGACTGAGCGCCTAGAATCGCGAGACCACCGCGGCCGGCTTTTTGGTAGTCTTGAAAGAGCATCGGCTATGATGTTGTCTTTCCCTCTGATGTATTTGAGCGTAATATCATATTCTTGCAGTAGCAAGGCCCACCGGGTTAAACGTGAATGGAACATCCTTCCTGTTAAAATAAAAGATAAAGCTTTGTGGTCGCAGAATACAATGATCTTCTTTCGATATACAAAATAGCGAAACTTTCTAAGGGACCAGACCACGGCCAGTACTTCCAATTCAATAGTACAATACGAACGTTCACAGATAGAGAGTGTTCTGCTGGCAAACCCAATTATTTTGATGGTACTGATATCTTCTGGATTGTCCATCTCGAAAAGAGTGGCACCCAATCCTGTTTCAGAAGCATCCGCAGCAATATAAAAATCTTGATCAAGTCCCGGATGATGTAACAGTGGAGCATTAGTCAAAGCATTGCGGATGTTATCAAAAGCTTGCGTGCATTCGGAATTCCACTCCCACATGACATTTTTTCTTAACAACCGTAACAAACAGTCTTGGCTTCCTAACTGATTGGGTAAAAATCGTCGAAAAAATGAAACTAAGCCGATAAATGACTTTAATTCCGTTCTATTCTTTGGATAAGCACATCTGTTAATTGCATCCATCTTTTTAGGATTTGGTTTTATCCCTTCAGGAGTAATTATATGTCCAAGAAATTTCAATTGGTTATGAGCAAACTTGGATTTGCTCAAATTTACAGTAACTCCGTATTCCAAAAATTTCGCAAAAACTCTTCTTAATAAGTCCAAATGTTCCTCCCAAGTTTCAGAAGCAATTAGCAAATCATCCACATATAAAGTAACTTCATTCTAAAGGTCTCTGCCCAGTACGGTATCTAATGCCGATATGAAAACACCACCGTTTATTTTTAACCCAAATGGCATGACGGTAAACTGGTAACTTCGGCCCAGAAAAACGAATGCAGTATATTTTCGAGATGCTTTCGATATTCTAGTTTGCCAATATGAACTACGCATATCCAAAGAAGTTAAGAGCGGGCACCATAAAACTTTTGTACTAACTCTTCTAGGTTCTCCGGTCGCGTTTGTACAGGTATAATGATCTTATTGATCTCTCTGGCATCCAACACCAATCTGATGTTGCCATTGGGTTTAATTACCGCTGCAAGAGGGTTACAATATTCGGAATCTGAGGGCTCAATAATACCCCATTCTAACATTTTATTGATTTCCTTTCTGACTACTTCTTTCTTTGTGCATGGGATAGAATAGGAAGTACGACAAAAGGGTTTATGTGCATACGTCTTTATATGGTATTCAAAGTCTTTTATTATACCCGGACGTTTACTAAAAATCGACTGATATGCTTCCAACAAGTAGTACAATTCGTCCCTTTGGATAACAGATAAATATTCTGATTCTAACACATTTTCCTGCAATGACATTTTATCCATCATTTCTTCAGAACATTCAAAAATCAAATGGCTCTGAGCACTATGGGACTTAACATCTATGGTCATCAGTCCCCTAGAACTTAGAATTACTTAAACCTAACTGACCTAAGGACATCACACAACACCCAGCCATCACGAGGCAGAGAAAATCCCTGACCCCGCCGGGAATCGAACCCGGGAACCCGGGTCAGAACATTCAATAAGGCATATATCATACACATTTTCATCATCAATACTGACATATTTTACCATTAGATTCATACACAATTGATTTGGAATTACTCGGCCCTTTCTCAGGGTGGCTGTCAAAACATTACCATTGGAATTAAATATACATTCACCTTTCTCTAAATTAATGATTGCACCGGTCTCACATAAAAAATCCAAACCCCAGATACATGGTACTGTCATTTTAGGAACAACCAGGAATGTACTTTCTATTTGAGCCCCCCGTATTGTAACGTCGACACGTACCTGTTTCACAACTTTTTGCATTTTTGCGCTGAACGCGCCAGACACGGTACATCCTGTGATAGGAAAAGTGGGCATTTTTACCCCTCGGCTTATCTGTTTTAAACAGTCCAGCGTCATGACACTAATAGCTGCTCCAGTATCAATTAATATTTCAACATCAACATTATTTATACTTGTTGGAATTATTGCCTGTAAAATTTGTCCGCATTTATTAGAAACTTCAGGTTTTTCTTCAATTAATTCATTCCTTATATCTTGATCATTATTGTACCTTAATACTCTCAGTTCAAATTGATGCCTGACTTCCTTCTCCTTTCCAGTCATCCTAGGAAGGCATTTGGTGACTGGTATTAGTTTAATCTATCTCGTTGAGTCATCGGTGGGGGTTCATGAACTTCCACAATCAGTACAGTATGATCCGAGTTATGGTATTCACCCCGTCGCCCATTGGAGGCTCCTTCGCCCATTGGTATAGCTCCTTGTGCCGCATGAGGACTCGAGGCATTTGTTCCATCCTGTCGATGAACATTATGCTTCTAATTATCTTCCCAAGGTCGAATACAATTGGGTTCATCACTTGGGTACCTGTTACTCTTATTAATATCACTACTATGCACATTCGCGTCACCATATCGAGGTTTACCTCTAGCACAGTAAGTATCTCTTCTATATTTATTATAATCATTGTTTTTATTGCAACCATAGGATGAAGATTGTCCACGCTCCTGTGATACGGGTTTGACCTGGTTTTCGGTATTATTATTATCATACGTTAAATTATTATTATAATTATTCGTATTACTATGAGTGTGAGTCGACATTTGATTACTACTCATTTGTCTTGCGTCTTACGTAATCATATCTATAGAGTCAATCACCGACAAGAATTGTTCTACATCGTGGTCAGGAGCATTTATTAACTTTTCACGTATATTTATGGGCAACCTTCCCTTCAAAATTCTGATCACTTCCTTGTGAGAAATTGGATCACTCCAATAACGTGCCTTATTTATGTACTTTTCAAAATATTGCCTTAAAGTACTCCTTTTACTGTCAAAATACTCAGGTTGGTAAACCTCTTTTCTTAATTTCTCTTGTTTACTCGACGACCAGTATTTAGCCAAAAAAAGTTGTTCAAACTCAGCGCAAGTATGGCAACTTTCACTTACTTCGGCGGCCCATAATGCGGCTTCTCCGGTAATTTTGGATACTATAAATTGAAGTCGGTCGTGTTCTGACCAGCTACGTGGAAATATTCTTTTGAAATTATTGATAAAGATTTTCGGATGCAGGTTGTTCTTTCCAGTGGAGAATGTTGGGAATTGTCTACTTTTAAAAATGCTGTTCTCCACCTTTAAAGAAGACAAATATCCTCGCTGACCAAAAGAATCATCATCTTTACCAACCGAATCATCAGCTTCCCAATGCAAATTTTCACCACAATTGTACTTCGTATTATCACATGTTCGGTTGTTTTTCGACCTATTGTCCGAACGTTCGTCCTCTGTCAACAAATTTTGTGATGACTTTCGTTCTAACTCCGCCAATTTATGATTGGTTTCCTTTTGCCATTTAGGTAACTCATCAACTATTTTCTCTTTTATTTTCTGAATTTCGCTAGTGAAGAGCTTAATTAATTCATCATTTCTACTTAGGTGCTCATTGATATTTTCATTTGGCTGGGATCCAATAGTAGTCTTAACCTTGTCTACAATTTCATTTCCTTTTATTTCTATCCATTCAGATAGATCTTCGTCAAGTCTTTTAGTTTTATGTACTAAATACTTGTCAATCCCCTTACGAGCATCGGACTCAAACTCGACTATTTGTTTCGAAAGCTCTTCTATCTGTGCGCTAGCATTGGAACAGCTGCTTTCACACTTAACCATCCTATTGGACAGGCTATCATAACTCTTCGAAACTACCTCATATTTCTTTTCTACGTCATGAAGTTTTCCCATTAATTATTATATTGCCTTTATAAGGTGTTAGAAAACTCTACATCTAGTTCTCCAAATTTCGCATTTAATTGAGTCTCCCAGTCCGCTTTTAATTCTTTCTTAGTATTTTCCGTTTATAATCAAAGGTATTCAGTTTGCTTTCCAAAGAATCCATTTTAACTTCTAATGAACCAAATTTGGGCTCAAATTTTTCATTTAACTTTTGATTGTCCTCTTTTAATTGCTTATTATCTTTTTCTAGTGAACCAAGTCTTCCATTCATTACACCCATTTGAGCAGTTATTGATACCAGCATATCAAACAGTTTTTGATTAATATTTCCATTTTGAGGAGCAACTTGCTGATCTACTTCCGAAACCTCAAGATCTTTATGTTCTCCCACGCTGCTTACCTTACTTATCATTGTATTTGAATCTCCTAACGGCTCTAAATCAATAACTGTATTATTATCTGTACATGTCTCCTGTGCCACATTGAGCTCATGTGATGCGTCATCCATATCCTCTTCACTTTCCTCTCTCTCTCTACTCATTACTCTACTCAACTGCACATTATCATATATTCTTTTCGTTCGTTTTGACATGATTATTCACTACCAAGACATACACTTATTTTCACTATGTATTTATATATATTTATCTACCAAAATCACAAGTCTCAACTTCCTTTTTTTTATAATTATACAGTTATTTTAATCATACCTGGTAGTATCGCTCACTTTTAGCGATTATTGAAGAATACCTCTTTCATTGGACAGACTCACTGGCTGCTACAATATTTTCCAACTCTAGGGTTCGTGAACCCGAATGACACTCGACTCGATGCAGCAATCCTCCTCGATCGAGCCGCACGTTGTGGCGCCACTTCTACCGTATCTTCCTTCGCCGTCGGCGTTGTCGTTGTTACCGTGAGACACCGTTATACCAAGAGGAAAGGCGCGTCGATCTTAGAGCATGAGATATGATGACCTTAAGCCATTGACAACACACAACGGTCACGGTAGCACCTGATTCCAGAATAGCTGCAGTAGTTAAGATCTACGAACTATCCCCTCTTGACCAGGTCCCCAAAACCTAACTCCTAACGAGATCCCTTCAAAGCAAATTTTCATAACGATCGCCTATAAAGGCTTCGTACAACGAGAAGAAAAGTTGCAGTTTATGGAATAATAACAGATACGACCAAACTGTCTTGTCACTTCTGCTTTATTTAACATAACTTCGTTCACAGTTTCATTTCGCATTCACCACTCATTCACCGAAACCCTTTGATGAACAGTTTTGGTTGCTTGACACCAACAGTCAATGATAATGATACAGCTTTTCTCCTTTTTATAAACTGAAGCCCGCTCTCCGCGATATAATAATAAAAAAAAAGGTCTCAATACCGCGTCCCTCTTGAGATGCGAATAGACTTATCCCGGAATTGACCGCCCTGTAGGTGTACTCAGATTAATGACCACACTTCGCTATCCGCTATTTCGCGTAACTGAATGTCCATTTGTTAGTCTGATTATACACTGGAGCTATTTAAAATTCGCCCCTATATTTTTCACAACGCACAATTAGCACTTCTTTACTGTTTTTTTTTTTTTTTTGGTCTAAGAGTAAACGGAAAAAAAAGACACCGTATCATCGGCTTAGTCGATATAAAGCAAAATACCTTAATATGCCCAATTTCACCTCTTCTTATATGATCGGCTACCTTACTCATAAATTTACTACATATTAATTCCAATAACACTAAACAGGCATCGCCGTTATATTTTAATTGTATTCAAAAGCATGTTACTGTCATTATGACCGACGAAATCGTAACAAATCGCGCGGCGTGCGTTTTTAACGATAACCTTACGCTATTCAAGTTCCGTTACAGCTATCTTGACTCGTAATGTTACACTGTGATATGCAAATGATTAGCTTTTCAGAGCATTTACACAAGATTGGCGCCGGTGGCGACACCTACAACATGATGACATGAGGAAAGATTGCAACTGATTTCTCTTTCACAAACAGTTGACCGGCGTTGCCTGGTGAAACGTCGTTGTGACGCCTCGTGTAAGGAGGAGAAATGCGTACCATCACGTTTCCGACTTCGATAAAGGTCGGATTGTAGCCTATCGCGATTGCGGTTTATCGTATCGCGACATTGCTGCTCGAGTTGGTCGAGATCCAATGGCTGTTAGCAGAATATGGAATCAGTGGGTTCAGGAGGGTAATACGGAAAGCAGTGCTGGATCCCAACGGCCTCGTATCACTAACAGTCGAGATGACAGTCATCTTATCAGCATGGCTGTAACTGATCGTGCAGCCATGTCTCGATCCCTGAGTCAACAGATGGGGACGTTTGCAAGACAACAACCGTCTACACGAACAATTCGACGACGTTTGCAGCAGCATGGACTATCAGCTCGGAGACTATGCTGCGGTTACCCTTGACGCTGCATCACAGACAGGAGCGCCTGCGATGGTGCATTCAACGACGAACGTGGGTGCTCGAATGGGAAAACGCCATTTTTTCGGATAAATCGAGGTTCTGTTTACAGCAGCATGATGATCGCATCAGTGTTTAGCGACATCGCAGTGAACGCACATTGGAAGCGTGTATTCGTCATCGCCATACTGGCGTATCACCTGGCGTGATGGAATGGGGTGCCATTGGTTTCACGTCTCGGTCACCTCTTGTTCGCATTGACGGCACTTTGAACAGTGGACGTTACATTTCAAATGTGTTAAGACCCGTGGCTCTACCCTTCATTCGATCCCTGCAAGCCCTACATTTCAACAGGATAATGCACGACCGCATGTCGCAGGTCGTGTACGAGCCTTTCTGGATACAGAAAATGTTCGACTGCTGCCCTGGCCAGCACATTCTCCAGACCTCTCACCAATTGAAAACGTCTCGTCAATGGTGGCCGAGCAACTGGCTCGTCACAATACGCCAGTCACTACTCTTGATGAACTTTGGTACAGTGTTGAAGCTACATGGGCAGCTGTACCTGTACACGCCATCCAAGCTGTGTTTGACTCAATGCCCAGGCGTATCAAGGCCGTTATTACGACCAGAGGTGGTTGCTCTGGGTACTGATTTCTCATAACCTATGCACACAAATTGCCTGAAAATGTAATTACATGTCAGTTCCAGTACAACATATTTGTCCAATGAATACCCATTATAATCTGCATTTCTTCTTGGTGTAGCAATTTTAATGGCCAGTAGTGTAATAGATTAGTGACTTGAGCATGGATGGCTGTACAACGGGATGCCATTCGCGCCTTATATGCGCCGGTGCCATCACGCATGGAAGAAGTTATGAGGGCCGTTGGCCGACTCTATGCCTATTAGGCTAGAGGACCGAAGTGACTGAAATACTAATCGTTTCTGCAGAACATACTAATGTACATGTTCTGTAAGTATGAGCGTCCTATGTATTTTCGTTCATGTTTTCTGTTTTTTATTTTTTTATTTTTCTCTGAACATGAGTATAATTAGTAGAATCAATAGCAGCAGCTTACTTTCACTAAGTTCCTCCCCATATGTAGTATGAGGCATCATTCATTTGACTCCCCCATAGGCTCCGCTCTTTTCACGTAGATATCTTTGATCCGAAAAAAAAAAAACCATTTCTAAGTCAACTAAGAAAATATTTTTCCACTGTTAAATCTGCATGGCAGCTTCTCACAGCCTACTCATTATTCCTCATGTGTATTTCTCCCTTAAAACAGAAATAATTGTGTGATAGTACTATTCTAGGACACTGTTCAGTTCTTGTACTCACGGTTGGCTAATGTTGCCAAATTTTAGTCGGCTTTTTCTTATGACGTGACTTCTAATTAGATTAATTTTCCATTTATGTGTATTTTTGTGTCTTTAATTTCATTAATTAGATTCACAGTATTTTTAATTCTTGGTAGATGTATAGTAATGGTTAAACATCTTATTTAGTTTAAGTAAGTAAGTATGCTGGGCTATTTATGTAATTTACAACATGTCTAATAGGAATGTCTTGTTTGTGTACTAAGGGTTATGCTCTCAGTTTAGGTACTTGTGGATTCATGAGTATCCGACTATTCATTTCCAGAAAGAAGAGAACAACATTTCTTAACTGATTGTTTAATCCATGTTCAAAATTTGTTGGTTGCATCTGTTTCTAATCTCATAATGTTATTTGCTCTGAAGAAGTCTTTGGTTTTTGTAATATAGTCGTCCTAATGTCCACCTACAATTGTATAGCTTTTGTCTGCTTTTATCGCTATATCATTAAGTGATCTTAGTTTATTATTGATTCTTTAAAATTAAGTGATCTTTGTTTGTTAGTGATGTTTTATAAATTAGTAAATTCATGATTGCTTTTAGTTTCCTGCAGTTGATTAAAAACTGAAACCTTGCTTCTTAGGTGGTTGGGTTCCATTGTTACTACATGTAATACTTCTTAACAAATGGGCAATTATGCATTTAATATTGGATCATAAAATCTGGAAACATGTTGCAGGTTTGTATTGTATTGTAAGGAACTGGGGACCTAGAAACGACGGAGAGGCTTCGTTCCCGCCGTAGCCTCAGTGGAACACAACCTCACAGTCCACTGACCCCACGGCCGCCCCACACCGAACCCAGGGTTATTGTGCGGTTGGGCACCCAGTGGACCCCCCCCCCCCCCCCCCCCCCCTCAGACGAGTGTAACCCCATTGTTTGCGTGGTAGAGTAATTATGGTGTGCGCGTACGTGGAGACATTGTTTACCGCATCAATCGCCGACATAGTGTAACTGAGGCGGAATAAAGCGAACCAGCCGCATTCGCCGAGGCAAATGGAAAACCGCCTTAAAAACCATCGACAGGCTGGCCGGCACACCGGACCTCGACGCTGATCTGCCGGCCGGATTCGTGCCGGGGACCAGCACGCCTTCCCGCCCGGAAAGCAGTGCGTTATTAGACCGAACTGCGGGCATGTTATAGGTTAGTTCTTTATGCAATATACTGTCAAATTTTGTATCAGTGAAATTGGTTAGTGATTTGTAAAACTTCAAATTCGATTTACGTGCATCTTTTCTTGATTCTGAATAGTTTTTTCGGTAAGAGTGGTAAACTTCTTGACATGTCTTTTCCTGATCACTTCAGTTTCTCTGTGCACACTGTTTTCGTTGTTAAACTGAAGTGAGTGTGATGTAATATTTTTCGCAATTTCATATGTGCTAAATAAAGGTGTTTGTTCAAGAAGTCTTTATATTTGTATTTTCACGAATTTTTTCTCTCATCCACCGCTGTTCACTGTTTTAAATGCATTTTTCTACGCATGTAATGGCTTTAGGATTTACATGATTGCGTATTTAGCTGTCACGTTCTTTGTTACACATTGATGAATTTAATACTTTCTATAGCTCTCATTAGCTCGATTTAGAAAGTGGTTTTATTAATCCTCTGTCAAACACTTACGCACGAATTGTAGAGCGATTACGGAAATGTAGATGTACACAAGTTCGCCATGTCAAAAGTAATCAGCGTCTGAGATACGTGATACAGAAGCATCCATCCCGCAAGTTGACTTGGAGGCTAAGACAATGGACTAATCATGTTATTAAAATTACCAGAGGCCAGTGACACTCATTTATATTCAAACTACTATACGTATTTCCGTTTTATTGTGATTGATTTGTTAATGAAAGACGTTTCGGTTTCTGTTTGGGTACTGATATATGCCGCCACATACAGAGAGATTGGTAAGAGTTTTGCCAACGTGATCTCAAGGTATTGAAGTGTGCTGATAGCTTTCAGCGTTCATTGAATCACTGCTCAATTAGAATGTCTGCGGCGGTTATAATGGGTATTTCGTTCAAATCGTAGCCTTCCTCATTTTCGCTGATTAGCCTTTTTTCTACGACCCAGTTACGATTTTAATTGCACATTTTGACATTTGCCAAGATGACAATTTTACATACTTCACGACTGGATATGACTGGGTAGGCGAATGTGAGTAGAAATGGCAGAGAGTGACTGTAATTTTACGTGTTTTTGATTGTCATCGTTGTGCAACCATTCATTTTCGTCTATTTTAACAAGGCACTAATAAGCAAATATTGTAGGGAGAGCTGTACCATAGGTTGGCAACGAAAACTTGGTGCTTACTCCAGTCCGTAGAGAAACACAATCTTTGTAAAGCACAGGCTTCTGTGCATCTCTACGAATCATAAATTTCTCTCCGAGCTCACTTCTTGAAAGTTAAAGCAGCTGCTTTATACACGACCTTGCAGCCAGTAAAACGTAGTTGATTTCAAACTGCAAATCATGCCATTAGTGGGGGCGAATACAATCTCACGAACGAATGCGTCAGCTGTGATTGCTGCTGGCAATCGTGACACATATAGAAATCCACTTGCATCGCAGTACAGCGCGCTGCATCCAAACCAACAGGTGACCACTTAGCGTTACTACCCTCACAGCTCCCCTGATCAACTTATCAAATGGTTCAAATGGCTCTAAGCATTATGGCACTTAACTTCTGAGGTCATCAGTCCCCTAGATCTTAGAACTACTTAACCTAAATAACCTGAGGACATCACACACATCCATGCCCGAGGCAGGATTCGAACCTGCGACCGTAGCGGTCGCGCGTTTCCAGACTGTAGCGCCTAAAACCGCTCGGCCACTCTGTCCGGCCGATCAACTTATCGCTTCAGCTTTTAAAATCTTAGGGTTCTTCAGTATCACCCATTTTTCTCTCCAGACTATGTCCGAAGTGGCCTCTGCAGGCCAGCGGTAATCACCGACCGTCGTGTCATGCTCAGCCAATAAGAGTCACTGGCCGGAACCGCTGCTTCTCAGTCAAGTAGCTCCTCAGTTGGCCTCACAATGGCTGAGTGCACCACGCTTGCCAACAGCACTCAGTTAGATCCTATCAACCATCCAAATGCTAGCCAAGCCCCACGGCACTTAACTTCGGTGATCTGCTGGAAACTGGTGTTACCACTGGGGAAAGGGTCACCATGCCAGATGAGTTCACTTGTTCACTTGTTTCAGTGAGTGTCGTAACATCTTCTGTTAAAAGTGATTAAGTATTTAACTTACTTACGAGCTTAGGGACACTATGTTCTTCGTAGTGCGCAACCCGCGGGGAACATGTTGGATGTTTAATGTTGAATCGTTTCCCACACGTCCAATATCAACTCCTCAAATTCTGCCACACTAGTAATTCATTGTCAATAACAATGGCAAATTCGCTGTGGCTTAAACGAACCAAGTTATTCGGAAGTTTCCCGGCCGGAGTGGCCGAGCAGTTCTAGGCGCTATAGTCTGGAACCGCGCGACCGCTACGGTCGCAGGTTCGAATCCTGCCTCCGGCATGGATGTGTGTGATGTCGTTAGGTTAGTTAAGTTTAAGTAGTTCTAAGTTCTAGGGGACTGATGACCTCAGATGTTAAGTCCCATAGTGCTCAGAGCCATTTTTGAAGCAGTCGTGGTTTGTAAACAGAGGTAACTTTCACTGCCGGCACGGGGCATACGTTTGTGTTATTGTTTTCCAAGGCAGGGCGAGCAACGCCGAAATGGGAAGCAGTTATTTGTTCTGAAACATAAATCAATTTACAAACAAGTGTTTCATTCACATTTGCATTGCAGACTTTGTATTGCCCATTGGTTGCTTATTCCAAAATGCTCAATTTGGGTAATCAACCATGTCTAGTACATTTACTCCAAAGCTTAGGAACACACTGTGTACACTGCTTACATTGCTAGTCACATGGTGTGTCTCAGCGTCCTCTCAGGTTATTACTCTTTCTTATCATTTATGTCGCATTTGAGTGTAATTTCTTACGCTTTGTTTCTGGTGTTGCAGTTCTTAAAATCAGTGTACAAGGTCCATTCAATAAATAACCGAAAAAGTTGTATAAAAAGTGTAACTTTGACAAAGTTTGTGCTTCTTTGTTATTTTTTTTCTATTGTCGTAGATCTATTGTCAGAATGGACTGACACGCCTCCCTCACGAGCGGGTTGCTGGGAGTCAGCGACACAGGATGGCAGTACCCTTGCAGACTTGCAGCAACGTCGAGCAGCGCAATGTCATTAGATTTCTGTTAGCTGAAGGGGTTGAAGCCAAACGAAATTCACGGTCGGATAGCAGTGCAATATGGTGAACGTTGTTTGAGTCGAACCATTATACACGTCATCGTATAGCCATAATTACAAACTAATTTGCGAAGTGAACGTGAAATGACTCATTCAATATCATTACGATTTATCGTGCAAAATGATCAGCGGAACATGAAACTAACAAGTTAACTAACCAACTAAATAACTAACAGGTGCACTAGTAGTCAGATAAGTTAAAACTATGTGTAACAAGCCATATTCGCCACGCCAGGACTCTCTGACTGTGCAGTCACGGACAACAGTAGTGCTAGAGTTGATGAGTTGGTGCTGGAAGACAGGTGTATTGCGGTGAATGATATTGCAGCAGCGATGAACATTAGTGTCAGATCAGCTCATCATATTGTTCTTGACATACTGATGTTCAAGAAAACATTTGACATCGGGAATGAAACAAAGGCACATGGATGTGTGCAGGAAGACCTGAAGGTCGTCTGCCTGCCCCACTCCCAGTATTCGCAGGATCTGGCACCTACAGATGATCACATCTTTAGCCCACTGAAAGAAGCTCTTAGCTGCGCATGGGTCACTGATAATGAGGAAACCCAGGCAGAAGTGTATAACTCGTTACATACACGTCCCTGAGAATTTTTTGACGTGGAATTGAGACTCTTGTCCAGCGCTGGTATTAAACGGATAAGACTTGACTGGGATTATGTTGAAAAATAAGGAAGTGTTGCATTCCGTTCTCGCAACGATTCTTTAAAAAAGACTTCTGTTTTTTTAGTGAATGACCCTTGTATTGTTATGTGATCTACCCATCTAATCTTCAGCATTCTTCTGTAGGACTACATTTAGAAAGCTCCTATTCTCTCCTTGTCCAAACTATTTATCGTCCATGTTTCACTTACATACATGGCTACACTGCATACAAAGGCTTCTAGAAACGACTTCCTGACACTTAAATCCATACTCGATGTTAACAAATTTCTCTTCTTCAGAAACGCTTTCCTTGCCATTGCCAGTTTACATTTTATATCCTCTCTACTTCGACCATCATCAGTTATTTTGCTCCCCAAATAGCAAAACTCCTTTACTACTTTAAGTGTCTCATTTCCTAATCTAATTCCTTCAGCATCACCCGAGTTAAATCGACTACATTCCATTATCCTCGTTTTTCTTTTCTTGATGTTCATCTTATATCCTCATTTCAAGACACTGACCATTGCATTCAACTGCTCTTCGAAGTCCTTTGATGTCTCTGACAGAATTACAATTTCATCGGTGAACCTTAAAGTTTTTATTTCCTCTCCATGGATTTTAATTCCTACTCCGAATTTTTCTTTTGTTTCCTTTACTGCTTGCTCAATATACAGATTGAGTAACATTGCGGAGAGGCTACAACCCTGTCTCACTCCCTTCCCAACCACTGCTTCCGTTTCATGCCCCTTGACTCTTATAACTGCCATCTGCTTTCTGTACAAATTGTAAATAGCCTTTCGCTCCCTGTATTTTACCCCTGCCACCTTCAGAATTTGAAAGAGAGTATTCCAGTCAACATTGTCAAAAGCTTTCTCTAAGTCTACAAATGCTAGAAACGTAGGTTTGCCTTTTCTTAATCTAGCTTCTAAGATAAGTCGTAGGGTCAGTATTGCTTCACGTGTTCCAATATTTCTACGGAATCGAAACTGATCTTCCCCGAGGGCGGCTTCTACCAGTTTTTCCATTCGTCTGTAAAGAATTCGTGTTAGTATTTTGCAGCTGTGACTTATTAAACTGATAGTTCGGTAATTTTCAGATCTGTCAACACCTGCTTTCTTTGGGATTGGAATTATTGTATTCTTCTTGAAGTCTGAGGTATTTCGTCTGTCTCACACATCTTGCTCACCAGATGGTAGAGTTTTGTCAAGACTGGCTCTCCCAAGGCCGTCAGTAGTTCTAATGGAATGTTATCTACTCCCGGGGCCTTGTTTCGACTCAGGTCTTTCAGTGCTCTGTCAAACTCTTCATGAAGTATCTTATCTCACATTTCGTCTTCATCTACATTCTCTTTCCATTTCCATAATATTGTCCTCAAGTACATCGCCCTATATATACTCCTTCTACCTTTGTGCTTTCCCTTCTTTGCTTAGAACTGGGTTTCCATCTGAGCTCTTGATATTCATACAAGTGGTTCTCTTTTCTCCAAAGATCTCTTTGTTTTTCCTGTAGGCAGTGTCTATCTTCCTAATATAAGGGAAGTGTTGCAACACTGTAGTTTAACGATTGCTTTGTAATGTCTCAGTTTTGTATATTTTGAGATGCCGTCTATTTATTGTATTATATGAGGGGCGTTCAGTAAGAAATGCAACACATTTTTTTTTCTGAAAGAACATTGCCCTTATTTATGTTGCCAGTACACCATAATATTACTCACAACTTTGGTTACAAAATACTATTTTTCAGCATAATCTCCGTTCAGTGCAACAGCCTTACGCCACCTTTCTGGGAGGACCTGTATGTCCACATACAGTTCGACGTTGGAGCAAACGTCTTACTGCATCATTAGCCCTCTCGTCATTTACTAACTGCTTCCCGTGGAGTGCATGTGGATGTCGGAAGGTGTGAGACACGGGCTGTAGGGTGGATGAGGAATAACAGTTTGCGCGATCTTACTGCGATGATGACACACGTCTTGATCGACGAGTCACTGTGCTTTTGTTCACTGTCATCTCACCGTAGAATTACCTACGAGTATCTACGATGCTTTGGTTTTCCGCCAAAAGTAACTCAACGACAGCTCTCTTCTCGCAACGTATCGCCGTTACAGTCGCAGTTTTGAAGGCTACGTAAAGCGCCATCACTTATCGGAACTACATAAAACTATAGGAGCTGTAGCGGGAATAATCCTCGATGTCCCACGACAAATTCCGCACTTTTTGATGAAAGCTGGCCGAAAAATGTGTTGTTTACTTATTGAACGTCCCTCGTATTAACTGGTTACGGATCTGATTTCAACGTGTTTATTTCACAGCCTCATACTTCAATAATTTGTAACTGCAATGTCAATAAAAATAATAGGTACTGTTTTTATTGAACATTGCCCCTAATTTTCTCTCAAACCAGCCAATGTTGGCGAACGTGTCTACATTATAGTTGTCCCGAATATCGCAACAAGAAACTCTAAGCACCTTTTTCCTCCAGAAAATTTTGAGGGTTATCTTTCCTTTATTGTTATTTCATTCCCTCTTCTAAGAGGGGCGAGGGTAGTATAACAGTGGATTGGTGCTCCCCTATTCAGCCAAAAGAGTTTAAAAGATCGATAGATGGAATAAAAATTTTAAAAGGCTGAAATATACAGGGTGTTACAAAAAGGTACGGCCAAACTTTCAGGAAACATTTCTCACACACAAAGAAAGAAAATATGTTATGTGGACATGTGTCCGGAAACGCTTACTTTCCATGTTAAGAGCTCATTTTATTACTTCTCTTCAAATCACATTAATCATGGAATGGAAACACAGCAACAGAACGTACCAGCGTGACTTCAAACACTTTGTTACAGGAAATGTTCAAAATGTCCTCCGTTAGCGAGGATACATGCATCCACCCTCCATCGCATGGAATCCCTGATGCGCTGATGCAGCCCTGGAGAATGGCGTATTGTATCACAATCTTCCACAATACGAGCACGAAGAGTCTCTACATTTGGTACCGGGGTTGCGTAGACAAGAGCTTTCAAATGCCCCCATAAATGAAAGTCAAGAGGGTTGAGGTCAGGAGAGCGTGGAGGCCATGGAATTGGTCCGCCTCTACCAATCCATCGGTCACCGAATCTGTTGTTGAGAAGCGTACGAACACTTCGACTGAAATGTGCAGGAGCTCCATCGTGCATGAACCACATGTTGTGTCGTACTTGTAAAGGCACGTGTTCTAGCAGCACAGGCGGAGTATCCCGTATGACATCATGGCGGTGAATAGAGGATGTACAGTACACACTGACGAAACTAAAATGAGCTCTAACATAGAAATTAAGCGTTTCCGGACACATGTCCACATAACATCTTTTCTTTATTTGTGTGTGAGGAATGTTTCCTGAAAGTTTGGCCGTACGTTTTTGTAACACCCTCTATACAGATGTTTTAGAATACTAAAAAAACTGTTTTCGTTGACGATATTTAAAATAACACAATGGAAAACATTGTCTGACATATAAAAAACCATGATTTGCAGGCAAGTTTCAGCAAACACTACACTGTACTAAACTTCAGTATCGCTTGATGGGAGACACCTGCATTTAGGAATACTAATGGAAAGAGGAAGGATTGATCCTTTGGGATAGTTAAAATCGTTGTAGAACAGTTGATTCAGTTGAAGTGGGCTGGGGGGGGGGGGGGGGGGTGGTTAGGTTGGCAAGTACACTACTGGTCATTAAAATTGATACACCAAGAAGAAATGCAGATGATAAACGGGTATTCATTGGACAAATATATTATACTAGAACTGACATGTGATTACATTTTCACGCAATTTGGGTGCATAGATCCTGAGAAATCAGTACCCCAAACAGAACTTGGATGGCGTGTACAGGTACAGCTGCCCATGCAGCTTCAACACGATACCACAGTTCATCAAGAGTAGTTACTGGCGTATTGTGACGAGCCAGTTCCTCGGCCACCATTCACCAGACGTTTTCTATTGGTGAAAGATCTGGACAATGTGCTGGCCAGGGCAGCAGTCGAACATTTTCTGTATCCAGAAAGGCCCGTACAGGAACTGCAACGTGCGGTCGTGCATTATCCTGCTGAAATGTAGGGTTTCGCAGGGATCGAATGAAGGGTAGAGCCACAGGTCGTAACACATCTGAAATGTAACGTACACCGTTCAAAGTGCCGTCCATGCGAACAAGAGGTGACCGAGACGTGTAACCAATGGCACCCCATACCATCACGCCGGGTGATACGCCAGTATGGCGGTGACGAATACACGCTTCCAATGTGCGTTCACCGCGATGTTGCCAAACACGGATGCGACCGTCACGAAGCTGTAAACAGAACCAGGACTCAGCCGAAAAAATGACGTTTTGCCATTCGTGCACCCAGGTTCGTCGTTGAGTACACCATCGCAGGCGCTCCTGTCTGTGATGCAGCGTCAAGGGTAACCGCAGCCGTGGTCTCCGAGCTGATAGTCCATGCTGCTGCAAACGTCGTCGAACTCTTCGTGCAGATGGTTGTTGTCTTGCAAACGTCCCCATCTGTTGACTCAGGGATCGAGACGTGGTTGCACGATCCGTTATAGCCATGCGGATAAGATGCCTGTCATCTCGATTGCTAGTGATACGAGGCCCATGGGATCCAGCATGGCGTTCCATATAACCCTGCTGCACCCACCGATTCCATATTCTGCTAACAGTCATTGGATCTCGACTAACGCGAGCAGCAATGTCGCGATACGATAAACCGCAATCGCGATAGGCTACAATCCGACCTTTATCGAAGTCGGAAACGTGATGGTACGCATTTCTCCTCCTTACACGAGGCATCAGAACAACGTTTCACCAGGCAACGCCGGTCAACTGATGTTTGTGTATGAGAAATCGGTTGGAAACTTTCCTCATGTGAGAACGTTGTAGGTGTCGCCACCGGCGCCAACCTTGTGTGAATGCTCTGAAAAGCTAATCATTTGCATATCACATCATCTTTTTCCTGTCGGTTAAATTTAGCGTCTGTAGCACGTCATATTCTTGGTGTAGCAATTTTAATTGCCAGTGGTGTATAATCTAGGAGGACGGTCGATAGGAAATTATGGGACTGGGGATGCAGATAGCTAGGATGGGGGCAGTTCAAGGTCAAGAGAAGGAAGGAAAAGCGAAAGAAAAGCGATGGATGAGGAGGGAAGCATGAGTAACTTACAGTGGAAAATGCGCTATCCACTTTGGGTCGACGTGACTTTTTCTTGCGGTTGGTGTGCACTATCTTTGAGAGTTGTTTCTTGTTTCGTGTGAAGGGTACATATATAACTTGTTCTATTAATTTATTCATTTTGAGATGAAAATAGGCCACACAAAATTGGTTCTTCGTACTTCTGGGATGTTATCATTATTTCCATGAAGGTGTGAGACATCGGGCGATTAATCAGTGGGATGTTGATTGAAGAGTAGACCACACTTCCGTCGTATTTCTTCCAGTATGCGAGTGGAGTCAAGGTGGGTGCCAGCGCACCAAGGCGCGTGGCACTTTGTAATTAGGCCAGCGTCGTGGGTGTATCCTTCCGACGAGGGATAGTTAGAGTACTGCGTCTAGTGACATGTCGACATTGCTGAATAACTTGGTGAGGTAGTCTGTTACGTTGTTCTTTAGATATCGTCCGAGAAGTGCTTCGTGAATTTCTCGTTTCCTGGTCCAGCGCTGCACACTCCGCCTCCACTTCCGGCACCAGTTTTGTATTGTCTGTAAGGATAAAACGTTGCAGCCACAAGTGATATCCCACGCTGCGTATTTATACAGATGTTTTGGCTGCACCGTCGACTTGTAAGAGTTGTAAATTCGTCTTGGCGTTAAGGTCCATACTGACGAAAGGGCGATTAAGGCGTGAAATATTTTATTCGTGGATGTCTTCCGTTCATTTGTGTGAAGCTTAAGCGTTAGTGACTTGTCCAAGACCACACCTAAGTATTTCTTTGACGGTGACCAAGTAATGCGTTGTCCGAACACATACAATGAGAAGCACACGAGTCTTCGTCTCTTCCGTGTAAACAACACTGCTGCCGACTTGGTGGGGTTGATGGTAATTTTATTGGCAAGTGCCCATGCCGTCATGACATCAATATCTCTTTGCGCTGTGGTGTATTTCATCCCGACGTAAAAGACACAGTCTCATCTACATATAGGCTGCAGACTACACTCCTGGAAATGGAAAAAAGAACACATTGACACCGGTGTGTCAGACCCACCATACTTGCTCCGGACACTGCGAGAGGGCTGTACAAGCAATGATCACACGCACGGCACAGCGGACACACCAGGAACCGCGGTGTTGGCCGTCGAATGGCGCTAGCTGCGCAGCATTTGTGCACCGCCGCCGTCAGTGTCAGCCAGTTTGCCGTGGCATACGGAGCTCCATCGCAGTCTTGAACACTGGTAGCATGCCGCGACAGCGTGGACGTGAACCGTATGTGCAGTTGACGGACTTTGAGCGAGGGCGTATAGTGGGCATGCGGGAGGCCGGGTGGACGTACCACCGAATTGCTCAACACGTGGGGCGTGAGGTCTCCACAGTACATCGATGTTGTCGCCAGTGGTCGGCGGAAGGTGCACGTGCCCGTCGACCTGGGACCGGACCGCAGCGACGCACGGATGCACGCCAAGACCGTAGGATCCTACGCAGTGCCGTAGGGGACCGCACCGCCACTTCCCAGCAAATTAGGGACACTGTTGCTCCTGGGGTATCGGCGAGGACCATTCGCAACCGTCTCCATGAAGCTGGGCTACGGTCCCGCACACCGTTAGGCCGTCTTCCGCTCACGCCCCAACATCGTGCAGCCCGCCTCCAGTGGTGTCGCGACAGGCGTGAATGGAGGGACGAATGGAGACGTGTCGTCTTCAGCGATGAGAGTCGCTTCTGCCTTGGTGCCAATGATGGTCGTATGCGTGTTTGGCGCTGTGCAGGTGAGCGCCACAATCAGGACTGCCTACGACCGAGGCACACAGGGCCAACACCCGGCATCATGGTGTGGGGAGCGATCTCCTACACTGGCCGTACACCACTGGTGATCGTCGAGGGGACATCCAAACCGTCATCGAACCCATCGTTCTACCATTCCCAGACCGGCAAGGGAACTTGCTGTTCCAACAGGACAATGCACGTCCGCATGTATCCCGTGCCACCCAACGTGCTCTAGAAGGTGTAAGTCAACTACCCTGGCCAGCAAGATCTCCGGATCTGTCCCCCATTGAGCATGTTTGGGACTGGATGAAGCGTCGTCTCACGCTGTCTGCACGTCCAGCACGAACGCTGGTCCAACTGAGGCGCCAGGTGGAAATGGCATGGCAAGCCGTTCCACAGGACTACATCCAGCATCTCTACGATCGTCTCCATGGGAGAATAGCAGCCTGCATTGCTGCGAAAGGTGGATATACACTGTACTAGTGCCGACATTGTGCATGCTCTGTTGCCTGTGTCTATGTGCCTGTGGTTCTGTCAGTGTGATCATGTGATGTATCTGACCCCAGGAATGTGTCAATAAAGTTTCCCCTTCCTGGGACAATGAATTCACGGTGTTCTTATTTCAATTTCCAGGAGTGTATATGAGAATTCGTTGAGAGTTCATTGATGTAGACGTTGAATAGCAGGGACAATATAACAGAACTTTGTGGAATGCGTTCAGCCGCGGTTTTCAATGGAAGTCTCTTGCCATAAATAGTGACACAGGATGTTCTTTCTCGGAGAAAGCTGTCCACCATCTTAATGTGACAGTATCAGAGAGACGTTTGGTGACAAAGTTTGGCGATCAAATTATTCTGCCAGACCTTGATATAGGCTTTTCGAGGTTAAAAAAGACTGTGTACTGACGCAGGTTGAACTGGTGGCGAACCTGTTCCGTGAGACGAGTGAGCTGCAACTCGACGGACGTTTTCGGGTCGACGTTCTGTCGCCGCAATGTTGTAAATAACAGGTGGTTTCACCGTTGCCGAAGTCATTCACCAGCAGTCCGCGGAAAGTTTCGCAGCGCTATTTATAATTTCGCGCACAGAATTTGTTTCGCAGGTCGCCAGTCCGAAGTTGCGAGGAGCGAGCCTGCAGACCTGTTTCGCGTTTTCGGTTAACGACCGAGAGAGAGGGCCCTGAAAACCCCAGCCAGCCGCGCGCGAATTCGTAACGCCGCGCTCTCAGAGAGCGCTTGTCAAGTCCCGGGTGCGTCATTACGGGCCTTTTTATCGGCGCGAGTGTGTTTCTGAGAAGCTGCCAGCGCGGGTGCGACAAGCCCCGCGGCAGACACCTCGCCGGGTTTTGTTTCTCGTCGCGCGCGCGTCTCGAATTAATCCGGCGGCGCCCTGGCCACGCCGCGCTAATGGCGCCCGGCCGTGGGAATCGGCCGCGACTGTAATAAATCGCTAATTAGCCGCGAGCAGGCGGCCGTGTAGTAACCTGTTGTTGTCGCGGCGGCAGCGGTGGCGGCGGGGGCGTGGCCAGCTTTTGTAACGTATCGAGGTGTCACGCAAGATGGAGCGCGCTTCGATTGTAACAGCGGCAGTGGACCCTGTCGCGTCGTCAGCGGGAAGATAAAGAAGAAAAGGAACAAAACGAGTCTTCGTGGCCGGCGCGCAGCCCGGAGCCAGGGACCTGTCGGAAGCGGCTGCAACCTGCGCGTGGGCGTACCCTGCTCGCCGTCCTGTCTGATAGCAGCAGGAGGCCGTCAGCTCGTGCTGTAACAGCCGCTGACACCACTTTGGATGTCCGACAAATTCTGGCGGTACCTGTATCAACAGCTTCTCTGTCGATAAAACACATTCCGAACGCAGTAACCATTGTTAACTTTTTTCTTTACTTCTAATCCTTCCAGACGTCCAAGACTTATGCAGCTCATCTTAATAGAGAGAACGCAGCTGAATTGTTAACTATTGTGAGATGCATGGCAGAGTGCACTTCCCATTGCACCATTTATTAGGGCTACTCGCCTTCCATTCACGTATGGATCTGTAATTACATTACTGGACATTGAAATTGCTACACCAAGAAGAAATGCAGATGATAATCGGGTATTCATTGGACAAATATACTAGAACTGACATGTGATTACATTTTCAAGCAATTTGGCTGCATAGATCCTGAGAAATCAGTAGCCAGAACCACCACCTCTGGCCGTAATAACGGCCTTGATACGCCTGGGCATTGAGTCAAACAGATCTTGGATGGCGTGTACACGTACAGCTGCCCATGCAGCTTCAACACGATACCACAGTTCATCAAGAGTAGTGACTGGCGTATTGTGACGAGCCAGTTGCTCGCTCACCATTGACCAGACGTTTTCAATTGGTGAGAGATCTGGAGAATGTGCTGGCCAGGGCAGCAGTCGAACATTTTCTGTATCCAGAAAGGCCCGTACAGGACTTGCAACGTGCGGTCGTGCATTATCCTGTTGAAATGTAGGGTTTCGCAGGGATCGAATGAAGGGTAAAATGGATCAAATGGCTCTGTGTACTATGGAACCTAACTGCTGAGGCCATCAGCCTACAACCGCTCGGCCGCACTGGCCGGCGAATGAAGGATAGAGCCATGGGTCGTAACACATCTGAAATGTAACGTCCACTGTTCAAAGTGCCGTCAATGCGAACAAGAGATGACTGATGCGTGTAACCAATGGCACCCCATACCATCACGCCGGGTGATACACCAGTATGGCGATGACGAATACACGCTTCCAATGCGCGCTCACAGCGATGTCGCCAAACACGGATGCGACGATCCTGATGCAGTAAACAGAAAGTGGATTCATCCGAAAAAATGACGTTTTGCCCTTCGTGCAGCCAGGTTCGTCGTTGAGTACACCATCGCAGGCGCTCCTGTCTGTGATGCAGCGTCAAGGGTAACCGCAGCCATGGACTCCGAGCCGTTAGCTCATGCTGCAGCAAACATCGTCGAACTGTTCGTGCAGGTGGTTGTTGTCTGACAAACGGCCCCATCTGTTGACTCAGGGATCGAGACGTGGCTGCACGATTCTTTACAGCCATGCGGGTAAGATGCCTGTCATTTCGACTGCTAGTGATACGAGGCCGTTGGGATCCAGCACGGCGTTCCGTATTACCCTCTTGATCCCATCGATTCCATATTCTGCTAACAGTCATTGGATCTCGACCAACGCGAGCAGCAATGTCGCGATACGATAAACCGCAATCGCGATAGGCTACAATCCGACCATTATCAAAGTCGGAAACGTGATGATACGCATTTCTTCTCCTTACACGAGGCATCACAACAACGTTTCACCAGGCAACGCCGGTCAATTGCTGTTTGTGTATGAGAAATCGGTTGGAAACTTTCCTCATGTCAGCACGTTGTAGGTGTCGCCACCGGTGCCAACCTTGTGTGAATACTCTGAAAAGCTAATCATTTGCATATCACAGCATCTTCTTCCTGTCTGCTAAATTTCGCGTCTGTAGCACGTCATCCTCGTGGTATTAGTGTACATATTCCTACAGCAATAACTATTGCTAACTTCTTTCTTTCATCATCATCATCATCAGATATCTGCTATATTAGCAGGTCCTTTGCCTCTCCATTTTCTGCAATCCATTGCTTCCTTCTTAAGGCTGCTATGTGTTGTACCGTCCATCATGTCATCCAGTATCTGGAATCTCTTCCTTCCTCGCTTCCTTTTCCCTTCTACATAACCTTCTAAAACTGTTTTTTATCAGTCCGTCATTCTTTCTTAATATATGCCCAATCCAATTTCTTTTTCTTCTCTTTATTACATCTAGTAACTGCCTTTTCTCTCCCACTCTTCTCAGAACCTCTTCATTTTTTACTCTGTCCATCCAACTTATTCTTTCCATCTTCCGCCATGTCCAGATCTCAAAAGCCTTCAGCCTTTCTCTGTCTTTTTTCCTCATAGTCCATGTTTCAGCGCCATATAAAAGAACACTCCATACAAGACATTTTATGAGTCTCTTTCTGAGTTCTCTGTCCATACCGCTGCAGAAGATTCTCCTTTTCTTATAAAACGCCTCTTTTGCCATTGCTATTCTTGTTTTAATTTCTGTGGTGCACTTCCAGTCGGTGTCTATCCTGCTTCCAAGATACTTAAAATTTTGCACCTGTTCTAGTGTTTCTCCATTCAGCACAATTTTTATTTCCTTATTTCCTCCTATTGCCAATACTTTTGTTTTATTTGTGTTAATTTTCATTCCATATTTTTTTCTGTTAGTTGCAATGGTGTCCACCAAATCCTGTAATTCTTTTTCCCCTGTGGCTAGAAGGACCATGTCATCAGCAAATCTCAAGCACCCTACTCTTCTTCCTCCAATTTCTACTCCTTTGTCATCTAATGAGCATTGGTCAATCATATTTTCCAAGTACAGGTTGAAAAGAGTAGGTGATAAACAGCATCCTTGTCTTACTCCTTTCCCTAGTCTGATCCAGTTTGTACTTTCTCCTCTCACTTTAACTGAAACTTTTTGATTAAGGTACAATGAGTTTATAAGTCTTCTGGTTTTCCAGTCCACTCTCTTTTCCCTCATAATAGTCGCCAGCTTGTCCCAAACCACATTGTCAAATGCCTTTTCTAAATCGATGAAGCAAATATATAGGTCTCTTCCTTTTTCAATAAACCTTTCTACCAAGATTCGTAGGAGCCCTATTGCATCTCTGGTGCCCGGATTCCGTCTAAAGCCAAACTGCTCCTCGCCGAGATTCTCCTCTATTACTTTTTCAAGTCTTTTATTAATTATTCTTAACATCACTTTGGCTGCATGTGAAATGAGGCTGATTGTCCTGTGCTCGCTGCATTTCTTGGTTCCTTGTTTTTTCGGTAATGGAATCATTACTGTTGTCAAAAAGTCCTCAGGCCATTCACCACTGTCATATATTTTATTACATAACCTCAATATTTCTCTTATTCCATTGTGGTTCAAGCATTTTAGTATTTCTCCCGGTATTGTATCTGTACCTACTGCTTTGCCATTTTTCATTGCAGCAATGGCAGACTTTACTTCTTCCATTATGATGGTCGGTCCTTTCTCTTCATCACTTACACTGTTGTGTGATTCAAATTCCAGAGTTTCTGGTTTGCTATTTGTGTCATATAGCTCTTTTATATATTCTTCCCATCTCTGGAGGACATCATCACGATCTTTATACACTACCTCTTCGTCTTTACTCAAAATTTCCATAGTAGCACTTCTTGCTCTGTTTTGTTCCCATGTCATAGTCTTTACTCTGTTGTATAGTAAGTCGTATCTTCCCTTCCTGTCCAGTTCTTCAATTTCATCACATTCCTCTTTTAGCCATTTTTTCCTAGCCTGCTCTGTTTCTCTTCGCAGTTCGTTATTTAACCTTCGGTATATCTTTCTTGCATCTTCAGTGTTCTTGTTTTTCAATTTTCTTCTCTCCTCCATCTTGGAAATCATTTCTTGTGTGACCCATGGTTTTTTTTGACCTTTTCCCTTTTACAAATCCTATATTTTGCTGTCCTGCTTTAATGATTCCTTCTTTCAGCATATTCCAGTACTCGTTGGCATTATCAGGTGCTTCTTTGTCTCGTAATGTGTTCAGAAAGTCCCGAGACAGCATTTCTGTAATTTGTTCTTTGTTGGACCTTATCTTCTCTAGATCCCATTTCTTCACCATTGTCGCCGTTTTCAGTTTTTTCATTCTTATTTCTATTTCTGCCATAAGTAAGTTGTGGTCACTATTAATATCTGCACCTGGTAATGTGTGAACCTTCTTGATTCCATTCCTGTATCTTTCTTCTACCAGTATAAAGCCGGCCGCGGTGGTCTAGCGGTTCTAGGCGCTCAGTCCGGAACCGCGCGACTGCTACGGTCGCAGGTTCGAATCCTGCCTCGGGCGTGGATGTGTGTGATGTCCTTAGGTTAGTTAGGTTTAAGTAGTTCTAAGTTCTACGGGACTGATGACCACAGATGTTAAGTCCCATAGTGCTCAGAGCCAACCAGTATAAAATCGATTTGGTTTCTATATTTATCCCCTGGTGATTTCCAAGTGTAGAGCCTCCTCTTATGGTTCTTGAACCATGTGTTTGCCACTATCAGCTGCCTTTCCCTGCAGAAGTCAATTAACCATTCACCTCTGTCATTTCTCTTTCCAAGACCATGACTGCCTACTATGTTTCCCTCTTTCCCTTCTTTCTTTACTTCTCTTCTAATCATTGTAGACGTCCCAAGACTTACGTAGCTCATCTTAATAGAGAGAACGCAGCTGAATAATTTGTTAACCACTGTGAGATGCATGGCAGAGTGCACTTCCCATTGCACCATTTATTAGGGTTCAAATGGTTCAAATGGGTCTGAGCACTATGGGACTTAACTTCTGAGGTCATCAGTCCCCTAGAACTTAGAACTACTTAAACCTAACTAACCTAAGGACATCACACACATCCATGCCCGAGGCAGGATTCGAACCTGTGACCGTAGCGGTCGCGGGGTTCCAGACTGTAGCGCCTAGAACCTCTCGGCCACTCAGGCCGGCATTTATTAGGGCTACTCCCCTTCCATTCACGTGTGGATCTGTAGTTAATATGATATCGTCCTCATAATCCAAAAGGGAGCGATGTGTAGGTTTACGTATCTACCCCGTCAGCCCAAAAAATTTCGAGACTTTATACACAAAAAAAGATAAAAATTGAGATGGTTGTTTTAATGCTTCAGATGCCTTACTTGTCCTCCCCTTCCCTCTCTCTGCCCCTTCCCCTTCCTCCCCACACACTCAACGTTCGTACAGCCATGTGGAACCGTCAGAAAAGTCTTTGTTTGGAATGTTGTTCAACTCACGCGTCACGCTGTTTTAAACGTTGTCAGTGAGTTGAACTTCAATGTTAATTATCCGCACTTTGCCGTTTTTCGTAGGTTCGTATTGATACTGCTAAGTCTCGTTTCAAACAAGGTACAGCAGGCGTTCACGCATCGGCGACTTTCTGCTCCTAAGCCAAGGTGTGCTGACAAATTTTGCATGCACTTTTCTCTACTTAAAAATATTCTGGAGAACGTTTTGAACACTTGATTTAGAATCGTTGCTCCAGCGTAATTTGTGACACGACAACGTCGTCACGCTGCGGCCGCACAGCCGCTACTATTCAACCACAATGTTATTGCACTTGGCATTGTCAGATGCACTGTCCGCAGCTCGTGGTCGTGCGGTAGCGTTCTCGCTTCCCGCGTCCGGGTACCCGGGTTCGATTCCCGGCGGGGTCAGGGATTTTCTCTGCCTCGTGATGACTGGGTGTTGTGTGATGTCCTTAGGTTAGTTAGGTTTAAGTAGTTCTAAGTTCTAGGGGACTGATCACCATAGATGTTAAGTCCCATAGTGCTCAGAACCATTTGAACCTATCAGATGCACTCCGTGACGTTACAGTAAAGAAGTACTGTAGTGACTGAAGAAAACACATCGCACAGTCAGTGCGTTCAGGTCAGTTGCGCATATACCAAGAACCCCGATTACGTACTGACTCACGAAAAGCCGACCAAAGAGACCAAACTTCCAGGTGCCATAAAATCGTGGTCGATTGATACCTAACATTAGCTGCTCGCAACTGGCTTGTCGAATGCACATCTGTTGTTTGCAGTTGTTGGTTCAAGCTGCCACCGCAGCCACTGCCCTGATGTCGCTTGTGCGCCAAGAATAAAGTCAGTCTCGGAACATTTTGCACGGACAATGGATTCCTACATCAACATCTGCATCAATATTCGACAAGCCACCTGACTATGTGTGGTGTAGGGTACTTCTGGTATACTAACTGATGCTTCGTTCCCTGTTCCACTCGCGACTGGCGCGCGGGAAGAATGATTGTGGTAAACCTCTGAATTAGTGCCAATTTCTCGAATTTTCTGTTCGTGATCATTTCGTGAGATGTAAGTCGGAGAAAGTAATACGTTGCCCGCCTCTTCGCTGAAAGTACTCTCTCGAAGTTTCAATTTCTCTCGAAATGTACAACACCTCTCTTGTAGCATCTGGAGTTGGAGATTTATCACTTAAGGCTGGTTCTTGAAACTTTTTATATAAGTTTTTTCGGGACAGTTTGCGTCTATCTTCAAACATCTGCCAGTTCGGTTTCTTCAGCATCTCCGCGACACTCTCTCATGTGTCAAACAAATCTGTGACCATTTGTGCTGCTCTTCTCAGTATACGTCCGATGTCCCCTGTTAGTCCCTTTTTGGTACAGGTCCAACAGACTTGAGAAGTATTCTAGGATGGGTCACACGAGTGTTTTGATTCGAATTTCCTTTGCAGACTGATTGCAATGCGATAATATTCAGCAAATAAACGAAGTCTGCTGCCTGCTGTACCTACGACTGAGCCTTAGTGATCGTTCCATTTCATATCCCTACAAATCATTACCCGCAGGTATTTATGTGAGTTGAGTGATTCCTATTGTGATACTGCAGTCATAGAATACTACAAGTTTCCGTATTGTAAAGTGTACAGTTTTACATTTCTGAACATTTAAAGCATTTTGTGAGTCCTTGCAACACTCTGAAATCTTATCGGATCCAACTGAGAAGCTACTTCATTATACCCATAGATAACTCGATGGATGACTGGGTGTTGTGTGATGTCCTTAGGTTAGTTAGGTTTAAGTAGTTCTAAGTTCTAGGGGACTCATGACCATAGATGTTAAGTCCCATAGTGCTCAGAGCCATTTGAACCATTTAACTCGATCATCTGCGAAAAGCCTGAGGTTCCTATTGATCCGACCCCATGGTCATTAATATACGGGGTATAAGTGTAGACATTTTTATTGGTGGCTGAGAAAATCGTACTCAACGTTGTTACATCAGTATCTACTTCTTTTGTAGACTAAGAATTATAGCTGTTTGGAGTAGTATGTTTTTAAGTTGGTTAGTGCCTCCAAGTACACGTCGCAAGAGCAAGACATTATTGTTTATTTTCTCCTGGGTAGCAGGTCAGGTGTTCAAGCGTGGCTGCATGGATGCAAAATGCTTAGCCTATACTGACAGTGTAGTCCGTTTAATGGTGCAGTTAGGACCATGCAGAAAAAAATCAGTTAGTAACTTACTTGGCGCATTTGTGGGAAGACTGTTCGTCATAGAGAAAAAACAACCTAGACACTGATGCATCTGCATGTTAAGACATCACATACAAAAATATCAGCACTTATACTGGTTACTCCCTGTATAACGACGACACCAAGGATTCCAACACATCTACGTCTATATAAGTTCTCCACAAGGTCAGGATACTTTGAACTAGATTTCTCCATTTTAGTCCTATTCCAGTCTACATCTACATCTACATTTATACTCCGCAAGCCACCCAACGGTGTGTGGCGGAGGGCACTTTACGTGCCACTGTCATTACCTCCCTTTTCTGTTCCAGTCGCGTATGGATCGCGGGAAGAACGACTGTCTGAAAGCCTCCGTGCGAGCTCGAATCTCTCTAATTTTACATTCGTGATCTCCTCGGGAGGTATAAATAGGGGGAAGCAATATATTCGATACCTCATCCAGAAACGCACCCTCTCGAAACCTGGCGAGCAAGCGACACCGCGATGCAGAGCGCCTCTCTTGCAGAGTCTGCCATTTGAGTTTGCTAAACATCTCCGTAACGCTATCACGGGTACCAAATAACCCTGCTACGAAACGCGCCGCTCTTCTTTGGATCTTCTCTATCTCCTCCGTCAACCGGATCTGGTACGGATCCCACACTGATGAGTAATACTCAAGTATAGGTCGAACGAGTGTTTTGTAAGCCACCTCCTTTGTTGATGGACCACATTTTCTAAGGACTCTCCCAATGAATCTCAACCTGGTACCCGCCTTACCAACAATTAATTTTATATGATCATTCCACTTCAAATCGTTCCACACGCATACTCCCAGATATTTTACAGAAGTAACTGCTACCAGTGTTTGTTCCGCTATCATATAATCATACAATAAAGGATCCTTCTTTCTATGTATTCGCAATACATTACATTTGTCTATGTTAAGGGTCAGTTGCCACTCCCTGCACCAAGTGCCTATCCGCATACCGAATGAGGGATAAGTGTTTGTATGCCTCTGTACTCGCCTTAACGATGAATGCACTTGATGTATCTTGGAGGTAACGGGTGAAGTACGACGTGTGAATGATCACAGATTTGCTTGACCCACGGGAGAGTATCGCAGAGATGGTGAAGAAACCGAACTGGCAGAATTTTGGAGATAGACGCAAACTATCTCGAGAAAACCTGCTTACGAAGTTTCAAGAACCGGACTTAGGTGATAAATCCCAAGGATTCCTGTTTTAAGTTCCCCGAACATTCCTATTACACTTTTATATGGGCTTTCCGAATTCTTACTATGCTTGTATTTGTTCCTCCACTGTCATGTCTGTGGGATAAGCTGCAAAAATGGGAACAATGCATTACAATTGGTCGCTCTAGTATCTTGCATGCGATTTGCTCTATAGTTGCAGTTGTACTTCTCCCGAAACCTATCAAACAAATCTGAGCCTTCCACTCACCTATCCTAATAATGATTATAGGTTATCATCCCATTTCATACCACTTCTTAGTACTACCCCTAAATACTTATATGGTGTTCATGCTCAAGATGTTCATCAGTAATCTTGTAGTCGGGTGCTATACAGGTCTATTATATTTTGTACATGTGATGTTGAACAGCTTTTATAAGGGTTATAACAATCTAATTTAGAGAATTATCGCTATTTAACGAGGGAATAAATGACATAATGTCTACCTCTGATGCTTTATGACGTCGTCGACCTGTTGTTGGTCAATAGACCTGTACACTGAAAGCAAAAATGTTGTGACAAAATTCCTGGATCATTTGCAGCAACATTCAACGCACTACATTTTTTTCTCGGAACATATGTATTGTTAAGAGTCAGAATTTGGTGTCAGTGTACACCAACATGTCTTGTCCATGTCCTATTTTTCTACGTAGTCTCCACCACGTTCTACGGCCGTACGCCAACGTTGTGGAAGAGCGTATATTCCCTGCTGGTTAAAGCTCTTGTCCTGTAGGCGTAGCCATGTTTGCACTGCATGACTGATACTCTCGTCATCTTCAAAGTGTGTTCCACGTAGAGAATTTTTAAGCAGCCCAAAGAGATAGAAGTCCGAGGCTGCCAGATCTGTACTGTAGGGTGGATTAAGCAACGATGTCCAACCCAATTTGGCGATGTGTTCCCGGGTTATTGTGTTGGAGCAAGATTTCTGCTGGATTCTTGTCCGACTGAACACGTCGAAATCGGTTCTTCAGTTTATTCAGTCTTCATCTATGCCTCTGAATTGATGATTGACCCTCTTGGCATCACGTCCACGAGAATGACGCCATCACAATCCCATAAGGTTGACACCATCAATTTTCCGGTAGAGGGGGTTGTCTTGAATTTCGTCTTTTGGGTTGAATGAGGTTGATGCCACTCCATAGACTGCCTTTTTCTTTCCGGCGCAAAATGGTGCCCCCAGCTTTCGCCCTCCGTAACGATCCGTGACAGAAAGGCCTCTCCGTCGGTCTCAAAACGCTGCAGCAATTAAGATGAAATGGCATTTCTTTGAATCTGTGTGAGCATTCGTGGAACCCAACGTGAGCACCTCTTTGAATATCCGAGAGTCTCGAACATTGCCGACGCACTTCCAATGCTGTCCGACAAGTGTAGAGCCAGTTGTCGAGTTGTGATGCGCCGTTCGGCACGAATAATGGCATCCGCACGATTCTGCATGTCTGGAGCAGTGGCTGTGACAGGACGTCCCGAGCGTGGCTGATCATGGAGCTCTGTTTCTGCATTTCCTGAGGCTGTAACTTTCTTTAACCATCGCCCAACTGTTCTCCTATCAACTGCAGCATCGCCATACACTGCACAAAAACGTTTATGGATGCTCACCACGATTTGTTTTTCTGCAAACAAGAATTCAATAACAGCACACTGCTTGTAAATGTCGTATGTAGACGCCATTTTGACGCTGTACTACGGCTCTGCCATCTGCCAGAACGGTTCGAAACTTCACCGGCACACAGAACATACATCAAATGTGAAGCATCAACCAAGGATGTTTGTCTATATATGTTAATGGCTTTTTTTAAAAAAATGTGGGGCTTTACTTATTGAACGACCCTCGTATCTGACATAAATGACGTAACCCACAACAAAATGAATACTCTCCACTGACCATATTTATTTAATCTTCACCCCTAAGCCGTACATACACACGACGAAATAAAATAACTTCTGACATCGGCCGCCATTGAACAGTGAAATGATTTCAATGGCTGCAAGTGAAAATTTGTGCCGGTCCGGTAATCTAACCTGGATTTCGTGCCTTATGATAGCAGTCACCTTAACCGCTTCCACTGCCCGAGCACGCTTTCCATCCGACCCACATTCCCATCTTGTCGCACACTGCTTATGTAGTGCTCCTGTCCACCATACTCACTGCTCGCCTCATCATGTTGGATTCTTGCGAGAGTTCAGGAGAGAGAATGCATCCACACTGAAATGACGTTAATGGCCATATTTGTATATGTGTGGCGCCTGTCCTTTCAGACATGGTTGGAAGAATAGATTCCCATCTTGTTCCCAAGCCATACATACATGTGATGAAATGAGGACAGGGGGCGCTACTTAAGTAGTGAGCAACAGTGTCTAAATTTGAGTTGGATGGAAAGCGTGCTCGGTTAGCTGAAGTGGTGTAGTTGGCCTTCGGCTGTGCTGCGGTGAGGACGCGCTGTTTGTGTTCCTGCCGCGGAGCGAGCGCTTGTGTTGTTTACATCGTACTCGGCCGTTTCGCGCGTGCCGTACTCAGCATATAGATCACTATGGCGCACCAATACAGAAAATCGACGCTCAAATTTACGTTCCGCAACGAATTTGCACGGCCCAAAGCACTCGAAGTCGAACGATTTCTACGAGAAGAAGTTAAAATTCCGGCGACCGACATTCTCGGCATTCACTTGTCCATTGTAAGTAGTATTGTATATGTCAAGATCATCAACGACGCAACATGTGAACGGATCCTTCGGGACACGAAGCAGGGCCTCCGTTTCTGCCATGCTGATGGCAATGTGGGGACTGTACACGTCAATTATTCTGGCATGGGACTTCGCACGATCAGAATTTTCGAACTTCCTTTCGAACTACCGGCGGAGGACGTCGTGAAAGCGCTGCGCCCCTACGGCACGGTCCATGATCATATTGCGGAAAAATGGACGCAATTCCAGACATATCCTGTGCTGAACGGAGTCCGCCAGGTCCGAATAGAACATAAAAGACATGTGCCTTCATATCTGAATATCGGTGGCTGCCGTGCCATCGTCATCTACGATGGGCAACCAAAGACCTGCTCTGGTTGTGGGAAGGAGGGACGCCTCAGATCTGAATGTCTCCAACGTCGAATCACTCAACTGCCGCCGGCTGTCGCAGACCCGCCGTCGCAGCCGACGCTGCTTCCCTGACTTATGCAGCAGCCCTCACGACAGATACCACTTCATCACGACAGCCGACATCCACTGTTGGGTCGCGGCTCCATCCTCCAATACAGGGCGATGACGACACACCCGTTCCACAAGCTACGGATTCAATTCCGATGCCGCCGCCCCCGTCGACGGATAACAACATACATGACGATAGCATGGCCGTAGACTCGCTTATTGTGCCTACAGCTGCCTTTGTGCCGGAACGTCGGGAATCTTTGCCGTCGTCTGACACAGAAGGACACATCAGGAAGCAACGCTCTCTGAAGCGACGGAAGCGGAGGCGTAGAGCAACTTCCGAACGGGATACGACACAGCCTCCAGAGGACGACGATTCCACCTTCAATGACGACGCTACCACAGAGGCAGCCGCCATTTGCTGTAGTGTGGCACCACCGAACGGAACTGAGGACAAACAACATATACCTACAGTGGCAAAATCGGATGCCGATATGCAGAACAGATGCTGCCCACCACCTTCTGGAGTGCAAACACCCATGCCGTGTCCTGAGGAAGCTAGGGAAGCCGATCTTGCTTTGAGTTCCCCGACTTGGGCGGATGACCTCGACGACGACGGAACCATGCAAGTTACGCCAACAGGGCCCACGCCATTGGCGCCGGCTCTCTAGAAAGGACGGCGGGTGAGGTTTGGGGGGATGCGGAGATGTCAGTACAGTCAGAAGCGTCATAGGTAATTCCGCTCTTAATGGATAACATAACACCTGCGGTTCGGCAACAAGCTTATCGTATCGCCACGCTTAACCTCAACACGATACGAACGGCAGTGAAGATCCAGTTGCTGCGTGAGATGCTACGTTCTTCGGATTTGACATTGCCCTGTTGCAAGAAGTGTATATAGCGGCCCTCCCCGTTTTCTACGGTTATGTGACATATATGTCACCAGCGGACCGGAGTGGCAGCGGTACGGCAATACTAGTGCGCGACGGAATTGCCATCGAAGAAGTGACTTACCTTCCCTCAGGAAGGGGGCTGGCGATCACAGCACTGGGCACACGCATCATTAACATTTACGCTCCATCAGGAACTGACCAACGCCGCGAACGATCGCTGTTCTACTAGCAGGATATCGCCCCCCTCTTTATCAGCCGCTTCGATCAATATATCTTCGGCGGCGACTTTAACTGTGTGCTCCACCCCAAAGACCAAGTCCCACACTTCTCGACTTGTCAAGAACTTCGGCTCCTGGTTCGAGGTCTGCTTCTCACCGACACGTGGGAGACAGTGCACGGTGACCGTCCCGGTCCGACATACCTTACTAGTCACTCAGCCAGTCGCCTAGACCGCATTTATGTCTCACGAGCTCTAGCGCCGGGAGTATTGGACACCGAACGTTGGCCGCTTGACTCCTCCGATCATAGCGCTTTCATATGCACGCTCACTCTACAACAGCAGCGGATATGGCGCAGTCGAGGACCCTGGAAGCTGAATGTGGCACATCTTCAAGCCCCGGAATGCCGTCGGATTATCGCCAACACATGGCTGGATTGCGAACGTCGTCTTCCCCGATAGCCTTCGACTCTAGCATGGTGGGTGGACTGTGTAAAACCAGCGTTTCGGCGTGTGCTAACTCAATTCGGTAAAGATATCACAGCTTGGCATCGTCACACATTGGACTTTTATTACACGATGCTTCGCGAACTCGACAGCCAACCGCCATCTCCAAACAGACAAATGGAAAGCCGCCGAATTAAAGGTCAAATATTGTCTCTTACGAGGAAACGTTTGGAGGGGGTCGTCGTGCGATCGCGACGTCAAGACCGAGCGGAAGGAGAAAACCCGTATATGCATCACATCGTGCTCGACAGCCGCCAACGCCGACAGCAGCTGATCACGGACCTCGTATTGCCAGGTGGTAGGGTCGTAATGACTCAGGCGGCGGTTACAGAAGCCTTTGCAGATCACTATCGCCGGTTTTACGACGAGGTGAATACAGAGGAAGAGGAAGCGGACGATCACGACATACTGCAGCACGTGTCGCACACCCTCGACAATGCAGCAGCGGCGACGCTGTTAGGTGGAATTATACGGGATGACATCGAGGACGCTCTTAACAAGGGAGCACTCAACAAATCTCCCGGGCCAGACGGACTGCCGCTCGAGTTTTATCGAACTTTCCGCGATCTAATGATGCCCCGATGGATCATCATGTACCAAGAACTGATGACCCCCGGTTCCCACGTGCCACCTGCATTCGTGGAAGGTCTCCTTATGCCGATACACAAGCCTTCCAGAGGTCGGACGGTCGAGGACTACAGGCCCATTACAATGCTCAACTCGGACTATAAAATCTTCGCCCGACTACTCGCCAGCCGCATAAAGAAGGTTCTGCCCCTACTCCTCTCAATGGAGCAAACGACACAGGGCGGAGTGACCAACATGCAAACGGCAATCAGCGAATTCAGGGATTTAATAGCCATCGCCACATCCTGTCGCCTTCGAGCTGCTCTGATTTCCATTGATTTCGACCACGCCTTCGACAGAGTTCACCACAAGTTCCTTCTGTCCGTTATGGCACGCATGTGCTTCCCGCCTGACTTTCTCGACATCTTTCAGCGCCTTTTCCGTGGAGCTGCATCCCGTGTACTGGTGAATGGACGGATTGCGGGTCCCTTTCCGATCCGACGGTCAGTTCGCCAAGGATGCCCACTCTCCATGATCCTTTACGCGATCGCACTCGAACCACTTGTCGGAGGATTGAAAAACAGGCTCTCGGGAATGTCATTGAGGGGTCACACCTTCCACTGCAGGATACATGCTGATGACCTTCTATTACTTGTCCGATCTGGTGACGAGGTACGCTCGGTGATACAATGGATCAATCGCTATGGATTCGCAGCGGGCAGCCTCATGAATGTGGCCAAGTCGGCAGCGATGCCCACTGGGAGAGGTCTACAGGAGGACGCTTTAGCCCCACTCCCACTAGTTAACAAGATCCGGTTCTTGGGCATAACATTTACACAGGATGTGCGCCGCACGGCTGCCATGAACTATTGACGATTACTACAAGCCATACGCAACGAAGTTCGCCGGAACTTACTTCGACGGATGGACCTCCTACAGCGTGTGGAATACCTCAACCTTCACGTGGTGGCTAAGATGATCCACATGGCCCAGGTCCTACCGATACCGACAGCGATGGCACACAGATTGCAAGCAGCGTTTGGATATTACCTTACCGCCGGACACCTATTCAAAGTCCGCTACGAAACACTCACCCTCCCTTCACGTGATGGCGGACTGGGACTTATAAATGTACGAGCGAGAGCTACAGCGTTATACTTGTGCACAATGATGAAACTGTGGACCCACAAAGATGCTTCCCTTACGGGACGTCTGTTAGAGGAATTGCTGCCGGCGTCTCTTCTGCCACCTGTCACGGTTGCGCACATTACACCTTCACTCTCGCACCTCTCGGCATTTATTCTTGAGTATAGTTACGTGCACCCAGACCTTCCCAACACTCGCACTCCCAAGGCGAGAGACGTCTACAGACTGCTGCTAAGGTCCATCACTCGCAATGTGATTGAGAGGAAGAGCCCTACGACCCTATGGCCTGCAGTGTGGAGAGCGGTCCAGAAGCCGTTCCTCCCCACGCGGGTACGAGCCGCGTGGTACCAGGTGGTGAACGGGAAGGTTGTAACACGACAAAGGCTGCACGCTATTGGGATGACGGATTCCCCCCTTTGTCCACGTTGCCACCTCGTGGATACTGACGAACACCGCTTAACATGTGGATCGGCGTTAGAGGTATGGCTGCTAGTGCAGAAGATCCTCGCCTGCTACCTACGTATCGCGCCTCGCACTATTGAGCCACGGCTCCTCCTTTGTCCAGAGGATACTTATTTCCCACCTGCGAAGACTCACGCTGTCACATGGTTTAAAGGCATGTCCATATACTACCTCTATCGAGATGATGAGAAAATGGTGCTTGATAACTGGCAATTTCTCCAGGACAGTCATAGCACATTTGAGTGTACACCCCGATACCGACAACTATTTGCGAACTATTTGCGCAGTGTCTTCGTTAACCCCCCCCCTCACAGTTACGGAGTACCGCCCAGAGGATGACCGCCGTCATGGAGCTCCATACGCTGCGAAATGTACCAATTTGGAACATGGAATCTGTATGCAGATGGGCCATGCACATGGAATGGCGTGCGGGATTTGGTTACATTTTTCTTTCTTTATTATCTATCATCACATTATTAGTTTCAAATTCTATTTCATAGTTTAGAAGGAACTCTTGTTATGTTGTTGCTACGGATGTAATTTTCTAATAAAAAAATAAAATAAAAGTGGTCAGCACAAGATAATGTCAATCCTAAGGGCCCGGGTTCGATTCCCGACTGAGCCGGAGGTAAAAAAAAAGTGGTTAAGGCGAGCGTCTACGTAAAGCGGGAAATCTGGGTTCGAGTCCTGCTCTGGCGCAAATTTTCACTTGTCGCCATTGAAATCATTTCAGTGCTCAACCGATGATACAACTAATTTCATTTCATCATGTATATTTACAGCTGCAGGATCAATGGCTTATTGCCCATTAAGGTCATTTTAGTTCAGTTGCACACTCCGTCCTGAACTCTTTCGGGAATAGATCGTGATACAGTAAGCAATGACTACAGTGGAAAGAGGGCACTACGTAAGTTCAAATGGCTCTGAGCACTATGGGACTTAACTTCAGTGGTCATCAGTCCCCCGGAATTTAGAACTACTTAAACCTAACTAACCTAAGGACATCACACACATCCATGCCCGAGGCAGGATTCGAACCTGCGACCGTAGCGGTCACGCGGTTCCAGACTGAAGCGCCTAGAACCGCACGGCCACAACGGCCGGCCCACACTACGTAAGTACTATGCAGTAAAATGGGAATTGGGATCGAACGAAAAGCCAGCTCGAAGAGACAAAGCGGTTATGATGACGGCTAGTCCGAACTGGGAAAACTAGGTTCGAGACTTGGCCCTGCACAAATTTTCGCTTGTCGCCATTGAACTCATTTCAGTGCCCTACTGTGGCAGATTTCAGATATCGTTTCATTCCATCGGCCATATTTATCACACGTAAACATTTTCGCTATCCCTTCTATATGTAACATTCGCTTTTGGAAATATAGCGTTCGTAATTCAATTATGTAAAGTGTGTCTTAATGTGGTCCCCCTGGAAACAAAAGCGTATTAATTTCATTCCACGGCCCTCACCTACATGTTAGTGTGACATTTTAAAGTAAGTTTGGCGATGGGTAGTACTACTCCAATTAGCTTCTTCAAATGGTTCAAATGGCTCTGAGCACTAAGGGACCTATCTTCTGAGGTCAACAGTCACCTAGAACTTAAAACTACTTAAACCTAACTAACCTAAGGACATCACACACATCCATGCCCGAGGCAGGATTCGAACCTGCGACCGTAGCGAACGCGAGGTTCCAGACTGTAGCGCCTAGGACCGCTCGGCCACTCCGGCCGGCAATTAGCTTCTTAATCGACTGAATAAATGAAGAAATACACCAGCAAAAATATACGTAATAAATATCACATGGTTAGCAGGAATGATTTTGTTCAAAGGCAGGGGCGATATGGCGCTACAGCTGAAATGGTTCTCTCCGTAATTTTGAAAATAAAGGAGACTATATACAAGAAATTCGAAATTTGTGGTAAGGACTATGGGACCAAACTGCTGAGGTCATCGGTCCCTAGGCTTTCGCACTACTTAACATTACTTAAACTAACTTACGCTAAGGGCAGCACACAAACCTATGCCCGAGGGAGGACTCGAACCTCCGACGGGGGCAGCCGCGCGAACCGTTGCAATGCGCCCTAGACCGCACGGCTACCTCGCGCGGCATTGTATACAGCTTTTCACATTTTTAGTGAATGTGTTGATGAAGACTTGACTAGAAGAAGAATACTACTGAGCTGCTCAAACAGCTAACTTCAACAGGTTTCGCTAGTCACATTATTGCTAGTTTTGGAAACAAGCAAATTAATAACCTACATTATTTTGACACCCATGCAAGGGCGAAGTTTTTGACCGCTGCTTCGCCTAATATACATTTGAAAGTGAATTTCATCATAAGTAATTCATCACAATTTAAGAAGAGTATTAAGAGTAAAAGAAAAAAAGACCGGTATTAGTCGTTAGTATAGCGGTCAGGGGGCCAGAGAGGAGCTACATAAGCAACCGCAAAAATCCATAACCATTTGGCAAATAACGCAATATGCGTGACAGGTAGAAAAGTATCAAATCTAATCTAAATTTTCTTTCGAACGACTTCTATTACATAGTTGAATATTTGTTATAAACCGGTGACTTGTGTATCGAAAATAAACGAAATTTAAGTTTATCATTGTTGTGTAACGAATAAAATGTTCACTCTTATTAAATTTTTAAATTGTGTTAGCTAGTTATCAGTAAATGGCCAGATTGGTTTAAAAATACTCATAAACACATCATATCTACATAAGTAACAAAGTGATTCGGTCCACATCATTCCGATAAAAATCGTGCAGATCATGTCTGAAAAGTGTAGCTAATTAACTAACTACATTTTTCGCTCCGTCTCTCCGTTGTAAATCAACGTATCAAAAGACTTGCATCAGCTTTATTTTGTCTTTCGTGATGCCCAGTTCGTTGCTGTTTCATTTAGTTCTTAGTACAATATTCCCCCGCCATATCAGCTGGTATCTCATATCTCCATTTGCATCTTTTTCTTTTCCTTTCTATTATTCTTGCAATTATTGCAATGTTGTTACAGAGTGTTTCTCCTTAGAGCTCTTCCAACTGGGTTCACCTTTCTCTTTCAGACATATTTCAGGAAAGTTCTTATTTCCTACACCCTTTCAAAAAATTTTTGCCTGACTATGAAACACACAGATGTATGAGTCAGGCGAAATACCCTCAGACTTCCAGAAGAATATAATAATTCCAATCCCAAAGAAAGCAGGTGTTCACAGATGTGAAGATTACCGAACTATCAGTTTAATAAGCCACAGCTGCAAAATACTAACACGAATTCTTTACAGACGAATGGAAAAACTAGTAGAAGCTGACCTCGGGGAAGATCAGTTTGGATTCCGTAGAAATGTAAGGGACACGTGAGGCAATACTGACCCTACGACTTATCATAGAAGCTAGATTAAGGAAAGGCAAGCCTAAGTTTCTAGCATTTGTAGACTTAGAGAAAGCTTTTGACAATGTTGACTGGAATACTCTCTTTCAAATTCTGAAGGTGGCAGGGGTAAAATACAGGGAGCGAAAGGCTATTTACAATTTGTACAGAAACCAGACGGCAGTTATAAGAGTCAAGGGGCATGAAACGGAAGCAATGGTTGGGAAGGGAGTGAGACAGGGTTGTAACCCATCCCCGATGTTATTCAATCTGTATATTGACCAAGCAGTAAAGGAAACAAAAGAAAAATTCGGAGCAGGAAATTAAAATCCATGGAGAAGAAATAAAAACTTTGAGGTTCACCGATGACATTGTAATTCTGTCAGAGACAGCAAAGGACCTGGAAGAGCAGCTGAACGGAATGGACAGTGTCTTGAAAGGAGGATATAAGATGAACATCAACAGAAGCAAAACGATGATAATGGAATGTAGTCGAATTAAATCGGGTGATGTTGCGGGAATTAGATTAGGAAATGGGAGGCTTAAAGTAGTAAATGAGTTTTGCTATTTGGGGAGCAAAATAACTGATGATGGTCGAAGTAGAGAGGATATAAAATGTAAACTGGCAATGGCAAGGAAAGCGTTTCTAAAGAAGAGAAATTTGTTAACATTGAGTATAGATTTAAGTGTCAGGAAGTCTTCTCTGAAAGTATTTGTATGGAGTGTAGCCATATATGGAAGTGAAACGTGGACGATAAATAGTTTTGACAAGAAGAGAATTGAAGCTTTCGAAATATGGTGCTACAGAAGAATGCTGAAGATTAGACGGGTAGATCACATAACTAATGAGGAGGTATTGAATAGAATTGGAGAGAAGAAAAATTTGTGGCACAACTTGACTAGAAGAAGGGATCGGTTGGTAGGGCATATTCTGAGGCATCAAGGGATCACCAATTTAGTATTGGAGGGAAGCGTGGAAGGTAAAAATCGTAGGGGGAGACCAAGGGATGAATACACTAAACAGATTCAGAAGGATGTAGGTTGCAGGGTGATGAAGAAGCTTGCACAGGATAGAGTAGCATGGAGAGCTGCATCAAACCAGTCTCTGGACTGAAGACCACAACAACAACAAGAAACACACACACACACACACACACACACACACACACACACATCTCTTTTACATTTAATTACTCCTTGCATCAACACCCTCCCAGACTATTCCATCTCTTATTGTTCGTCGTCTTATCAACTCAACTTGGACATCTGGAAGGGTGTTCTCTTATTTTCTACCTTTTCTTTATTAGCAGAAATTTTATCATTGTAGGAACACACTGTATGACTGATTGGGACCCTAGAAGGTCTGCAGTGCAGGTAATTAACATACGTCCAAGTGCTGAATTAAGACTCAGCATGTACGAAAGTGTTTCATAATGCACTTATTAACAGGTCACAGGATAGATACCAAATACATGTGTACAAAAAGATTCAGTTATACAGTAGGTTGAAAGTGTATAGATGACGGTCTGCTTGATAACGTACTTCTGAGCCAGCCCTGTTTCCAGGAAAGTCCAAAATAGACAACCTAATTGCAATTTACAAACATTCACTGAAGATACAAATTTATGAAACGAAATTTGTTTTACTTCAAAGTAATTATTAGAGAAAGTGTTGCTCCATCTTAACGAGTTACTATGTAACGTATCCTCTCATCTGATGGTGACCTGCTAAGTAGTCGAAACCGATTTTGATACCATTTGTGTGACCTGAGACAAAAGTTCACGATTAATAAGAGAACTCTTATCACTTAATCTGGATAACAAATATGTCACACAGACTTATGTGAAGTGGATGTAGGCAGATGTTTAATCTAGCGTACTTTCCACATTTATCACTAAACTAGAAAAGTACACAGATGCTTTTCGACGTAACTAAAGTAAAAGGTTGTTAGGTGACGAATAGTTAGCAAATTTTTTGTTTCTTCTGTTCGATATGAGTGAGAATTGATAGACTCTGTTCTGATGAGGTCAAGTAAATCAGTAAATAATAAAGAAACATATTAAAGGAATTTAGACTTGCAAAAATTGGTTGTGGATGGGCAAGTTGTAACACACACACACACACACACACACACACACACACACACAAAAGTAATGGAATGATTGTATTGATAGAAGCATTTCCATTTTGTGAAAGTCTTTGTTTATTATATCAGCTACCCATCAGCCCATTATTCTTTGCTGGTGGGCAGATTAATTTCTCATCCTGTCTATTTTATTCTGAGAAAATTACTACTGCCATATTTCTACAAGGCAATAGTATCAACAATATAGTTCCTACTACACATCAAAACGCTTTAACTGGCTACTAATGGTTTCGACCACTACATTTAAGGAAAAAGTAGAAAATATCACTTCAAACTCAGCCTATAAGTGGCTATAACTACTCTGCTGTGTCAATATTAATACCTATGAGAACGGATGAACACGACTCCTGGTAGCAGCATTACAGGAAAGTACAAGAAGCAAGGAAACAGTCTACGAACTGCACTGAAATATTTATAACAAGAGACCGTTCTCAGTCAACGCAAAACTCAGCCACAAGCAACAGTCTCCACCACTTTTTATCCTTATGATCACAATAGTTTAGACCTTTCCTCAAGCAAAGATCTGCTTCTTTATTCCAAGGCGTCAAGAGTGCTCTCATTTCTTTTCTATCTCTGAACAGACCTGTAATAGGCAATGGATGGACTGATAATAATGGAGAGAATTTCTCGCATCAACAAGGGCGCAAGCAAAAATGCAGGCTCGCTCTCCTACTGTTCAACTTGTGCAATGAAGATGCAGTGAAGGAAATAAAAGAAAGGTTCACGAGAGGGATTAAAACTCAGGATGAAAATATATCAATTAAATTTGCGATGGTATTGCTATCCTCACTGAACTTGACGAAGAATTACAGATGCTGTTCATGAAACGAACGGCATAATGAGGACAGAATATGAGCTGAGAGTAAATCGAAGAAAGACGAAAGTAACGAGTAGTACCAGATAAATTTAAAATATACATTTTGGACTGAACAATTCTGACGTCAGTGAAGTAAAATACTAAGGGAGGCGTAGAGGGTAAAAATCGTAGGGGAAGTTAGTTACTGGAACGGAACAAACAATTAATCGAGGACTTTATAGGTGGTGCTCCCATATAAAGGGTTCGCGTAGAAGGGGAAGTCGTAGTCAGGAATCTACTGACACTTAAAGAATAAATGTTGGAACATGCGTCAGAGTTAACTTTAGTCAACTATCTTCTCCGATTCTTATTAAATTTCCTTTTTAGTAATCTTTCTGTTACAGTTTATTTCGTGATTCTACGACCGCCTATATGTGTAAACCTTATTCTTTGCAATCTAAACACCTCACATACCCGTCTAATACTGCGCGTATTTTACATGATTTGTTGTTGTTGTTCTGTTGCTACCGTTTGCTACTTAATTTGTAATCGCCTCTAAAACTGAGTTTTCTTTTAGTACTGAATTTTCTTTTACTGGCCCAGAGAACATAATTTCCTGTCAGCGGTAGTGTTTCCACGAACTTTGAATATTTCTTCTTTACGACATTCACTAGTAGCTCTGTTTTGTACATTCATCCATTAGTTTTCGAATCATATCGTTTATTTCTTCGTCATGGTAGACAATCAACACCCAATGTTTCACGAACAATAGGGTATAATGACTTACGCGCTGTAACAGTACGGGTAAATATAGAAGTATTTGCTTATTTAGATACGCATGTTTTCTCACCGTTTTCTAATGTTCACTAGAACTCCTTGCTCGTAGACACATCTCAAAATCTGAAAACGACACATAAGAAAATAAATTGACTATATTAGCAAACTTAAAAAAAGGTCACATGTTTTACGTAAGTGGATTCTGGTTATGGGGCCACGTTAAAAGAACGGTACCAAACAGTACACCTAAGTACAACAGTATATCTTAGAGAATCTAAGAATATACCATAGAAAATGGTAGAAGAGGAAGGAAGTAGTAAACAAGACGTCACACTATTCCATAATTTTCCGAGAGTGCATTAGGGATATTTTTAACTCATATTCAGATATTTCGGCTGACAACCATTCAGCACCTCTCGAGGTGAGTCGCTTATAAGTTTTTATATCGCTTTACACACAGTGGAGCAAAACGCGCACAAGTCAGAGATAACACGGTTGGTAACATGAACGTCAAGTCGAAGATGGGTAGTGGTCGTTTCACAACAATTCTTGCAAACGTAATGTCATTTTGACGTCACGCGCAATATCGACAACCGCACGGTTAGCTATCGACTTAGTGACAAGGAAGAATATCAATTATTGCCCTTAGATTCACTCACACTAATTTAAGCTGTCCTCTTAGGTTTCTGCCTAACCTCTATTCGGAAATCGCTAAATATTTATTTCATCCTTCGTTCTCAGATCAGACTGGATGTAAATAACATCCAATATTACAAAAAATACTTGTATTACATTCTTAAGAAAATAACAGAACGTGTTAACAACGCTAACACGAAAACAAATTGCATGTAACCGGATGCGAGCCAACAACTTTCGACTGCAGAAACCATAACGTTATTCATTACGGTAGTACTTAACATGTGATGTTTAACTCCGGTCCCGGTTATCATATTCAGTCGTGAAGGCTAGTATCGTTGATTCGTTATTAAGTGACATTTAATGATAATGGAGATGTGTTTGATATAAATTTTCAGTGCGCCGTTACAATGAAACGGCATACTGCAAATTATAAAACTAGTGTCTTTCATTCTTAATTTGTAAATTATTGACGATAATAACTCACTCGAACGAGAGCAATCTTATATAAAGGCATTAACCGTCGATAAATCATTATGTGACATTTTACTACAGCAATAATTATTACAATTCACTCCAAGAATGACGCGTTCTTGTAAATCTCTGGTACGCGTGCATGAAATCTTGTAAGAGATCCGTATCGAATGTTAACGGAAGTCGATAGCCGATCATGCGGTCGTCGATATTGTGTATGTGAGACGTCAAAATGACGTCACGTAAAGCGATCATTATCCGTCGAAGACAAAATCTGATGCGTCTAAGAGTAAGACGAATCAAAGACAGAATCATCAAATTCACAATACTTATTAAGTTTGTTGTTGGAAATTATGGGTGGCATGAAGACTTAGAATATTTCTTTTGAGAGTGCAGACGTGAAACGATGCGTTTCCATGATCTGTCGAGCTGGAAACCTTCGTGTCTGTTGAGTAGGTGTTTTTGCTGTTTGTATTTCCACAGCTTCCTTGACCATTGAATGCCTGTAGCGTGGATCTGTGTCTTAACTTTGCCTTAATTCATGGAACGGCCAGTGGAAATACAGTGTTCAGCCATTGCTGATTTATTAGGCTGTAGAAGACGGGTGTATCGCTGATGTTCAATACAACGCTCTTTTACAGTGTGTATTGTTTGTCCTTTGTATCTTTCCTAGACGCATCAGACTAAATCTATGAGTGACGACGCTTTTCTTAGAAATAATGTTAGCACCGACACATGCGAGTTTTTCCGTAGTGCGTAAAGTGATTTAAAAACTTGCAAGCGACTCACCCTCACAATGGCTGAAAGGTGGTCTCTCGAAATATCGGAAGGTGAATGAAAAATATTACGGATGCACGCCAGAAAAATGATGGAATATTCGATCCGCCGATCAAGGACATACTACATTGGTGAAAGAACATTGATGAAATCAAGGCACTTCAAATGAACAGGAATAAAGAGAGGAATTACACAGTGACATGATGAAAAGATAACCAGTCAGAAAGAACAAAAAATACTGAACTGAACGCAAAAAAAGTAATTTTAAAAAGCTCTAGCCACGTTAACAATGAAGGTAATGACAATTATAATAGTTATGAAGAGCAAGATAAAAAGCAATGAATGAAAATACAATTAGTCCATCAGGAATAGCTGTGGTATGTATCTGCTTGGTACTAGCCTTGATTAACACCAACACAGGGCAACAGAGTAACACAAAATTATTTGCCGGTAGGGAATCTGAAAAGCACTTGTGAACCTATGAAGCTTGACGGAACATCTTCAGCGGTCTGGGTACTCATTAAGCGATGTAAGTAGTTAACGTTCCACAATGAAGTCCCAGGATTCAGATCGATTACTCTGGTCCGTGGATCCTTTGCCCACGAATATGGCCAGGGAGAATGGTCTATACGAAAGAGTCAACTTTCAACTACTGAAAATAGATTTTAAAATTATTCTTAATTAGATTCTACAGGTGATTTGGCATATTTTTAAATATTTCTGGTAAGCACAAAGTGAAAGCAAGTTCTCATACACAATAGCGGAAATATTTATCTTTCTGTTCGACTGCGTAGTTCGTTGTGACAAGTCCACAATACACTGTTCAAAAATTACTGCACTGCCGGAAAAAGGATTAGTATACTCTTTTGAAGATTTCCAGTTCACTCAAGATTTACTGTTGCAACGGTGCATATGGAGAACACGAAATGAATAAATTTATAGGTCAGTAGCAGAAGCGGTTCTCAGGTAGCAGGTATCGGCCCTTGCTGAACCACTCGTATTAGTGTATTAGTGTGTGATGTAGCCTCCACAGGCGGCACTGCAGGCGTTGACTCTGATATGCATTCAATCGTACAGATGGCGAATACTGTCCTGGGATACGTTATGCCACGCGTGCTTAACCTGTTCACATAGTTCTGTAAGGGTTGTTGGTTGATGAATCGCACTAGTCACTTCTCGTTTCATCATATCCCACAAGTACGCCATTCTACATCTACATCCATACTCCGCAAGCCACCTGACGGTGTGTGGCGGAGGATACCTTGAGTATCGGCTCTCCCTTCTATTCCAGTCTCGTATTGTTCGTGGAAAAAAAGATTGTCGGTATGCCTGTGTGTGGGCTCTAGTCTCCCTGATTTTATCCTCATGGTCTCTTCGCGAGATATACGTAGGAGGGAGCAATATACTGCTTGACTCCTCGGTGAAGGTATGTTCTCGAAACTTCAACAAAAGCCCGTACCGAGCTACTGAGCGTCTCTCTTGCAGAGTCTTCCACTGGAGTTTATCTATCATCTCCGTAACGCTTTCGCGATTACTAAATGATCCTGTAACGAAGCGCGCTGCTCTCCGTTGGATCTTCTCCATCTCTTCTATCAACCCTATCTGGTACGGATTCCACACCGGTGAGCAGTATTCAAGCAGTGGGCGAACAGGTGTACTGTAACCTACTTCGTTTGTTTTTGGACTGCATTTCCTTAGGATTCTTCCAATGAATCTCGGTCTGGCATCTGCTTTACCGACGATTAATTTTATACGGTCATTCCATTTTAAATCACTCCTAATACCTACTCCCAGATAATTTATGGAATTACCTGCTTCCAGTTGCTGACCTGCTATATTGTAGCTAAATGATAAAGGATCTATCTTTCTATGTATTCGCAGCATATTACACTTGTCTACATTGAGATTCAATTGCCATTCCCTGCACCATGCGTCAATTTGTTGCAGATCCTCCTGCATTTCAGTACAATTTTCCATTGTTACAACCTCTCGATATACTAAAGCATCATCCGCAGAAAGTCTCAGTGAACTTCCGATGTTATCCGCAAGGTCATTTATATATGTTAATAGCAACAGTCCTACGACACTTCCCTGCAGCACATCTGAAATCACTCTTACTTCGGAAGACTTCTCTCCATTGAGAAGGACATGCTGCGTTCTGTTATCTAGGAACTCTTCAATCCAATCACACAATTGGTCCGATAGTCCATATACTCTTACTTTGTTCATTAAACGACTGTGGGGATCTGTATCAAACGCCTTGCGCAAGTCAAGAAACATGTCATCTACCTGGAAACCCGTGTCTATGGTCCTCTGAGTCTCGTGGACGAATAGCGCAAGCTGAGTTTCACACGATCGTCTTCTTCGAAACCCATGCTGATTCCTACAGAGTAGATTTCTAGTCTCCAGAAAAGTCATTATACTCGAACATTGGGATCGTGATGGCCAAGGAAATTACTGCACGTCTTGCAGAGCCCGTTGAGTTTCAGGGTCAGTGTGTGTGTGTGTGTGTGTGTGTGTGTGTGTGAGCATTGCCCTGTGGGAACAGCTCATCACCTTCCTGTTGCAAGAACGGCAAGAGAACGGGAATAACAACATTATGCACGTAGCGAGCGTTGGTTAGCGTCCGCTCTAGAAACACCAAAGGTGAACGGGAGTTGTAGCTTATAGCACCCCTGGGATGAGGCCAGTATGTCTTGGACGAACGCTCTCTACGAGACGGTGCTCACCAGATCTACACCATACGCGCTATTACTTGTGTGCAAGCAGTATCTGCTGTTATCGCTATAGATCACGGCACGCCATTCCACCTTCAAAGTGATACTCTGAGGGCACCAGTCGAGCCACGCACGTCGATGCTGTGGGTGAGCGGAAGACGGGCTACAGTTGTGCGTACCTTTAGTGCCATTGCTAACAACGGGTTTGCAACAGTTCACATCGACAAGTCTAAGTTCATAAGCTGTAAGATCTGCCACTGCTGCCCTCAAAATACGACGACTCTGGCGGGCGTCTGTGCTACGTGGAGGTCCAGAACCTCGTCTTTGTTGTTGTTGTGGTCTTCAGTCCTGAGACTGGTTTGACGCAGCTCTCCATGCTACTCTATCCTGTGCAAGCTGCTTCATCTCCCAGTACATAGTGCAACCTACATCCTTCTGAATCTGCTTAGTGTATTCGTCTCTTGGTCTCCCTCTACGATTTTTACCCTCCACGCTGCCCTCCAAGACTAAATTGGTGATCCCTTGATGCCTCAGAACATGTCCTACCAACCGATCCCTTCTTCTAGTCAAGTTGTGCCACAAACTCCTCTTCTCCCCAATTCTATTCAATACCTCCTCATTAGTTATGTGATCTACCCATCTAATCTTCAGCATTCTTCTGTAGCACCACATTTCGAAAGCCTCTATTCTCTTCTTGTCCGAACTATTTATCGTCCATGTTTCACTTCCATACTTGGCTACACTCCATACAAATACTTTCAGAAACGACTTCCTGACACTTAAATCTATACTCGATGTTAACAAATTTCTCTTCTTCAGAAATGCTTTCCTTGCCATTGCCAGTCTACGTTTTATATCCTCTCTACTTCGACCATCATCAGTTATTTTTCTCCCCAAATAGCAAAACTCCTTTACTACTTTAAGTGTCTCATTCCCTAATCTAATTCCCTCAGCATCACCTGAGTTAACTCGACTACATTCCATTATCCTCGTTTTGCCTTTGTTGATGTTTATCTTATATCCTCCTTTCAAGACACTGTCCATTCCGTTCAACTGCTCTTCCAAGTCCTTTGCTGTCTCTGACGTAATTAGAACGTCAACGGCGAACCTTACAGTTTTTATTTCTTCTCTATTGATTTCCTCGTCTATGGGTGTGGAAATGTCCACGTGACTACTGGTGCCAGCATCGTTGCACAACTGACGTAGCACGTTCAAGCACGTTCAAGCACGTGTGCGTCTCCGTGGTATGGTTGCTTGCTTGATTCACATGTTTGGGCCACACCGAGCCTTCTAGCTGTGAGTATTTCTTATTAAAGGTAGACACAGATAGACACAGATAGTCCTCTGGTACACATGCCACTAAGCTGTCTGTTGGCGGACGACGCTGAAACCATTACCGGTACATGAACTTTCGCCCAGGTGGCATATGCCATTACCGGATCAAAATCGACGTCATCTCTCCAGGTGTAGTGATTTTTTTCCTGCTGTGTTGGACGACGTCAACTCTTTAACATAAAAAACCACATTTTAGGTTCCTGTATCCTCACACGTAATAATATTTATCATTTCTTTGAATGTTTAAGCTTTTTATTCGGTATGCAGCAATAAAAATAATCGTAGTCTGCTGACATGGTTTGCGAATTATCGTTGCTATGCTGCGCACGCGCTGGGCATAGTATTTAAATGTTCCCCAGTTGGTCGGTTGTGTTCTTGAGATACATACATGCTTAGGCATGCTCGAGATTATATTCGTTTAATTATTTGCGCCGCGGGTGAATTATACCTGACGTTTCAATGTGCAGAAAATCGTTATTTGTTGAGGCATATAGGACATCGCGAAATCAAAGTACAGGTTTAAATTGTATTTGGAGAAGAAACAATTCCAACAATAAACAATACCTTTTGTATTGTCAGTTAAATTCTCTTTTGTCCATAGCTTAATGTGCTAATGAAAGAAAATATGTCATTGGCCGACTGCAAAAGTGGACGTGTAGAGAAATAATGGAGACACTGTCGTCTTACTGCGTGTTTATTTTGTAAATAAAAAAGTGACGTCAAACATGGTACACAAAATTCAAACATAAATGCATGTTTATAAAAAAGTTCATGTACTTCGAGAGGATGAATTATTATTCAAAACTAGAAGAAAAATTCCCATACTTATTAGTCCAGAAACCAACACATGCTAAGATATGAGCTAATCTGTTCTCTCATTTTCATCTGTCTGTTACGTGAATGTAGACACGGTAGGTAGCGCGTCATGTGGTTGCAACGTATACTGATACAACCTTCAGTCATTCTTCGCAGTGAGTCACGGACTTTGTCAAATCCATCTGGCTCCATTCGGACTGCGTCACAGGCTTTGATAACGTCTGCATATTATCGATGGGCAATGCAGGTTTGGTGCATACGTTTGTAACGTTTCTGTTTTGCACGTTGGGATTCTTGTTGCTATGAGTTTCTTTATTGATTGTCTTTTTTGTCTGTAGTTCACTGTTGCCATTTGAGTTCACATGTTGTCATTATGTCGTATGGTAATAGTGAGCGGAGCTGTGTGCGCTAGAAAATGGAGTGCAAAGTGGAGAAATCGAAACATTTCCGACATATTCTTCTGTTTGAGTTTAACAGAGTGGCAAAGACGGGATAATTCCACTGGACAGGGCGAAGCAAGAAAATAGTTTTCCAATTTTAAGCAGGATCTTTTTGACTTTAGAGACTCTCCAAGTTCAGAAGACTCTTTGGGGTTTGGTGAAGATCGTTAAAACGCTTTAATCCGCAGTGACCTTCGCCAGTGTACTCAAGAGCTGGCAGATGTGATGAACTATGATCATCCCACCATCGCACATTTGCGTGCAGCGGGGAAGGTTCACAAACCTGGTGTGTGGGTACCGCATGCTCTAAGCCAAAATCACAAAAACCACAGGTAGCTAGCTATAGGTACATCTCTGCTTGCTCGTCAATGAACAACATCGACCACTACTACCCTGGTGACGAGAAATGGTGTCTTAATGCTAACATAAGGGAAAGAAAACTATCACTGAGCCCAAACAAAGCAGCAACCTCCCGTACAAAGACCTGAGCGCATCTACAAAAGATAATGTTATGCATCTGGTGGAAAAGCGAGTGTGTTGTGTACTGAGATTTGCTTGCCCGAGGTGTTACCATCACTGCTGACATTTAGTGCCAACAGCTGAGACGTCGCAAACGCAGTCTCAGGGCAACGACCAGGAAGACCGAGCGATGCGATGCTACTCTACGGTAATGCTCGGCCGCATTCTGTTAGACTGACAAAAGACACTATACCGGAGATGGGTCAGAAAATCTTTCTGCACCTGCTGTATTCACCCGATCTTGCGCCCTCAGATTTTCACCTTTTTCGCTCTCCGTCGAACGGCGGAATCAAATGTTACCCCAGCGTTGAAAAACTATTGTAAACAGTGAAGGAGAATATGTTACTGATGACTGCATATGATGACTGAATGTGAAAGAATATATGTTGAAAGACTATTGTAAACAGTGAAGTAGAATATGTTACTGATGACTATATATATTACAGAGACTTCAGTCATCAGTAAAATATTCTCCTTCACTGTTTACAATGGTATTTCAATATATAGTCTGTCATATACAGGGTGGTCCATTGATCGTGACCAGGCCAAATACCTCACGAAATGAGCGTCAAACGAAAAAACTACAAAGGACGAAAGTTGTCTAGCTTGAAGGGGGAGACCATATGGCGCTATGGTTGGCCCGATAGATGGCGCTACCATAGTTCAAACGGACATCAACTGCGTTTTTTTAAATAGGAACCCCCATTTTTATTACATATTCGTGTAGTACCTAAAGATATATGAATGTTTTAGTTGGACCACTTTTTTCGCTTTTTGATAGATGGGGCTGTAATAGTCACATACACATGGCTCACAATTTTAGACGAACAGTTGGTAACAGGTAGGTTTTTTAAACTGAAATACCGAACGTAGGTACGTTTGAACATTTTATTTCGGTTGTTCCAATGTGATACATGTACCTTCGTGAACTTATCATTTCTGAGAACGCATGCTGTTACAGCGTGATTACCTGTAAATACCACATTAATGCAATAAATGCTCTAAATGATGTCCGTCAACCTCAACCTCAACCGTATTTGGCAATACGTGTAACGACATTCCTCTCAACAGCGAGTAGCTCGCCTTCCGTAATGTTGGCACATCCATTGACAATGCGCTGACACATGTTGTCAGGCGTTGTTGGTGGATCACGATGGCAAATATCCTTCAACTTTCCCCACAGAAAGAAATCCGGGGACGTCAGATCCGGTGAACGTGAGGGCCGTGGTATGGTGCTTCGACGACGAATCCACCTGTCATGAAATATGCTATTCAATATCACTTCAACCGCACGCGAGCTATGTGCAGGACATCCATCATGTTGGAGTACATCGCCATTCTGCCATGCAGTGAAACATCTTGTAGTAACATCGGTAGAACATTACATAGGAAATTAGCATACATTGCACTATTTAGATTGCCATCGATAAAATGGGGGCCAATTATCCTTCCTCCCATAATGCCGCACCACACATTAACCCGCCAAGGTCGCTGATGTTCCACTTGTCGCAGCCATCGTGGATTTTCCGTTGCCCAATAGTGCATATTATGCTGAGTTACGTTACCGCTGTTGGTGAATGACGCTTCGTCGCTAAATAGAACGCGTGCTAAAAATTTGTCATCGTCCCGTAATTTACCTTGTGCCCAGTGGCAGAACTGTACACGACGTTCAAAGTCGTCGCCATGCAATTCCTGGAGCATGGAAATATGGTCCGGGTGCAATCGATGTTGATGTAGCATTGTCAACACCGACGTTTTTTAGATTCCCGATTCTCGTGCGGTTTGTCTGCTACTGATGTGCGGATTAGCCTCGACAGCAGCTAAAAAACTTACTTGGGCATCATCATTTGTTGCAGGTCGTAGTTGACATTTCACATGTGGCTGAACACTTCATGTTCCCTTAAATAACGTAACTATCCGGCGAACGATCCGGACACACAGTAAACGCACGTTGGGCATTTTGATCACAATAGCCATACATCAACACGATATCGACCTTTTCCGCAATTGGTAAACGGTCCATTTTAACACGAGTAATGTATCACAAAGCAAATACCGTCCGCACTGGCGGAATGTTGCGTGATACCACGTACTTATACGTTTGTGACTATTCCAGCGTCATGTATCACAAAGCACAAAAAGTGGTCCAACTAAAACATTCATATTTCTTTACGTACTACACGAATGTGTAATAAAAATGAGGGTTCCTATTTAAAAAAAAAAACGCAGTTGATATCCGTTTGACCTATGGCAGCGCCATCTAGCGGGTCAACCATAGCGCCATCTGGTTTTCCCCATTCAAGCTAGATGAGTTTCGTTCTTTATAGTTTTTTCGTTTGATGCATATTTCGTGAGATATTTGGCCCGCTGATTATCAATGGACCACTCGATATATATTCAGTCATCAGTAACATTCTCCTTAACTGCTTATAATAGTCTATAGTCTTTGAACATATACTCTTTCATACTACTGGCCATTAAAATTGCTACACCACGAAGATGACATGCTACAGACGCGAAATTTAACCGACATGAAGAAGATGCTGTGATATGCAAATGATTAATTTTTCAGAGCATTCACACAAGGTTGGCGCCAGTGGCGACACCTGCAACGTGCTGACATGAGGAACATTTCGAACCGATTTCTCATACACAAACAGCAGTTGGCCGCGGTTGCTTGGTGAAACGTTGTGATGCCTCGTTAAGGAGGAGAAATGCGTACCATCACGTTTCCGACATTGATAAAGGTCGGATTGTAGCCTATCGCGATTGCGGTTTATCGTATCATGACATTGCTGCACGCGTTGGTCGAGATCCAATGAATGTTAGTAGAACATGGAATCCGTGGGTTCAGGAGGGTAATACGGAACGCCGTGCTGGATCCCAACGGCCTCGTATCACTAGCAGTCGAGATGACAAGCATCTTATTCGCATGGCTGTAACGGATCGCGCAGTCACGTCTCGATCCCTTAGTCAACAAATGAGGACGTTTTCAAGACTACAACCATCTGCACGAACAGTTCGACGACGTTTGCAGCAGCATGGACTATCAGCTCGGAGACCATGAATGGGTTACCCTTGACGCTGCATCACAGACAGGAGCGCCTGCGATAGTGTACTCAACGACGAACCTGGGTGCACGAATGGCAAAACGTCATTTTTTCGGATGAATCCAGGTTCTGCTTACAGCATCACGATGGTCGCATCCGTGCTTGGCAACATCGCGTTGAACGCACATTGGAAGCGTGTCACCCGGCGTGATGGTATGGGGTGCTATTCGTTACACGTCTGGGTCACCTCTTGTCCGCATTGACGGCACTTTGAACAGTGGACGTTACATTTCAGATGTGTTACGACACGTGGCTCTACCCTTCATTCGATCCCTGCGAAATCCTACATTTCTGCAGGATAATGCAGAACCGCACGTTGCAGGTCCTGTACGGGCCTTTCTGGATACAGAAAATGTTCGACTGCTGCCCTGGCCAGCACATTCTCCAGATCTCTCACCAATTGAAACGTCTGGTCAATGGTCTCTGAGCAACTGGCTCGTCACAATTCGCGAGCCACTACTCTTGATGAACTGGTTCAAATGGCTCTGAACACTACGGGACTTAGCTTCTGAGGTCATCAGTCCCCTAGAACTTAGAACTACTTAAACATAACTAACCTAAGGACATCACAGATATCCATACCCGAGGCAGGATTCGAACCTGCGACCGCAGCGATCGCGCGGTTCCAGACTATAGCGCTTAGAACCGTCTTGAACTGTGGTATCGTGTTGAAGCTGCATGGGCAGCTGTACCTGTACACGCCATCCAAGTTCTGTTTGACTCAATGCCCAGGCGTATCAAGGCCGTTATTATGGCCAGAGGTGGTTGCTCTGGGTACTGATTTCTCAGGATCTATGCACCTAAATTGCGTGAAAATGTAATCACATTTAGTTCTAGTATAATATATTTGTCCAATGAATACCCGTTTATCATCTGCATTTCTTCTTGGTGTAGCAATTTTAATGGCAGGTAGTATATATATATATATATATATATATATATATATATATATATATATATATATATATATATATATATGATGTGCAAAAACGCTACGAACTTATGCACCAACCTAATACATACACCAATGCCTTTAAATATCCCCGTAGGCAAGAAACCAGCAGATTTCGGTCCGACGAACGCGGAGGCCTTGTTACCAAATCTTCTCGTCCAATTCGTCGGACATGAAACGTTGCAGTGAGGTTCTGTCGCATGATCCCAAGGAAATGAGGTGGTGCGCCATCGTTGCTAAACGACAGTCATTGTCTTCCTGCAAGGGTAATGTTCTCCAATAGTGCTGGTAATTCACAGCTTCGAGAACTGCTGCAGTAAGACAGCCCTACATCACTGAATACTACACATTACTCGTCACAAGCGAAACGGCACATTTCTCAAGAAATATTGGTTTCTGGATATATAATTATAGAATCTCTTCTTCCAAGGTTGAACAATATTACCTCTAGGCATGGTGACAATTTTTTAAATATAAAGGGATGTTATAATGTTAAATATCATCTTAGTAGAATGTCAGTGCCTTGAGTATGGAATCACGAATCATAGTCTATTTGACTGAACTGGATTTCCATTCACTTGCATTTTGTGAGCTGGAATAGTTTTTGACACAACAATTTTCCTGCGACGAAAATTCCTAAGTAAATTAATTCATTTTATTTGGATGTACTAAAGAATTCATTAGTATTAAAACACAGCCATTTGCTTACAGGCAGAGAATAGTGCTGTGTTAGCTTGCAAGCGTGCGCATTCTTCTCTAGCACAATAAGTTTCATATGGGTTGTAATCAGATGGCTCTGAGGACTATGGGACTTAACATCTGAGGTCATCAGTCACCTATAACTTAGAACTATATAAATCTAACTAACCTAAGGACATCACACACATCAATGCCCGAGGCAGGATTCGAACCTGCGACCGTAGCGGTTGCGCGGTTCCAGACTGAAGCGCCTAGAACCGCTCGGCCACAGCGGCCGGCGGTTGTAACCAAAGTTACACTGTAAGAAATATGGAGTTCACCACATATCAGTTACAAGCATGAAGCAGTGCCGTACAAAGCTTGTCACATCAAGGTGAACTACGTTTACTCCAGTCCAGGTTAATGTTATTTGTAGTACACTCAAAACGAAATCGGAGCATGTATATTGGATTCACTAGAAGATATTCAGTCGAGAAAACGTATTTCGTGTGTCACGAATCATACAAAACCGATAATTAAAAGCAAAATGAAGGTTTTGCCAGAACTTTGTGTAGTGTGCAATCGAAGTGAACTGAAACATCATGTAAGTGTAGTTAATAATACAGACATTGCTATCTGCATGAGTCAGCAAGTTAACGACCGTTTACACGCTACCGATCTGTTATGCCTCTAAGTCAGCAGGTAATAGTAATTACAGCAGAAGTGAGAGGTTGGTAGCTTTCGGACGCGTGAGTGCATGTGTATGTGTGTGTATGTGTGGATGTATGTCTATGTGTGTGTGTGTGTGTGTGTGTGTGTGTGTGTGTGTGAGTGTTAAATGGAACGAGACAGGGCGAGAAGGAAAGAGATATTTGGGAGAGTAAGAAGCAAACCTGACTTGCATAAGTTCCTCGGTAAGTCTTAGATGTATGACTTCTTTTCCGATAGTAATGTTTCCTCTGGTGCAAATGAAACGTAATTTCGTGAGTCATTTTGTTAGATTTTTTCTTTTCCTTGCATTTTTTGCTTCATCTTCTTCCAGAGGTCAGTTGCGGAGGTCATCCGCAGACTGGCGTTGCGTGCCAAACAAGCGGGCAGGGACGTGAGCACGTGTGTCAGCAATTTGTATATGGCCCAGCGGGATCGTGCTGCGCGCACCAACAACAGGTCTCATTAGCTGGATTCGCTGCGCGAGATGGATCACCTGGTCTCGCAACGGGAGAGACGCAACGGGCAGCATTAACTGTGTGGGAGGCTGGGGGGGGGGGGGAGAGTGGGGGGAGGGGGGAAGGGATGGGGATTGACTGGAAGGGGGAAGGGGGGGGGGCGGCAGGGTCTGCGACCGGCACATACGCTTCGTCTGTGGAAACAGCAGCTAACGTTGGCAAATTTGATGAGGATAACCATGGGAAAAACCGTCCGGTTAAAACCGATAGCGGTATTTTAGTTCTGAATAACCGGTACTTTGCGGTATTTGTTTGGTCTCTGTTATAAACGATGCTCTTTATTTTTTACTAGTAAATAAACCGAGCCATAGTAGCAGAGCTAAAATGTTTTGTTTTTAAATGAACCTTTTTCCTCGTAAAATTTGCGTTGGTTTGAAGTACCGAAATGGGAAAAGTGAACAATACCATTTTAATAACACCGCCAACAGAAACGGGCAGCAGACACATGGCAAAAGAACTGGTACAGCATTGCTGAGACAATAACGTCCCTGTCGCCGTGTGCTGTGGCTTAAGCTACGCGTGTGCGTGCAGCGTGCGAGACCTGCCGCCACGTGGTCTGTGCGGCAGTGTCGTCCCCGGACATTTGATGTATTGCAGAATGGCACCAACCCTAGTATGGGAACACATTTATGAAGTTACGTAGCAATGAAGTGCAATGCTTCATTTGCTTTAAAGCTTAAAGATTTGCCTGTCACTTCTATGACATAATAAAAAGGAAAGAAATTATGGTAACAGTAATAAACTAAAAACTTTAAAAAAATTCATTTATACTATGCAATGAAAACAGAAAGTAGCTAATCTGCTACCCGTGTCAACATAATGTGTCTTTATCTGCTTATAGCCTTTGAAAACGTACAAATTAACACGAATAGCGGAGTTCTCCAACATCAGTTTTGACTCTTTAGCACTGACTTCTCGTAATTCCCAAATAGTGGTATAGTCCCTGATAACAACACGATTTTTGAACATAGTTTCATGAAGTTAGAATCCAAATGAAAATACGGGTGATTTTTTTTTGTATTATTCAGACATTTACAGGTGTTCAAGAAAAGCAGGGAATGGTGGAAGGACTAAGTTTTCTTTGTTTTACCTCTTTAATTTGATATTTTGATTATATGCATCTTGAAATGGAGAGAGGCAAAATTTTTCAATCTTTAACAGATTTCTGCGTTTATTACAGGAAATAATAGGAATGAAAACCTAAAATCGGCTATTTCATAAACTGGTTATTTTGAGCAGCTTTAATACTCACTTTAAAAAGACGTGAAGAAAACGATACAATCGAAAACCTGTTGTTTCAGTGATAACTGCCGTCACTACAATGGACCAGTCAGTTACTCCCGTAACTGGAGAAAGTCGTGAGCATTGCTTAACGTGGAATAATCTCACGGAGAATTTTTATATGACGGGACTTCCAAAAATTAAGTTATATATGTTATACCACGTTAAGACTCTTGCGCGACAATAATAGCGCATTGCCAGAAAAGAATGCTTCCAATAGATACAGTTCTGCTGTAGGGATCGTGGTTATCGCTGGAACGACCGGTTTCCGGTTATACCGGTTTTTTATTGTCCAGTTTAATCTGATTATTAAAACCGCTGAACATTACTGGTTTCTAGAATAACCGATTTTCGGTTTTTTATTGCTATTATTTTAATAATAAACGTAGACTTGGATCGAAAAATTTGATGAATATGAGGAAGTGGGAGATCTCAAAAGTATGAGGTTGAGGCTGTGGCAAAAATCTCTCTCAGTGTCTCCAGCAAAGATGGCGAAGGTGAAGAAAACTGGCGTCCAATGGTAAAAGCGAAAGGTCACAAATTGATGACCTTCCTGAATCATCACTTTTGGATTGTATCAATTTTTGACTGTGAAGCAACCACGAAATAGTGTGTGTGTGTGTGTGTGTGTGTGTGTGTGTGTGTGTGTGTGTGTATTGTTTATGTATTTAAGTTGTCAGTTTCTAAATAAAATTCATGAACGATATTCTTGAAAATATGTCATTACTAGAATAAAAAAACGTATTTGGGTTCTGATGTAGCATAGGCTACATGATGCATGCCCTAATATATTGGTGAATCACAAAAATATTATGAATTTTACATTGTAGGCTAAGTCTGACGCAGAACAATGCATTGGACAACAATTTAACCTTTTCATCGACAAAACTTGAGCAACGGAAACATACATCCACGTGTCTCATTGAGGCTCCCTGAGTGTGCGCATGGGATCAGCCAGAAAAACTTTTCTGCGAATTCAACATACCAATGCATTTCAAAATGGCCACAACTCGTTCCATCAAAAGGTTAATGACAACGACCTTAAATATTGGATAAAATTCTCCCATAGTATCTACGAAAATTAGAAAGTGATGAAGGGTTATACGTAGAATTCTGTTCTCAGATAAAGCATCGCCTACAAACAATGAGAAAATCAATAGTCGCAATTTGTATCATTGGTCGGATTAAAGTCCATTCTATCAGATAGAAATGGATAACTACAATTTAATTATGTCAGACTGTGATACGTCACTGGGTACTTCCATAGCCTCATGAGAATTACATGAATTGTGTGCAACAGATAAATTTGTTTTATAAAACTGGCCCTAAAGAGACATTAGACTTGAGTTGACAATATTATGTTAAATTAGTGCCACGGAAGATATCTAATTTCGAAATGAAACAGCATTCCAAATCAAATTAATTTAGTAGAAATGATGGTTGCGTAACATTGAAATAAGTTTAATCACGTGATATGACTGAGGACCAGACAACGCAAGTACATAGACTAAATGATAGTTGAACATGACGTGCGTATAGTACTTTTGATACAACTACAGAGGGAGATTTTACTCGTCGCCATCCTTGACTATTTGTAGTGAGCTGAGAGAAACACTGAGAGGAGGACAATGAAACACGGATAATGATTAGTGATAAGAAGACGCACATTTACTGAAGAATACTCAATTTTGCACAAATCGACTCAGGCAGCAGATCCTGAAGTTCAACTACTATTCCAGAAGCTAAGGCTTGATAGTAAACAGTTCTTGTCCCACTAGAATGTTCACTGAACACGGGCTGGTGAGGACTCGCTAGAGGCAGACGACGCGGAGCGAAGTACACAAGTAGAGCTGACTTGGAAGTGCTCTCTCAGCTGTGACGCCGGTGCATGTCACTTCTCTGGCCGTGCCACCGCTGCGACTTATTGCTGCTGCAATCGCTGAGCTACCCGCCGTCTCTGGAGTGGGTTGTCGACCTCTCGATGCCTGTGGTGCTACCTCGTGGTGCATGTTGTGCTTACGACAGCATAACATGTACTAAAGTCTTGGCAAACATCGGAATAAAATGAGGATGAATGAAGCCATCGTCTCAGAAACAAGTACGAACTCGCGATGTTGTCCAGTGATTGTGCGATTATGTCGGGAGGCTGGTTATCTAACGCACGCATGCAAGAAATAAACTGAATTGTCCACACAAACTCTCCTCGAAAGAGCAAGAAGCGAAACTGTAGCTCAATCCTAACATCACTCCTACCAATAACTTCTAAGTCTCCTCACTTGTTTACGTAGGCCCGCGTCGTCTTACCAAACTCTGCAAGTAGTAGAGCAGAAGTCATGATCTGCTGCCAAGTGTTGCAGGCGTAGAGGGAGTCGGCCCTCATCGGCTAGTGATGAAGAAGTGTTCAGCTCGGTTCTCGGCAGCGAAGTGATCTGCTCGCGTACCAGAGAAGTCCTCTCCTCAGCAGCTGGAAGAGTAGTAGTTTTCTTCGTTCTCCAGACCAACTCTCCCTTCTGTAACAAAACTGCCCAATTGCAAAGGCACATTGGTAAATAAAACAGGTCTAAGGAGCTGCAGTCATGGACTGTACGGTTGGTCCCGGTGGAGGTTGGAGTCCTCCCTCGGACAAGGGTGTGTGTGTTTATCCTTAGGATAATTTAGAAGATAGATTAAGAAAAGGCAAACCTACGTTTCTAGCATTTGTAGACTTAGAGAAAGTTTTTGACAACGTTAACTGGAATACCCTCTTTCAAATTCTGAAGGTGGCAGGGGTAAAATACAAGGAGCGAAAGGCTATTTACAATTTGTACAGAAACCAGATGGCAGTTATAAGAGTCGAGGGGCATGAAAGGGAAGCAGTGGTTGGGAAAGGAGTGAGACAGGGTTGTAGCCTCTCCCCGATGTTATTCAATCTGTATATTGAGCAAGCAGTAAAGGAAACAAAAGAAAAATTCGGAGTAGGTATTAAAATTCATGGAGAAGAAGTAAAAACTTTGAGGTTCGCCGATGACATTGTAATTCTGTCAGAGACAGCAAAGGACTTGGAAGAGCAGTTGAACGGAATGGACAGTGTCTTGAAAGGAGGATATAAGATGAACATCAACAAAAGCAAAACGAGGATAATGGAATGTAGTCAAATTAAATCGGGTGATGCTGAGGGGATTAGATTAGGAAATGAGACACTTAAAGTAGTAAAGGAGTTTTGCTATTTAGGGAGTAAAATAACTGATGAAGGTCGAAGTAGAGAGGATATAAAATGTAGACTGGCAATGGCAAGGAAATCGTTTCTGAAAAAGAGAAATTTGTTAACATCGAGTATAGATTTAAGTGTCAGGAAGTCGTTTCTGAAAGTATTTGTATGGAGTGTAGCCATGTATGGAAGTGAAACATGGACGATAAATAGTTTGGACAAGAAGAGAATAGAAGCTTTCGAAATGTGGTGCTACAGAAGAATGCTGAAGATAAGATGGGTAGATCACGTAACTAATGAGGAGGTATTGAATAGGATTGGGGAGAAGAGAAGTTTGTGGCACAACTTGACTAGAAGAAGGGATCGGTTGGTAGGACATGTTTTGAGGCATCAAGGGACCACAAATTTAGCATTGGAGGGCAGCGTGGAGGGTAAAAATCGTAGAGGGAGACCAAGAGATGAATACACTAAGCAGATTCAGAAGGATGTAGGTTGCAGTAGGTACTGGGAGATGAAGAAGCTTGCACAGGATAGAGTAGCATGGAGAGCTGCATGAAACCAGTCTCAGGACTGAAGACCACAACAACAACAACAATTTAGGTTAAGTAGTGTGTAAGCTTAGGGACTGATGACCTTAGCAGTTAACATAAGATTTCACACACATTTGAACGTTTTAAATAAATCAACAATTTCCGTGTTGGAATGTTATCCTGTGAAAAGACTCAGTTCTGAACAAGTCTTCCTACCGTTCTCACTCTTCTATCGAATTCTCTCTCTAGCCAACCCACTGGGGAAACTTCTGGATACGTGCTTGGCTCTGGCCCTCCAATAAATTATTAGTATAAACCAGCACAGGGTCTCGTTGGCCGAGCTGTCTAGTGTGAAGACTTGTTGGGCCTTATGGTTTCTCAAGATTCCATAGGGTGGCTCCCACCTCGCACCACTTGCTTCTGGGATTGACTTTCCAAATGGAAAACAAATTCCTTTTGTGAAACACTTACACATTGCTGTGCCCGCCCCTTAGACTCAGCGAGTCATCCAAACTGAAGTGTCCTGTCGCTGTGTCATCTGATTTACTGAGAAGCCACCAGACCGCATGTAGAGTGAAATACAGCACGGCGACTGCTCTGGCACACACTGCAGGTACTTCGCAAAACCTGGACAATGCTGCGGCTGCCGGCTTATACTCAGCCCCAGCAGACCTTCCGGTCTGGCGACATTACATGTCAGCATTTGTCATCCACTTTTGGAGTATTTCCCGATCTTTGTTGCCCCAGTTCCCTGATGTTAAATTACTTGTCGCAGTGCCATCTAAGTCGCTTCTGATGTTTTTAAACTTTAGTAAGAATCTCCCTGTACACTGGTAGTAGTGCCAAAATCTTTCTGTAAGTTTCGTAGAGAATCCCAGACCGCAGCACCTTCTCAGAGTCTTGTTTTCCTCTGTAGAGCGAGGTCCTGTTCTGCACTTACGAGCCTTTGTGGCTTAAAGGCCACGTACCAGAAGGTATACTGGGGCGGAGAGTATAAGCCAGGATCGACAGCATTGTACGGTTTGGCGTACTGCCCGCAGTGGGTCTCTGAGAGGGGGAGTTACAGTATTTCGCGCTAGATGAGTATTTCATGATCACATAACCTAGAAACAGCTTACCCCTATGTACGCCACTTACACTACTCTAAAATGCTGTCAGTTCTTCAAACCCTATGTTACAGCGTTTTTGACGTTAGGTCACCATTGCTCCTTCCTCGCGTCTGTCGTCCAAGAGTTTTCCATAACTCTCACAAATTTGTCAAAACCCCGTCATATTGTCTTATTTTGCTAATCAGATTGTCTGAATCTTTTCTCACAACACAAGCCATTAACTCAAAGTCTTTCAAGTAGCTATTTACCCCAAAACTATCACACACTTTGTGCAGCAGTCAGTCGACAGTTTCTCATCATTCTTTCCTTTTTGCTTCAATGCCATAAACTAAAATTAATGCGACACGTCAGGTACTTCTGATGTTTACTTCACTGTAATCACCCTAGGTGCATGAAGGTAGCAGTGTAGGAAAGTCGATGTACGATTTTCGACTGAATACAAGCACACAAATATTAAGCCATCGTTCGGGGAAGGCAATAAATAATGCAAGGTGTAAATACCCTTACCTTCGACAGGTGCCACCAAGGCCAGACAACACCATATTTAGAGAGCCATGGTTGAAATACACGATATTTGCACTGCCTGTGTTATTCCAAATTACGATGTAACGTTTCTTTGGACACACATGCACGTCCGAAGGGACATTGAACCCGTAGTTCTTAACAAAAGAGACACTGAAGTGTCTTATTTATGCGTCGACACTGGGCAGGCGACTTTCAAGTACAATGTCTCCCCTGTATACGAATATACATAATGGGTATACGAGCAAAGGTAGTAGACACATGGTTGACGATATATGGAAGTTTGCGTCGGCCGTCAGTCGTGCTCGGATAGCCAAATGGTAAGGCGACCTCTCGCGATAAGCAGGAAATCCAGGTTCGAGTCCAGGCCCGGCACAAATTTTCACTGTCGTCCTCCCATAACACGGCTGATGGTTGTCTGTAACCGCAATTGCGAAGACATCGAGGGTTGAAAGAGATCGGGGAAAGTGGCGTCATCCGTGAGTGTACTTCCTGTTGGGAGCAGGTACCGGGAACAGGGAGGGCCACGCAAGGTCGCTCTGCAGGGTTCAGACTGTTGACGAGGTGCGTCCTGCTCCGTTTTGCTGGGGAGCCTAGAATGTAAAGAGTACGACTGTACGTGGGAGAGCTACCAGTCTCGTGACCGTACGACGTACATTCATACATGTAATTACGACACTGACGTTAATTCAACTGTAATCTTTCTTCTGGAGCTCACGAAATTATATCATCTTCACTGCACCTTTTTGTTCATCATCGTTCTCTCGTTATTTCTACTAACGGTGACCCACGACCATATGCACACCTACCACAGGGATCCATCCTGTCTCCAATTTTTCTGTATTTTGCCAACATGCAGAAAACAGTCCCTCATATTTATCATTTACTAACAGTAAACTTCCACCTCCGTCTATAGTACACCACGGAAAATGTAGTAGCCTCTGTCGCCTCACCCCAAAAATTCCGCACTAGCACAGTCAACGGTATTCTCCAAATAACTCCTACAATCTGATAGGAAAGATTTCTACACTGCATCAAGTTCTTCTGAAGTCATTACTTCTGCTTACTATAATTAACAAAACCCTTCCATATTACTAACTTAGTAAAACAAATGCAACTGTGTTAAGGCAATCAAATTTCATTACTCTGTACTGATAAAAAAATCCGTAAAGCCGTCGTATCTCTCTGTTTGTCTTTGAACACACTAAAAAACTAAAACAACTAAATTCCGTGCAAACAGACCTTGAAAGGCACAACGGTATCGACGGGCCGCCGTGTCATCCTCAGCCCACAGGCGTCACTGGATGCGGATGTGGAGGGTCATGTGGTCAGCACACCGCTCTCACTGCCTATGTCAGTTTACGTGACCGGAGCCGCTACTTTTCAGTCAAGTAGCTGCTCAGTTTGCCTCACAAGGGCTGAGTTAACCCCGCTTGCCAACAGCGCCCGGCAGACCGGATGGTCACCCATCGAAGTGCTAGCCCAACCCGACAGCGCTTAACTGTGGTGATCTGACGGGAACCGGTGTTACCACTGCGGAAAGGCCGCTGGTATTGAACACACTAATCTCCAAAATTAGCAGAGGAATTTTCAGGGGACTTTTGCAGATAACTCGAGGATAGCTTGGGGGATCGCACAGGCTTTATTTCACCAAAATAGCATCACGAAAAAAAAGATAACCATACATAATACAAAAATGTATGAATGTATGTATGCTACACATCGACCAGGTGTATAGTCTTTGACTACTAAACAAAACTTACTGACTCCCGGATTGGAAGCCAGCCATTGCTTAATATCTGAATGTTCATCAGATATGGCAGACGATGACGTCCAGCATAAGAAGTCACAATTGTTCCACCAATGGCCTTGTAAAAAATGGCGGAGGAACAAACAGAGGTTCAGGGTGATCTCTTGCCCTTCGGGTGGGAAACTGACATTAAAGTCGGTAGAATCAGCGTTGTTCCACGGCACGAGGATGCAAGACGCAATGGAAACCAATGCATTAAAGCCACAATATGCATATCAGTAGGACATGCGGCCTGTAACTGAAAAAAAGTATCGCGATGGTCTCTCCCTTGGCAAAAGATTCCGATTAGTTCCCCATTCGGATCTCTGGGAGGGAACTGCCAAGGGGGAGCAGATTATGAGAATAAAAGAAGAGATAAATTTCTACGAGCCGTAGCATGGAATATCAGAAGCTCGAACGTAGGAAGGCAGCTAGGAAATCTGCAAAGGGAAATGCAAAGACTCAATCTAATTATAGTGGAGGTCAGTGAATGAAATGGGAAAAAGATAAGGCTTTCTGGTCAGATGGATAAATATCAGCAGCAGTACAAAATGGCACAACGGGAGAAGTTTCGTTAAGAATAGGAAAGTAGGACAGAGTGTGATCTACGGTAAATAGTTCAGTGATAAGAGTTCTTCTCATCAGATTCGACTGGAAACGAACGGCGACAAGATATTTAGGTATACATGCCAACTTTGCAAGCAGCAGATGAAGAGACATAAAAATTATATGTGAATGCTGAATTGGTAATTCAGTTTGCAAAGAAAGTTGAAAATCTAATGCTTATGGTGGAGTGGATCGCGGTTATAGTGGAAGGAAAAGAAGAAAGAGTTAAGGGAGTGTACGGGCTTGGCAGGAGGAATGAGACAAGAGAAAGACTAATTGAGTTCTGCAAAAATTTCAGTCAGGCATAGCGAATGCTCTGTTGAAGAGCCACAAGAGGAAGAGATATATCTGGAAAAGACCCAGGGACATGGGTTGGATTACATCATGGTGAGACAGAGATTCCGAAATTAGAGGGTTGTAAGGCATACACAGGTGCGGATGTAGACTCAGAAAAAAATATCGCATGTTATATCGTTTACTCATTAAGGCCCTAACGTCATTGACTTGGCAATATTTCCTTTCGCTAGAAATAATATTAAAGACCATTCTAAGATGATCAATTGAAGATGTTATGTATTCTGCACTCCAGACGTATTCCTATTCTCCCAGTTATCCACTTTACTTATTTTAAACAAAAAAATTTTGACAACTGCTTCTATATGAGCCTCAGAAAACCAACCCCTGGCATTTTTGAGGAGGTTCTATGAGATGAAATGTGTTGGCTATTACCGTGCAGACACGTTTCATAACCTTGTCTATATTGAGCTCTCTCATAGAGCAAAGAGGAATTGCATCAGTTTGATCAGAAATATGACATGTTTTTCAGGACAGGTTGTACGTTATTCCTTTAGACAAATCCGCTCAGTAGATTCAAGGTAACTGGTAGTACATCTCTAGTTAACTACAGCATACAGTTGTTGGGCTGAGGACTCGTGGTGAACCTTTGAGGTAAGGTTGCAGTAACCTTTACTTAGATGGCACAAGAGAGCGGAACCGTAAATCGTAAGGAATCAGACCTGTGGTGCTATTAGCACACTGCTTGTTGAGGGGCCGGAATGAATGGACACAACTGAGCACTCTTCTCGTACGAAGGTATACCATACGACCCAAAAAATATCTGGGCATCAATTGTTGGACATTAATGTTGGGGGTGCCCATTCTTCACCTTCATGACGGCTTGATCTCTGCTTGGGACACCTTCAGTGCGGTGTCTGAATGCCTGTGGAGGAATGGCAGCCCATTCTTCCTCAAGAGCCGAAACCAGGAAAGGAAGAAATCATGTACGCTGGGGTCTGGAGCGATGTCGACGTACTGATTCATGTCCAAGGGGTTACTTTCGGTTGAAGTTGGGATTCTGGGTAGGCCAGTCAATTTCGCGACATTTATCGCCCACAAACCATTTCATCACATATGCTGCTTTATTACAGAGTGCATTGTCATGCTGATACAATCGCCATCTCCGAATTGCTACTCTAGTGCACACAGTACACAATGCTGTAAAATGTGTTCCATTCCTTCCATATTTAGTGTTTTCTTAAGCACGAAAAACATCCTCGTATCTTTACACCATCTCCTCCACATTTCTTTGTTGGCACTACATATGATGGCAGGTAACGTTCTCCAGGCATTCGCCAACGAAAAACCCTTCCATCGGATTGATACAGCATATAGCGTGATTTACCAGCACACTGTTGAAGGAGGGGCCGGAATGAATGGACACAAGTGAGCACTCTGCTCGTGCAGATCACTCCAGTCATCCACTTCCCAGTGGTGTCTCAAATGTCACTTATCACTGAGTACAGAAACGTGTGGCTTATGAGGAGGTGCTCCACCATTGTAACCCATTCTTCATAACTCGATACGCACAGTCTTTGCCCAAGACGGACTGTCGGTAATACGTTCGCATTCACAAGTGATTCCTTCTGCTGATTTCGTGCGACTTTTTACAACCACCCTGTCCGATGCTCGACGGTTGCTGTTTGTTAGTAAATGAGGTCCGCCACGTTTTGGTTTTGTTGTTATTATTTCTTCGCGTTTCCACATCACGATCACATTACCAGCAGTCGAATTGGACTGATTTAAAAGGGCTGAAATGTAGCTGAGGGATCTGTTGTTTAGTCCACGGTCAGTGAGCTATTCTCACCGACCCGTTCTGCAGTTACTGCTCCTCCACTGACAACACAATCTACCCCGTCTCCATTTATACTAGCGAATCCTCCTTTCGTTACATCTCGTGGTCAAATCCGCAGAAAACGGGGGTGTCCAGATATTTTTGATCAGATAGAGTATATACACTGTGCAAGAATCTTGAAGAAAGCGATGATGTCCTCTGACAATATTGTAAAGTGCTACATGGATGGGAAATGGTGTGAGATTTGTATTTAATATCACTCTTATATAAATATTGACATATTGTGTATGTGTATTGAACTGCGGACCTAGAAACGACGGAGAGGCTTCGTACCGCCGTAGTCCTCAGTAGTTCACAACCCCACAACAGCAATCGCCGACACAGTGTAACTGAGACGGAATGAGGGAAAGCAGCCCGCATTCGCCGAGGCAGATGCAAAACCACCTTAAAACCATCCATAGGCTGGCCGGCATACCGGACCTCGACACTAATCCGCCGGGCGGATTCGTGCCGGGGACGGTCATGCCTTCCCGCTCGAGAAGCAGCGCATTAGACTGCGCGTCTAGTCAAATGGGCTATATTGACGTAAGTTCGTGTGTTTTCTGTTCGCAGATAATGTGGGGCCTTTCAGGCAAGATGTTCGTTGAATATCTCGGTTATTGCTATCTACATTACTGGAATGTGTACCTTACTCACATTGTTTCGATATCTGCTCAGTATTCTGGGGTGGGACACTTATGACGTCAAGTTAATAAGTTGTGATTGGTGACTTTGTTTCGCTGACAACGTGGGTGCAGTCGGAACGTGCTTTTTTTTTTGCTATAAACTGACCGCTGATACCTTTTGTGGAAATCGTTTGTGGGAATAGGTTGTTTACAATAGCTGTGTTTTGTTAGTGGTGGAGCATTTTACGCTCTCCCTTTGCTACAAACGGAAGAATGCAAACATGCCGAGAATAGCAATGGCGAAACATGTAAATTGAGACCTCACTTAATATGGCAATGTGAGAGTGCGTCGTTGCTCTCGCCATAGATTCTTTAACGAGAGGAAGGTTGTTTCAACTGCGGGGACGGTATAGAGCCGTGCCCTTTCAAAGGGACCATCCCGACATTTCCTGGAGCGATTTGAGTGGAATCACGGAAAACCTGAATCTGGGCGCCGGACAGGGATTTGAACCGTTGTCCTCCAGAATACGAGTATAGTGTGTTAAATACCTTGCTCGATTATATGTTTTGAGCATAGGTCTGAATATAACAATGTGCCCTTCACCATACATGACGAGTATTCTGCGGATTCACCCGTCTTGTAAGATGATAAGATGGCTACGGGATGTATCGCCAACAAGTAGCTTCAGTGACATATTTCAACCCTGAGGAAATTTGTGAACCCTCTTGCTCGTCAGCTTAAGACAGTTATCAACGATAGAGGCTGAATTACAAAATATTAGTGTGATGTCGGTGACTAACTCTTTGTCCGGTGTGCATGCTTTGCCCCTTAAAAACAGAGGAGCCATGACGTTTAGACTATCACGAATTTTAAGTTCAGAAATAGGCAATAATTTTATGGCCACAGTAATTGAGACTCATTACCAATGTAAAAATTTTGTAAGACAGGTAACCTACTAATAACTACTAAAAGAACGGGATTTTTCTTGCCTTGTGGTTGTGGAATTTGTGAATATGTTATACTTGTAAGCAAAGATGACGCTGATGTGGATATGAAAGCGAGCATCTTAAGTAAAATAAAAAGATTTTCAAAAACGTAGAACTCTCCATATATGTAACATTTACGCATTAATTTAGGCATAGAGATACCACCTAATTTGTATAGTGTCGTGTTATATCAAGTTATTTTTCCTTTTTGTTCTCCAAAGGAAGGAAATTGTTTAAGGTTCAAAATGGCTCTGAGCACTATGGGACTCAACTGCTGAGGTCATTAGTCCCCTAGAACTTAGAACTAGTTAAACCTAACTAACCTAAGGACATCACAAACATCCATGCCCGAGGCAGGATTCGAACCTGCGACCGTAGCGGTCTTGCGGTTCCAGACTGCAGCGCCTTTAACCGCACGGCCACTTCGGCCGGCATTGTTTAAGGATTTCCGCTCATGGAACAGGACGTCGATTTTTTTTTCTTTCAATTGTTGCTTTCACACCAGCTCATAAAGTCTGTTGGCTGTGGCTTTCTTATTTGAGAAAATCATTGACCGCTTTACTACACATGTGGCACAGATATTTTCATGTTATTCCTGTTGCTGTAGTTTCGTCCTAATCATAGCGTACAGCTGAGGATTTTCGCGCTTTCCTTCTAGGGCAGCTATCCATGTAATTACAGAGGGTGTAATTCCACCAGCAGTCAGCGCTGCTCATTCTCATGCCAGTAGCATCCCTGTAATCGTTTGCCTGTTGTGGAAGCTTCTTCAGTTCTTTGCTGTTCTTACGACCTCTGTGCACTGTACCAGAACTTCCAGGATGTTTTTAATCGCTCGCCCGTAAGATGGTATCCACTTTCACATTTTTCACGTTTACGACGTTTACGCCTCAAGATTTATTTGTCTGGGAAAGAAATATCTCCAACACCTCGATGCTTCCATCAGTATGTTCCACGAAATGCTGATACCATAGGTCGTAGATGGCTGATGGGTATCATCATAAAGCAGAATTACCATTTCTGACTGAGAAAGCGAAACTTGGGCTGAACAGAACCTTATGACAAATTAAAAGTATTTAACAATCTACGACTAGAATCCGGATCCTTGTGGTCTGCTTTTCCATGTCAGCTGCAATGAACGGAATGTCTTAGTGTACATTACGTTTCTAGCTGAAATTTACATTCCGGAACTAATACCCGGGTTGTAGCCGAGGCCTCAAAACCATTAATATTCATGATCAGCAAATCCGAAGTGTTACGAAAGGGACTGTAAGAAGTACCGGAAAGAGAGAGAAAGGGAATATGTGCAGGGGGATCATCAGAAATAGCAAAAAATTGTCATGGCTGAAAGCAAAACCCGGCCAGTAAAAATGGGCCTGCAAATGAAATATTTATAAGATAGTTCCGCATGTGGGTTTACTAGCCGCCATCGACTCCAGTATGAAATACTGTCCTACTTAGGGCACGTAAATTTAAAATGTTAACTTCTCGATTGAATCCCTTATTTAATTGGACTTAGATTTCACCTGTGACCTACTTTAACAAGACATACAATCATTCTTCTGTACTTTATTTCAATACACTGAATACTATAAGGCCTACAACTTTGCATCCGCCGTTTTGAAATAGACGGCAGTAGTGGAAAGTAGTGGCGCAAACCGTTCGTCGTAAGTGTCATACAGTAAGGTTAGGCATTTGAGAACATAACGGCATCAAAATATCAGTAGATTTTTGATTGCATCATAAAGTTATTCTCGACTGAATACGTGAACTTATGAGCCAAATTCTCGTGCCGGCCGCTGTGGCCGAGCTGTTCTAGGCTCTTCAGTCCGGAACCCCACTGCTGCTACGGTCGCAGGTCCGAATCCTGCCTCGAACATGGATGTGTGTGTTGTCCTTAGGTTAGTTAGGTTTAAGTAGTTCTAGGTCTAGGGAACTGATGGCCTCAGATGTTAAATCCCATAGTGCTTAGAGCCATTTGAACCAATTCCCGTCATCTGCGGGAGGTTTTAATTTTCTTCTTTGATATGAAGAAATCTGCCGCCGGCGCTTATAAAAAGCTGGGTAATACCTATGATGACCTATGATGAGACGCCTGTTAGTGACAGAACTTCGCAGAAAATGGTTTCCATGCATCAAGAATGGTAATTTTGACTTTCGAGACCGGCCTGGTTGTGAAAGAGAGAAAGCTTTCGATGCTACTGCTACCGACGGGAAGAATCACCGGAGATTGTTATCGAAAGCAATTGATGTGTTTTAGCCGAGCACTGAAAGACAAGCTGCCACACAACAGCGATAGGCCGGCCGGTGTGGCCGAGCGGTTCTAGGCGCTTCAGTCTGCAACCGCGCGACCGCAACAGTCGCAGGTTCGAATCCTGCCTCGGGCATGGATATGTGTGTGATGTCCTTAGGCTAGTTAGGTTTAAGTAGTTCTAAGTTCTAGGGGACTGATTACCTCAGAAGTGAAGTCCCATAGTGCTCAGAGCCATTTGAACCATTTGAACAGCGATAGACATGAAAAGGTGACTATGCAGCATGACAGTGCACGACCCCATGTCGAAAATCCTGTCAAAACATACTTGGAAACGTTGAAATATTCTCCAGATATACTCCAGATATTCCTCCCTCTGACTGCCACCTTTCTCGATCTACACTCCTGGAAATTGAAATAAGAACACCGTGAATTCATTGTCCCAGGAAGGGGAAACTTTATTGACACATTCCTGGGGTCAGATACATCACATGATCACACTGACAGAACCACAGGCACATAGACACAGGCAACAGAGCATGCACAATGTCGGCACTAGTACAGTGTATATCCACCTTTCGCAGCAATGCAGGCTGCTATTCTCCCATGGAGACGATCGTAGAGATGCTGGATGTAGTCCTGTGGAACGGCTTGCCATGCCATTCCCACCTGGCGCCTCAGTTGGACCAGCGTTCGTGCTGGACGTGCAGACCGCGTGAGACGACGCTTCATCCAGTCCCAAACATGCTCAATGGGGGACAGATCCGGAGATCTTGCTGGCCAGGGTAGTTGACTTACACCTTCTAGAGCACGTTGGGTGGCACGGGATACATGCGGACGTGCATTGTCCTGTTGGAACAGCAAGTTCCCTTGCCGGTCTAGGAATGGTAGAACGATGGGTTCGATGACGGTTTGGATGTACCGTGCACTATTCAGTGTCCCCTCGACGATCACCAGTGGTGTACGGCCAGTGTAGGAGATCGCTCCCCACACCATGATGCCGGGTGTTGGCCCTGTGTGCCTCGGTCGTATGCAGTCCTGATTGTGGCGCTCACCTGCACGGCGCCAAACACGCATACGACCATCATTGGCACCAAGGCAGAAGCGACTCTCATCGCTGAAGACGACACGTCTCCATTCGTCCCTCCATTCACGCCTGTCGCGACACCACTGGAGGCGGGCTGCACGATGTTGGGGCGTGAGCGGAAGACGGCCTAACCGTGTGCGGGACCGTAGCCCAGCTTCATGGAGACGGTTGCGAATGGTCCTCGCCGATACCCCAGGAGCAACAGTGTCCCTAATTTGCTGGGAAGTGGCGGTGCGGTCCCCTACGGCACTGCGTAGGATCCTACGGTCTTGGCGTGCATCCGTGCGTCGCTGCGGTCCGGTCCCAGGTCGACGGGCACGTGCACCTTCCGCCGACCACTGGCGACAACATCGATGTACTGTGGAGACCTCACGCCCCACGTGTTGAGCAATTCGGCGGTACGTCCACCCGGCCTCCCGCATGCCCACTATACGCCCTCGCTCAAAGTCCGTCAACTGCACATACGGTTCACGTCCACGCTGTCGCGGCATGCTACCAGTGTTAAAGACTGCGATGGAGCTCCGTATGCCACGGCAAACTGGCTGACACTGACGGCGGCGGTGCACAAATGCTGCGCAGCTAGCGCCATTCGACGGCCAACACCGCGGTTCCTGGTGTGTCCGCTGTGCCGTGCGTGTGATCATTGCTTGTACAGCCCTCTCGCAGTGTCCGGAGCAAGTATGGTGGGTCTGACACACCGGTGTCAATGTGTTCTTTTTTCCATTTCCAGGAGTGTAGTTCATTAGTTGACCGGGCTTCGGACTACAACTCGTCTCTTCCAAATGCAGTCCAGCGAATATGTCGCCTCCAGCCACGCCAGTGTGAACATCAGGCGGATCCCCGCGGCCCGCCACGTGCCTCCTGCACTCGTCAACTGCGACACGAAAACTGCAAAATAGACTGAGAGAGAGCTCTTGTGGACAACGGACTGAAAGGGGGCCGCCCGGGCAAGTTCCGCCCGCTAGTCATAGCATCCGTTGCTAGGCGACGAAGTCAAAGATACTATAGAGGGAAAGCCTCTATGGATAGGAGCCGATACACGGCTCAGAAGTCAAGCTACAGATTATTCCCAATTGTTCGTCTCGGACAATACTGGCGCGTTAGATGCCGCCCTTCATCAGAATAAAATGTTCCGGTGCGCCGCCATTCACGTACCGCATTCCCTATCCATAGACTTGGGTGAAATCTGAACTCAGCTGAGGACTTGAACAAAACGTTTACATGTCAAACAGATTTATATTAACTCGGATAATCTTTCACACTGACGTCAGGCGTGACTCAGAGCCACACATTCGCAATTAAAGCGCAAACGACAGTTTGAAGACCAGTATGTGTACTCAAACCCTTTTTTCTATTATCGTATACTTGCAATCTCGGCATTTTCTCTATTAATTATGATAAACGGTGTTTACAACTTCCAGACGATCAATGAGGGTTGACTGGGTTTCTGCTATTAGGTTCGCCAGAAAAGGGAAGAATAATGATCTGAATTTCAATTCTGAACATGTTCTTATTTAGTAGGTATGAAAGAAATAGATGCACTTCCACCGTACAAAGGAAGAGAAGGAAGATTAGGCTGTAACTCGAAAACAAGATCATCATCCTTAGAGATGATGACGAAATTCTCAGATGTCAGGTGAAAACTCCCCAGAGGTCCTGCCTACACACATATCTGCTAGAAACTGTTTTTTTATATTTCTTAAGGAATTCCGTTTTAATATAATTACTATGTAAATATCAGGCGGAGTTATTCGGTATTACAGGAAGCAAAGATCTACCATAATGAAACTTCCTGGCAGATTAAAACTGTGTGTCGGACCTAGAATAGAATTCGGGACCTTTGTCTTTCGTGGGCAGGTGCTCTACCGACTGAGCTAGCCAAGCACGACTCGTGATTAAAACTGTTTGCCGGACCGAGAATCGAACTCGGGGCCTTTTAATCTGCCAGATAGTTTCATATCAGCGTACACACGGCTGCAGAGTGAAAATATTATCCTCAAAACATTCCCCAGGCTGTGGCTAGGCCATGTCTCCGCAATATCCTTTCTTCCAGCAGTGTTAATCTTGAAAGTTTCGCAGGAGAGTATCTATGAAATTTGAAAGTTAGGAGGCGAGGTTTCTTGGGGGGGGGGGGGGGGGGGGGGAACAGGGAAACGGAAACGTGCAGTCGTTGTCGTAATGCGGAAATGAAGCGAATTTATCTCACGTCGAAAAGGGCCTAATCATCATTAGCTTTTGAACCATGCGTGCAAACATTTCCGAAACGGCTAAGCTGCGGTTGAAGTACACCGTGCATAGCGAAATGGCGCCAGTCAAAAGCGGCGTTGAGGCAGCTGTGGTACACCACGGGTCTTAGATGGCAGGGGTGAACGGAGGCCGTTGAGCTGTGTAGGGACGGATAGACGTTATAACGGATACTTTACGTTGGGATAACTTTATTTTATTTTTTGTTAGATGTTTTCGTTAAATAGCTGAACAAATTGTAATTAAGAATAATTTAACTAAGCAGAGTAGAAAAGATAAAGTCAAAGAGATATTCATTGAGCGTACATTGTCGTAATGTAACGTCATTGCGTTGTTCGGTTGTTAAAACAAGTCGTTTGTGTTCCGTTCTGCAGCTCGGCCGTGCGCGTATCTGAAGGGAATTAATTCGGGGACTATAATAAACTTTCACATAATAGTTACGATTCGATGTTCCGACAAAAGGGGTTAACGTCAGTGTTAATTTGAATTGTTGGCGACAAGATTGGTTTTGACAAATACGTGAAAACCGACGTAACGAAAATTGTTCACACATCATCCTTGAACGTGACTTTTTATTTAATTAACGATTGCGGGCTCATTAAAAGCTATTATCTCATGATTAGGATCAATCCCTTTTTCCTCCTAGATAGTGATCATTCATTAACATTTACGTCATAAGAAAAAGAATTATTAATAAAAGTGATGTTAAATGACAATTACGTGTTATTCCGTTAGTGTGGAACAGACGTAGTATCTCAGAAATGACATCGATAAATAATTTGTGTTAAATACTGAACTGAGATAGGAAGTAAATTGAAATTAGTGAACATTTGATACTGAGACTATAGAAGCAGAAGCGCTTAATGTTTCTCTCCTCTAAAATGGCAAAATAGGTACGAACTTTAACTCAATAGTCAACAATATGTACTGCAAAGACATTAGCATTTCATACTTATTTTGACGACGCGCTGTTAAACAAAGGAACGTTGAGTCTCTGTACGAGTAATAAAATTAAATCTAAAAACATAGTTAATAACGGCGAACTCCGCTTTAACAAACTACACTCCTGGAAATTGAAATAAGAACACCGTGAATTCATTGTCCCAGGAAGGGGAAACTTTATTGACACATTCCTGGGGTCAGATACATCACATGATCACACTGACAGAACCACAGGCACATAGACACAGGCAACAGAGCATGCACAATGTCGGCACTAGTACAGTGTATATCCACCTTTCGCAGCAATGCAGGCTGCTATTCTCCCATGGAGACGATCGTAGAGATGCTGGATGTAGTCCTGTGGAACGGCTTGCCATGCCATTTCCACCTGGCGCCTCAGTTGGACCAGCGTTCGTGCTGGACGTGCAGACCGCGTGAGACGACGCTTCATCCAGTCCCAAACATGCTCAATGGGGGACAGATCCGGAGATCTTGCTGGCCAGGGTAGTTGACTTACACCTTCTAGAGCACGTTGGGTGGCACGGGATACATGCGGACGTGCATTGTCCTGTTGGAACAGCAAGTTCCCTTGCCGGTCTAGGAATGGTAGAACGATGGGTTCGATGACGGTTTGGATGTACCGTGCACTATTCAGTGTCCCCTCGACGATCACCAGTGGTGTACGGCCAGTGTAGGAGATCGCTCCCCACACCATGATGCCGGGTGTTGGCCCTGTGTGCCTCGGTCGTATGCAGTCCTGATTGTGGCGCTCACCTGCACGGCGCCAAACACGCATACGACCATCATTGGCACCAAGGCAGAAGCGACTCTCATCGCTGAAGACGACACGTCTCCATTCGTCCCTCCATTCACGCCTGTCGCGACACCACTGGAGGCGGGCTGCACGATGTTGGGGCGTGAGCGGAAGACGGCCTAACCGTGTGCGGGACCGTAGCCCAGCTTCATGGAGACGGTTGCGAATGGTCCTCGCCGATACCCCAGGAGCAACAGTGTCCCTAATTTGCTGGGAAGTGGCGGTGCGGTCCCCTACGGCACTGCGTAGGATCCTACGGTCTTGGCGTGCATCCGTGCGTCGCTGCGGTCCGGTCCCAGGTCGACGGGCACGTGCACCTTCCGCCGACCACTGGCGACAACATCGATGTACTGTGGAGACCTCACGCCCCACGTGTTGAGCAATTCGGCGGTACGTCCACCCGGCCTCCCGCATGCCCACTATACGCCCTCGCTCAAAGTCCGTCAACTGCACATACGGTTCACGTCCACGCTGTCGCGGCATGCTACCAGTGTTAAAGACTGCGATGGAGCTCCGTATGCCACGGCAAACTGGCTGACACTGACGGCGGCGGTGCACAAATGCTGCGCAGCTAGCGCCATTCGACGGCCAACACCGCGGTTCCTGGTGTGTCCGCTGTGCCGTGCGTGTGATCATTGCTTGTACAGCCCTCTCGCAGTGTCCGGAGCAAGTATGGTGGGTCTGACACACCGGTGTCAATGTGTTCTTTTTTCCATTTCCAGGAGTGTAGTTCATTAGTTGACCGGGCTTCGGACTACAACTCGTCTCTTCCAAATGCAGTCCAGCGAATATGTCGCCTCCAGCCACGCCAGTGTGAACATCAGGCGGATCCCCGCGGCCCGCCACGTGCCTCCTGCACTCGTCAACTGCGACACGAAAACTGCAAAATAGACTGAGAGAGAGCTCTTGTGGACAACGGACTGAAAGGGGGCCGCCCGGGCAAGTTCCGCCCGCTAGTCATAGCATCCGTTGCTAGGCGACGAAGTCAAAGATACTATAGAGGGAAAGCCTCTATGGATAGGAGCCGATACACGGCTCAGAAGTCAAGCTACAGATTATTCCCAATTGTTCGTCTCGGACAATACTGGCGCGTTAGATGCCGCCCTTCATCAGAATAAAATGTTCCGGTGCGCCGCCATTCACGTACCGCATTCCCTATCCATAGACTTGGGTGAAATCTGAACTCAGCTGAGGACTTGAACAAAACGTTTACATGTCAAACAGATTTATATTAACTCGGATAATCTTTCACACTGACGTCAGGCGTGACTCAGAGCCACACATTCGCAATTAAAGCGCAAACGACAGTTTGAAGACCAGTATGTGTACTCAAACCCTTTTTTCTATTATCGTATACTTGCAATCTCGGCATTTTCTCTATTAATTATGATAAACGGTGTTTACAACTTCCAGACGATCAATGAGGGTTGACTGGGTTTCTGCTATTAGGTTCGCCAGAAAAGGGAAGAATAATGATCTGAATTTCAATTCTGAACATGTTCTTATTTAGTAGGTATGAAAGAAATAGATGCACTTCCACCGTACAAAGGAAGAGAAGGAAGATTAGGCTGTAACTCGAAAACAAGATCATCATCCTTAGAGATGATGACGAAATTCTCAGATGTCAGGTGAAAACTCCCCAGAGGTCCTGCCTACACACATATCTGCTAGAAACTGTTTTTTTATATTTCTTAAGGAATTCCGTTTTAATATAATTACTATGTAAATATCAGGCGGAGTTATTCGGTATTACAGGAAGCAAAGATCTACCATAATGAAACTTCCTGGCAGATTAAAACTGTGTGTCGGACCTAGAATAGAATTCGGGACCTTTGTCTTTCGTGGGCAGGTGCTCTACCGACTGAGCTAGCCAAGCACGACTCGTGATTAAAACTGTTTGCCGGACCGAGAATCGAACTCGGGGCCTTTTAATCTGCCAGATAGTTTCATATCAGCGTACACACGGCTGCAGAGTGAAAATATTATCCTCAAAACATTCCCCAGGCTGTGGCTAGGCCATGTCTCCGCAATATCCTTTCTTCCAGCAGTGTTAATCTTGAAAGTTTCGCAGGAGAGTATCTATGAAATTTGAAAGTTAGGAGGCGAGGTTTCTTGGGGGGGGGGGGGGGGGGGAACAGGGAAACGGAAACGTGCAGTCGTTGTCGTAATGCGGAAATGAAGCGAATTTATCTCACGTCGAAAAGGGCCTAATCATCATTAGCTTTTGAACCATGCGTGCAAACATTTCCGAAACGGCTAAGCTGCGGTTGAAGTACACCGTGCATAGCGAAATGGCGCCAGTCAAAAGCGGCGTTGAGGCAGCTGTGGTACACCACGGGTCTTAGATGGCAGGGGTGAACGGAGGCCGTTGAGCTGTGTAGGGACGGATAGACGTTATAACGGATACTTTACGTTGGGATAACTTTATTTTATTTTTTGTTAGATGTTTTCGTTAAATAGCTGAACAAATTGTAATTAAGAATAATTTAACTAAGCAGAGTAGAAAAGATAAAGTCAAAGAGATATTCATTGAGCGTACATTGTCGTAATGTAACGTCATTGCGTTGTTCGGTTGTTAAAACAAGTCGTTTGTGTTCCGTTCTGCAGCTCGGCCGTGCGCGTATCTGAAGGGAATTAATTCGGGGACTATAATAAACTTTCACATAATAGTTACGATTCGATGTTCCGACAAAAGGGGTTAACGTCAGTGTTAATTTGAATTGTTGGCGACAAGATTGGTTTTGACAAATACGTGAAAACCGACGTAACGAAAATTGTTCACACATCATCCTTGAACGTGACTTTTTATTTAATTAACGATTGCGGGCTCATTAAAAGCTATTATCTCATGATTAGGATCAATCCCTTTTTCCTCCTAGATAGTGATCATTCATTAACATTTACGTCATAAGAAAAAGAATTATTAATAAAAGTGATGTTAAATGACAATTACGTGTTATTCCGTTAGTGTGGAACAGACGTAGTATCTCAGAAATGACATCGATAAATAATTTGTGTTAAATACTGAACTGAGATAGGAAGTAAATTGAAATTAGTGAACATTTGATACTGAGACTATAGAAGCAGAAGCGCTTAATGTTTCTCTCCTCTAAAATGGCAAAATAGGTACGAACTTTAACTCAATAGTCAACAATATGTACTGCAAAGACATTAGCATTTCATACTTATTTTGACGACGCGCTGTTAAACAAAGGAACGTTGAGTCTCTGTACGAGTAATAAAATTAAATCTAAAAACATAGTTAATAACGGCGAACTCCGCTTTAACAAACTACACTCCTGGAAATTGAAATAAGAACACCGTGAATTCATTGTCCCAGGAAGGGGAAACTTTATTGACACATTCCTGGGGTCAGATACATCACATGATCACACTGACAGAACCACAGGCACATAGACACAGGCAACAGAGCATGCACAATGTCGGCACTAGTACAGTGTATATCCACCTTTCGCAGCAATGCAGGCTGCTATTCTCCCATGGAGACGATCGTAGAGATGCTGGATGTAGTCCTGTGGAACGGCTTGCCATGCCATTTCCACCTGGCGCCTCAGTTGGACCAGCGTTCGTGCTGGACGTGCAGACCGCGTGAGACGACGCTTCATCCAGTCCCAAACATGCTCAATGGGGGACAGATCCGGAGATCTTGCTGGCCAGGGTAGTTGACTTACACCTTCTAGAGCACGTTGGGTGGCACGGGATACATGCGGACGTGCATTGTCCTGTTGGAACAGCAAGTTCCCTTGCCGGTCTAGGAATGGTAGAACGATGGGTTCGATGACGGTTTGGATGTACCGTGCACTATTCAGTGTCCCCTCGACGATCACCAGTGGTGTACGGCCAGTGTAGGAGATCGCTCCCCACACCATGATGCCGGGTGTTGGCCCTGTGTGCCTCGGTCGTATGCAGTCCTGATTGTGGCGCTCACCTGCACGGCGCCAAACACGCATACGACCATCATTGGCACCAAGGCAGAAGCGACTCTCATCGCTGAAGACGACACGTCTCCATTCGTCCCTCCATTCACGCCTGTCGCGACACCACTGGAGGCGGGCTGCACGATGTTGGGGCGTGAGCGGAAGACGGCCTAACCGTGTGCGGGACCGTAGCCCAGCTTCATGGAGACGGTTGCGAATGGTCCTCGCCGATACCCCAGGAGCAACAGTGTCCCTAATTTGCTGGGAAGTGGCGGTGCGGTCCCCTACGGCACTGCGTAGGATCCTACGGTCTTGGCGTGCATCCGTGCGTCGCTGCGGTCCGGTCCCAGGTCGACGGGCACGTGCACCTTCCGCCGACCACTGGCGACAACATCGATGTACTGTGGAGACCTCACGCCCCACGTGTTGAGCAATTCGGCGGTACGTCCACCCGGCCTCCCGCATGCCCACTATACGCCCTCGCTCAAAGTCCGTCAGCTGCACATACGGTTCACGTCCACGCTGTCGCGGCATGCTACCAGTGTTAAAGACTGCGATGGAGCTCCGTATGCCACGGCAAACTGGCTGACACTGACGGCGGCGGTGCACAAATGCTGCGCAGCTAGCGCCATTCGACGGCCAACACCGCGGTTCCTGGTGTGTCCGCTGTGCCGTGCGTGTGATCATTGCTTGTACAGCCCTCTCGCAGTGTCCGGAGCAAGTATGGTGGGTCTGACACACCGGTGTCAATGTGTTCTTTTTTCCATTTCCAGGAGTGTATATTGCGTGTCGTCATCGGGCAATAACTACTCAACCCTGGAGACTTGTGTGGTGAAATTAGAAGTCGGGCATGTAAAACAAACGTAAAAATCATTCGAGCTACAGCGGAGTCGGCGCAACACGATGTGGGCAGTTATAACGTGCAACTGTTGTCAGCAACAGTGTTTCCTCAACGACGTTCAGTAAACGTCGCTGAGTATGGTCCTCCGTAGCAGGCGCCTGGTTCTCGCACGTATGCTGAGTGCTCTTCGTCGGCACACCAGTACTGCAGCTGTTCGTCTACAGATTAGCAACGGATGAATCACGTTTTATGCTCCATCGGCGTGAAACATCTGAAAGCAAACATCCTGCAACAATCGTCGGAAGTGTTCAGTTCAGAGCAGGGGATTGTTTTCGTGACATTCCCTGGATGAACTGGTCATTCTAGAAGGCACAATGGATCAACACCAGTAAGTATCAATCCTTCGGGGGTCAGTTTGTTTCCCTGGGATCGCAGGGTTCGTGCTGCAAAAGGTTGTTATTCAGGCTTTTGGCAGGTGGTCACATTAATCTGTCTGGACAGGGAATATTTAACGCAGGCGCCTTAATAGATCGCCCCAAGACTGTCAGCTTCCTAGTCATCTGTAATGGAACGAAGGAATGTTAAAGTTTAGCGTCCCGTCGACTTCGAGATTATTAGAGGCGGAGTGCATGCTAGGAATGTTACAAGGATGGGGAAGAAAATCAGCCGTACCCTTTCAAAGGAACGATCACGGTATTTGCCTAGAGTGATTTGGAAAATCAAGGGAAACCTAAATCAGGGTGGTCGGACGCGGATTTTAACCTTCAATTTCCCAAATGGGAGTCCAGTGTACAGCATAGAGTAGTGGAGTAATTTTACAACTTGCAGGATTTTTCTTATATTGGTTTTGAGTCGTTTGCTCTGTTTATTTTTCACCGTATTCTCAGATTTAATTTGTGTCTCCATGTTCTGTCTCCTATCTTGGAACTCCAATGTTGTGCAGTTTTTAACTGCACCGTCTTTTTTTCCGTTCCTTGTGGAAACGGTTGCCCTTTCCCATCTTTATTCTGCCATTCCACTACTTCCTGCGAAATTGCTTCTTTGGTTTCACTGATCTCGGGAACGCCTCTCTGGTCGTCGCCGTTCGTCTGTGTTCTGCTTATCTACTTTTCTTATTGCGTCATGTGCTTGTAATGCCACCGGGCAGCATTCAGTCTCGCCCTGGGAAATGATCATAGTGGCTTCCTTTATCTTTGTTAGTTTTGTATGTGTGTGTGTGTGTGTGTGTGTGTGTGTGTGTGTGTGTGTGTGTGTGTGTGTGTGTGTCATAGAGAGAGAGAGAGAGAGAGTTTGTACAGAGTGTTAGCGGCTTAAGTGCAGATATTAAGATCACCGTTACCTTAATGTGTACCCACTTTAGTTCAAAAATTGGTTCAAATTGCTCTGAGCACTTTGGGACTTAACGTCTGTGGTCATCAGTCCCCTCGAACTTAGAACTACTTAAACCTAACTAACATCACAAGCATCCACGCCCGAGGCAGGATTCGAACCTGCGACTGTAGCGGGCACGCGGTTCCAGACTGAAGCGCCTAGAACCGTACGGCCACACCGGCCGGCCCCACTTTAGAGTGTTAATTGTTTCTTCTCTGCGCCTAACAGTCTTCCCACAAACTTTCCACATAATTTACTACCTGATGCTCTCTACACCACTAAGTGGACTACGCTTGTGAGTATAGACTACCTGTTTTGCCTCCTCCATGTGTCCACACTTCAACACCTCATCTGCAGCCCAGGGGAAAATAATCATTTCTTATACGGATATGGTGTCTGTTCTTTCGGACTCGGTAAGAATATCTTCCACGAATAATGGGTGTGTTGGGGTGGGAATCTAGTGTGTGAACATACAAGGTGAGAATGTGGGTCTCGAGGGAAGTTTGCGCCAGATAGTCCCTGCAGTCGCACTATCCTCTTTGCCCTCGGTGGCTCAGATGGATAGAGCGTCTGCCATGTAAGTAGGATATCCCGTCTTCGAGTATCGGTCGGGGCACACATTTTCACTAGGCCCCGTTGATATATATCGACGCCCGTCAGCAGCTGGAGCATTTCTTGCTTCCTCTTACCACATGTACAACCTATGGAAAATAAAACAACGACGCATCATCAAGGAATTATCCGAGGCGAATGGAAATCGGTAGATGTGATGCACATATACAGACTAATAAATTATTACAATTTCAGACAAACTGGGTGATTTGTTCAAGAGAGAGAGCCTCACAAATTCAGCAAATCGGTCCACCTCATGCCCTTATGCAAGCAGTTATTCGGCTTGACATTGACTGATAAAGTTGTAGGACTTCCTCTTAAGGCATATAGTGGCAAATTCTATCCAAATGGCGAGTTACGTCCTCAAAGTACCTAGATGGTGGAAGGCGCTCCCACAATGCTCCAAATGTACTCAATTGTGGAGAGATCAGGCGACCTTGCTGGTCGAGGTAGGGTTAGACAAGCAGTGAAAGCTCTCGCCGTGTACAAGCGGGCATCATCCTTCTGAAATGTAAGCACACGATGGCTTGCCTGAAGCGCAACAAAACGTGGCTTAGAACCTGACTGTCGCCCGCCATACGGCCCGACAACCAGGAATGATGGTCTGGGATGCCGCTCCTTTTAATAGCAGGACCCATTTGGTTGTGATCCATGGTAACCTTATAGCACAGCGGCTCGTCGACGATGTCGTACGCGCCGTTTTGTTGCCCTTCTTGGTAAGACATCTTGAGTTTACATTTCAGCAAGATAATGCCCGCTCGCACTCGACGAGAGTTTCCACAGTTTGTGTTCGTGCTTGCTAAACCTTACCTTTGCCCGCAAAGTCGTCGGAGCTCTCCCGAGTTGAGAACATTTGGAGTGTTGTGGTCAGGGCTCCCCAATCTGTTCGGTATTTTGACGATGTAGCGCCCCAGTCGGATAGAATTTGGCATTATATCCCTCAGGACGATATCCAACAACTTTGTCAGTTAATGCTACGTCTAATAACTGCTCGTGTAAGCACCAGAGGTGGGCCGACGCGTTATTGACTTGCTCATAAGTTATTTCTCTCGAATAAATAATCCAGTTTTTCAGAAATTGTAAACATTTGTTTGTGTGTACATATACCTCACATCTACCAATGTTCGTCTCATTTAGATAATTACTTCGTGGTGGGTCGGTGTTTTTCTGCCTTAGAGTGTACTTGGAGGTGTTAACCAACCTGAAAACATATTGTAGAGACCAGCACGCCCGAATGAAGGCCCTCCTGTGTTCAGTATGGTCGTGGTAGGTTCCTCGACGTGTCAGCGGACACAGTGACAGAAGAATGAATTGTAAGACAAAGGTATTTAGTAATTTTACAATCCAACGAGCGTCTTTCTTTCTCTGCTAGGTTCTGGGGACGGACCCTCACGTCCGCTGCTGCTGTGGTCCTCTGACTGGGCCTCTGAGTGGATGCGAGAAGTGCTCGGTCCCTCCCGTCGTCCCTCTCCCCACACCAGTTTGTGTCGAATGCCGTGATGCCCGGGGCTATTGCCCTATCACCCACTGCATGTTGGCCTGATGTCAGGTGAGTGAGCTGTTGTGCTGCTCGCGGAAGCTGACCAGCCCTTCAGCAACCCCACGGTAGATCTGAGGCTGCGATGTTAGCAGCTCGCGCCCAGCTCGATGTCGTGGTGACAGTCTCCCGAGTGACTCATCAGCGGCATTTGTCGTTCAAGTCCCAAAGATGGCTCTTGGCAGCTATCAAAGATGCAGCCAGTCTCGCGTAACAATGTGGTGGAGATGTACCGGAGAACTTCTGTAATCTTGCGCAGGCTATTACCTAACAGTAATCAGAGAATCAGAGTGTGAAGGAGGTGAACGCCATTGATCTTTCTGATTGGGTCCCACTGGCTCGACGATTGGTATATTTATTACGATTGGGAAACGGATTTTTCTTTTAGGCATTATACGTAATGAACGAACCATCGCCGGCCGCGGTGGTCTCGCGGTTCTAGGCGCGCAGTCCGGAACCGTGCGACTGCTACGGTCGCAGGTTCGAATCCTGCCTCGGGCATGGATGTGTGTGATGTCCTTAGGTTAGTTAGGTTTAAGTAGTTCTAAGTTCAAGGGGACTGATGACCACAGCAGTTGAGTCCCATAGTGCTCAGAGCCATTTGAACCATTTGAACGAACCATCCTCCTTTATACTTTGCCATTAGCAGCCTCTCTCACTGCTACATTAGTTTAACACTTGTTTTCATACGTTAACCCTCTTGACACACTCAGAGCAAGTGAAGATATGAAGCACATATTGGGTCTCGCATAACTTCAGGAAGGCACTTTGAGCTCACCTAGCTGTGTCCGTCGCTCTTTTCCCGCTGAGTCTCTCGCAGTCACACGCTGACTTGCTGAGCTTCCTGTTCCGCCGGCCTGCTCGCCAGGGGTACATAGTCACTACTTCACAATCAAATAGCTTCTCAGTTTGCCTCACAAAGGCTGAGTGCACCCCGCTTGCCAACAGCCCTCTGCAGACCGGATGATCACCCGTCCAAGTGCTAACCCAGCCTGACACCGCTCAACTTCGGTGAGCTGACAGGAACTGGTGTTACGACTGCGACATCGCCGTTGGCTTCAGGAGATTTAGAAGGGTTGAAACGTCCCTGATGGGTTCGTTATACAAGTGACATTCAGTGACTACTTCACAATCGGAGTAATTCAGTTCTCCTGACCCTCCTATTCTGCTGTTACTGCTCCTCTACTGACAACACAGTGCAGCTCACCCGCTTCTGCACTGCTGGGTCCACCTGTTGTGACAACCAGTGGTCTATAAAAACACGGGAGAACTGCCGGATATCAGTAACTTCCTGCCACGATATTTCGGCGCAGAGTCTTCTGGCCATCTTCAGGTGAATGCCACTGTAGTAGTACTGGCGAGTACGCGCTGAGCTCCGCTATTTAAAGCCTTCTGAGGTGACATTGCGCATGCGCCGCCCAGTGCGCGCGTTCATAACGGCTCCGTGCGCTGCGCCTCGCGCCCTCCACTGTGAAAGCCTGGCGTATCGGTGTCAGGTCGATTTCCATCTTTATGCAGATAACTACGTCGACTACGAAGTTTCTCTATAACAGGATTCCAAGCAGAGTTCAGCTGATAACCGCTATCTCGATTGATGAGAGTCTCGTTGTCAGACAATCTTATTTCCACAGCTTCATTGATAATCGAGCTCCAAAAGTTGGATGTATGGGCTAAAATTTTTGTGTCGTTGTAATTCATGGAATGGTCTGTGGAAATACAATGTTCGGCGATTGCGGACTTGGTGGGTTGGAGAAGGCGAGTATGCCGTTGGTGTTCCACAATGCGTTCCTGCACAGTTCGTGTTGTTTGCCCTATATATGATTTGCCGCATTCACACGGAATTTTGTAAACACCTGGTTTACGCAGGCCCAGGTCGTCTTTAACGGATCCCACCAGTGATGAAATTTTGGAAGGAGGGCGAAAGATGACTCTCACTTGATACTTTCTCAATATTCTCCCTATCTGTGAAGAAATATCCCCAATAAATGGTAGATAAACAGTCGACCTGAAGGCCTCTTCCTCTTCCTTGTCCCGTCGTTTGTAGGTCTTCATCACTCTGTTCACTTGCCTAGGTGAAAAGCCATTCTTCAAAAATACTTTTTGCAGGTGTTCCAGTTCCGCTTGAAGACGTCTTGGTGCGACGGAAGAGTGATGGCACACTTGGTCACTCGGTGTACAGAAAGCCCACTCATACAGACCTGTATCTACAAGCTACTAGTTGCCACCATCCAGCACAAACAATGGGCGTTCTCAAAACCTTGGTCCACCGTGCCCATACTATCTCTGACGCCGACAGTCTTCAAGCGGAACTGGAACACCTGCAAAAAGTATTTTTGAAGAATGGCTTTTCACCTAGGCAAGTGAACAGAGTGATGAAGACCTACAAACGACGGAACAAGGAAGAGGAAGAGGCCTTCAGGTCGACTGTTTATCTACCATTTATTGGGGATATTTCTTCACAGATAGGGAGAATATTGAGAAAGTATCAAGTGAGAGTCATCTTTCGCCCTCCTTCCAAAATTTCATCACTGGTGGGATCCGTTAAAGACGACCTGGGCCTGCGTAAACCAGGTGTTTACAAAATTCCGTGTGAATGCGGCAAATCATATATAGGGCAAACAACACGAACTGTGCAGGAACGCATTGTGGAACACCAACGGCATACTCGCCTTCTCCAACCCACCAAGTCCACAATCGCCGAACATTGTATTTCCACAGACCATTCCATGAATTACAACGACACAAAAATTTTAGCCCATACATCCAACTTTTGGAGCTCGATTATCAATGAAGCTGTGGAAATAAGATTGTCTGACAACGAGACTCTCATCAATCGAGATAGCGGTTATCAGCTGAACTCTGCTTGGAATCCTGTTATAGAGAAACTTCGTAGTCGACGTAGTTATCTGCATAAAGATGGAAATCGACCTGACACCGATACGCCAGGCTTTCACAGTGGAGGGCGCGAGGCGCAGCGCACGGAGCCGTTATGAACGCGCGCACTGAGCGGCGCATGCGCAATGTCACCTCAGAAGGCTTTAAATAGCGGAGCTCAGCGCGTACTCGCCAGTACTACTACAGTGGCATTCACCTGAAGATGGCCAGAAGACTCTGCGCCGAAATATCGTGGCAGGAAGTTACTGATATCCGGCAGTTCTCCCGTGTTTTTATGGAACAATCAGTACGCCGGGAAAGCTTTAAACATCACAACCAGTGGTCTACTTTACGAAGGGATGACCAGATACGTTTGATCGAATAGTGGATATGTTTTTTTCATTACTTCCTGCTTGGGAATAATCACCTCCTTTTTTGCTTTCTCTACACGCATTATCAACTGCCGACTACCACATCACTCTTGTTTCTATCTGAATTGAGGGCTGTCTAATATCACTTCGTTTGTGTTTAATACTGATTTCAACTGGCCTATATGTTTCTTGGAAACTCTTAGCAGCAGTATTAGCAGCGGTATATTTCGACGATGCATTCAGAACACTTTGTCACCATAACTGATTATAGCAATTTGCCTCTTCCTAAGTCTCGTCCAGTTAAACTGCCATGAGGAATAACTGAACCTCTTGCCATGACACGAAGTTCATGTTCCAACTGCACCTTCCCTGCGATGAATAATCGCAGATCAGTGGTGACCAAAGTTTCCATCTTACCTTTTCTGACTCCTTTCAGCCTACGAACTCATTCAGCGCAAATTACTCTCTTACCTGGGTTATAGTATTGTGCCATAAGTATCCCTTTTTTTTCGTCCAATCTGTAGCTCTAATTTTTGGCCTTCTTATGATGTTAATACGTGAGTACTTCGTGTCCAACGCTCATTATTTCTCTTTCTGTCCACCGAGTTCCCTATTACATCCTCTTCACTGTGAAGCGGCGGCTGTTGACATACTGGAACCTCTGACGAAGTACTTGTCCAGTGAACATAGAAATTTTTACTCTTGCCAAACTGAATTGTTCTGCTGTCCAACAATACTACTCCTAATAGCGATAAGTCCGCAAACGAAATAAATACTGATTCCCGTTGATCTGTACGCTTTCCTCAGTCACCGACAGAAATATCTGAATTTATACAACTAAAATCCACTGTATCACTGTTATTTCCATCGAATTATATCTCGAATGGCCTATTTAGTTAAGGCTACTCCTCACGATTAACAAAACATATGGTCTCAATACCACACCTGAAAATAATTTCAGGTTATCATAATGGAACAAGTGGATACTTTTTCTAAGTATAATTCTTGTAGCATTTACACTGATCAGCCAAAACAGTATGACCACTGCCCACCACGAGGCTGGATGCCACCTGGTACCGTTGCGCGCACCTGACGCGGTAACAATAGTATGTAAGCGCAGCAGACAGGGAAGGGGAAGCATCCTAACGAAGATCTACTGAGATAACCGACTTTGACAAAGGGTAGATTATTATTATCCAGAGCCTGTCAACGAGTATCTCGATAGCGGCGAAGCTGATAGAATGTTCAGTGGTACTGTAGTGAGCACGTACAGAAAGAGGTGAAAGACAGAGAAACTATCACTAGGCGCTAAATGGTTGGACGACCACCACTCTTCACAGAACGTTGTGTTCGGAGACTTCTAGACTCAGTAAAGTAAGATAGATGGTAATCTGTGGCATCTCTGTCGAGAGAGCACAATACTGATGCACGAACACGTGTTTCGGAGCACACCGTTCGTCGTACATTGCTGGACATGGAGCTCTGCAGCAGACCACCCCTGTGTGTTCACATCTTGACCCAACGACATCGTCAATTACGATTGCAGTGGCACGGGACCACCAGGAATCGACCGTCGATCAATAGAGCTGTGTCGACTTTTCGGGTGTATCACATTTTTGCTACACTAGGTCAATGGTCGTCTCTACAAACGTCGTCATCGAGGTAAACGTCGGCTCCAAGCGTGTAGGACGCCATGGACGCTGGGGGCAATACCTCCATAAACCTACTAACTGACTTTCGGATTCCTAATACCGAGAATCAATTATGTATTTCATACCAACGACGGATGAAGAAGCTATTAAGCAGTTGGTCTTAAGCCGGCCGCTGTGGCCGAGCGGTTCTCACACTGACTTCCCTTTGTACCATTTAAGCCACCAAAATAAAAATAATTAATACATCTCTCTTGGTTTCTTTGGTTACGTCGTTGCCGGAAGTCAGATTTTTAGCGTTTTCTACAACAAACCAGTTTATTCTTTTTTATATTTGCGTTATGAGCCCTGACGGGAAGGTTCGTACACGTGTACAGCCAGCCGAACAAATGCAATATGACGGAACCGAAGGGACAACGATTCCTTGTTCAAATTCGATGGAAGGGGTCGATTTCTCTTTGGGCGTAATAAAGCTAACATCTCTTAACCTGGTAACGCCGTTTATCTTTGATGTTAGCTTCTCTTTGCTGAATTTTTCCTGATGGGTTAAGCTGGTACAAGCTAATTTCACTCCCACTATCTACGGTTAGCTCTAAACTTACTTATTTTCACCTATTTTCACTGTTATGAATTCAAACACACAGGAAAGGAAATGGTGGGAGAGAAAAGGAGTGCGACATATAAAATAAACGGAAATGGGTCTATTTTTCTGTTCAAAGGGCACAGTATGTCATTATAATGGGAAGACGGTCATTCATATACCACCCAAAGATACCAAATTGGGATCGTGAACGTAGTGGAGCGACGATAACAACTCCACTCCTGGCCTACCACTTTCTACGGACTTGTGGATGGACTGAGAAGCATTTATGGAGGTTTCGTACCACCGGGGGATCTTCTACATCTACATCTACATCCATACTCCGCAAGCCACCTGACGGTGTGTGGCGGAGGGTACCTTGAGAACCTCTATCGGTTCTCCCTTCTATTCCAGTCTCGTACTGTTCGTGGAAAGAAGGATTGTCGGTATGCTTCTGTGTGGGCTCTAATCTCTCTGATTTTATCCTCATGGTCTCTTCGCGAGATTCTCGTACTGTTCATGGAAAGAAGGATTGTCGGTATGCTTCTGTGTGGGCTCTAATCTCTCTGATTTTATCCTCATGGTCTCTTCGCGAGATATACGTAGGAGGGAGCAATATACTGCTTGACTCTTCGGTGAAGATGTGTACTCGAAACTTCAACAAAAGCCCGTACCGAGCTACTGAGCGTCTCTCCTGCAGAGTCTTCCACTGGAGTTTATCTATCATCTCGCGATTACTAAATGATCCTTTAACGAAGCGCGCTGCTCTCCGTTGGATCTTCTCTATCTCTTCTATCAATTCTATCTGGTAGGGATCCCACACTGCTGAGCGGTATTCAAGCAGTGGGCGAACAGGTGTACTGTAACCTACTTCCTTTGTTTTCGGATTGCATTTCCTTAGGATTCTTCCAATGAATCTCAGTCTGTCATCTGCTTTACCAACGATCAATTTTATATGATCATTCACTTCTAATGCGTACTCCCAGATAATTTATGGAATTAACTGCTTCCAGTTGATGACCTGCTATATTGTAGCTAAATGATAAGGGATCTATCTTTCTATGTATTCGCAGCAAATTACACTTGTCTACATTGAGATTCAATTGCCATTCCCTGCACCATGCGTCAATTCGCTGCAGATCCTCCTGCATTTCAGTACAATTTTCAAATGTTACAACCTCTCGATATACCACAGCATCATCCGCAAAAAGCCTCAGTGAACTTCCTATGTCATCCACAAGGTCATTTATGTATGTAAATAGCAACGTTCCTATGACACTCCCCTGTGGCACACCTGAAATCACTCTTACTTCGGAAGACTTCTCTCCATTGAGAATGACGTGCTGCGTTCTGTTATCTAGGAACTCTTCAATCCAATCACACAACTGGTCTGATAGTCCACGTGCTCTTACTTTGACCATTAAACGACTGTGGGGATCTGTATCAAACGCCTTGCGGAAGTCAAGAAACACGGCATCTACCTGTGAACCCGCGTCTATGGCCCTCTGAGTCTCGTGGACGAATAGTGCAAGCTGGGTTTCACACGACCGTCTTTTTCGAAACCCATGCTGATTCCTACAGAGTAGATTTCTAGTCTCCAGAAAAATCATTATGCTCGAACACAATACGTGTTCCAAAATTCTACAACTGATCGACGTTAGAGATATAGGTCTATTGTTCTGCACATCTGTTCGACGTCCCTTCTTGAAAACGGGGATGACCTGTGCCATTTTCCAATCCTTTGGAACGCTACGCTCTTCTAGAGACCTACGGTACACCGCTGCAAGAAGGGGGGCAAGTTCCTTCGCGTACTCTGTATAAAATCGAACTGGTATCCCATGATGTCCAGCGGCCTTTCCTCTTTTGAGCAATTTTAATTGTTTCTCTATCCCTCTGTCGTCTATTTCGATATCTACCATTTTGTCATCTGTGCGACAATCTAGAGAAGGAACTACAGTGCAGTCATCCTCTGTGAAACTGCTTTGGAAAAAGACGTTTAGTATTTCGGCCTTTAGTCTGTCATCCTCTGTTTCAGTACCATTTTGGTCACAGAGTGTCTGGACATTTTGTCTGCCACGTTAATTAGCGGAACAATTTGTAAAACCTACAACAGTGCCACTACGTGCTGTCTCTCAGGTCGTCTAGACGTGAACGTTGCAGCGCAGTAGGTCAGTATTGTCGCTACCATGTTCACCGTTGCTGTTCATTAAGAGCTAAATTCCGGATTGGGCTATTAGCAAAGTGGACAGAGGTGCGAACTCTTCGGTGGTGACGGCTGCGCAAGAAAAACGGGCGGGAATGCTGAATGCCGCGGGGTGGGGGGCGGGCGCGGCGCGCGCCACTTGTTAAGTGAATTCAGGAGCCGCCGCTGGCGGTACGTGTGGGCAACAGCTCGCTGCGAAACACGGCCGCCTGAAAACTTAATTACCGCTCATGAATTATATATGTGACCGGGCTGGCCGCCGCCGCCTGTTCTACTGCACCCACCTCCATCCGGCTGCTGGATTTTGGTGTCTCCGGAACTCACCTCTGAATACCAATGCAAGGGGCAAACCCGGCACGTGTGTTGCTGGGTCTTCCCGCAAGGGTCCGAGAGAGCTGGATTGTTCAGGCCACCGTGCGTCAGCCAAAGTCACACGTGTTCCAAAAAAACTCTTCCAGAAATGGCTTGGTGTCATAAGCTTTGCTGCGCGGTAACGCCATCTTGTCGAAATCATTAATATTTGATTTCGTCTTCCTTCAGCTGGCCACTGAAACAGTGGATAATTAAACAATAACGTTCACTGTTCACGGTTTTTCCAGAAGATGAAAGTCCAATTGCTAACTGTTGTGAGGGGTCCACTTGTTTGTGGAGCCCGATTTTGTAATATAATTAATGAAAAATGACCTAAAACGGTTGTCATATGTAGAACAGATTGTATCTCTGACACCACTGAACGAAAGATATTGTCTGAGCGGCAGAATCGATTTTAGTAGGAGCGCGCAGGAGCGCAGTGGCAGTTGTCGTTGCACTCTGTTGTAGGCAGGATGTAAGAATTAAAGCTAGTGGCTAGCGGTGAGAATTTAGCAAAAACAGACATAATGTCTGATAGGATAGCCGAAATCAGTGATTTTACAATGCTACTTATAATCCGTCTTGATTGCAAATTGTTTATTCATATGACCGGTTTCGGTTCCTCTAGAACCATCTTCAGATCTGATATTTCGGTTTCAGGAGTAACCCGTCCAAATACAACAACTTTCACATGCCTATGTGACGCATGTGTTGAATAAATAGTGTTTTACCACGATAGGATTATCGCCATATTAATTAATGCTGGCAGGAATTCGCCAAAGTGTTTGTAACACTTCGACCGGTTAAATCACAATATATATGTGCTGGTAAGTTTAAGAATTCGCAGATAAGACAGCCGGCTCCGAAGCACAACCCAAAGTTAAAGACGCTTCTCCGACTCGACTTCTAATAAAAATATTGTGATAAATGAGTTGTAAATCAATAGCAGAACTCACTAACCAGAAAAATTAGTTACTACAAAAAATACGATCACCAGTTCACTACGGACAATCCAATGCGTAAATAATTTGCTACCCCAGAATGATTTTCCTAATTTGAATGAACTTGAGCGTTTACCGTAAAGTAAATGTCCTGCGAACACAAAGCGAAAATTTTCCTATGCGATTAAAAATTTAATTACTCTGACTTAAAGAATCACTTCCTGCCCAATCTGCAAGGAAAGCTAGTATTAAAGCTTTAACGGCAACAGTGGGACTCAATGTAGACGTACACGAGATGGAAAACGCATTACGACACCACAACGGTTACTAGCACAACTGCCCGCATCTCGTGGTCGTGCGGTAGCGTTCTCGCTTCCCACGCCCGGGTTCCCGGGTTCGATTCCCGGCGGGGTCAGGGATTTTCTCTGCCTCGTGATGGCTGGGTGTTGTGTGCTGTCCTTAGGTTAGTTAGGTTTAAGTAGTTCTAAGTTCTAGGGGACTTATGACCACAGCAGTTGAGTCCCATAGTGCTCAGAGCCATTTGAACTAGCACAACTTTTAATGCTGTAGTCTGTTCAGAACTATTCACATAATTCTTCTGAATAACGAGTGAAATAATATTGCACTCAAAATGGTTATTCAACGCCGAAATACTGGATGCCAAGACACAAAATCGTGAATTCAGTCGAATGCAATTCATAAGTTAGAAAATAAGAAAAATATGGGTGTTATACTACTTGTTAGCAAAAAAATTAAGTCAGTTTCTTGCATTGCTCTGATTACTTTCCAAATTTAAAACTTAAGGTCTCATAAAAAAAATTTAATTTTTGAATCTGTTGAAAGCTCAAGAAAGATACTTTTAATTTATCATTGCAGACAACCTTAGTGGCTCATACAGTCGTTCCTTCTTTTGTTTTTCCTGGTTTTGGTCACGTACCTTCATGAAATCGGCATGTTAATTACTGAATTTGGCAATGCTTGTGGTAGGGAATGCCCGCACGCCCGGCCTGCCGCCACTCCTCTCCGCCCACGATGGAATTTGTGTGATCCACCAGTCTGCATCTAGTGTTATCTCATGCGAAATTGTGCGAACGTTGTCGAAATGTCTGCGAAGCGTTTAACTGAGACGTGACATCGGTACCAACCTAGTATTCACGTAGTCGGATATGGGAAACCGCCTAAAACCACATCCAGGTTGGCCAGCACGCCGACCCTCGTCGTTGATCCGACGGATGGACTCGATCTGGGACCGCCGCAGCTCCCCGAACACCGTAAGGGGCGTACTAACGTGCGTGGCTATCGGGGTGAGGGGGGAGTAGAGGTTCTCTCCCGTATTATGCGAATTATTCCATTAACACAATGACACTGTGTTGTGATTAGGAATAGTTGTAAGATCTTATATCAGATGCCAACGACCTTGCCGGAGTGGTAACACCGGTTCCCGTCAGATCACCGAAGTTAAGCACTGTCGGGCTGGGCTAGTACTTGGATGGGTGACCATCCGGCTTGCCGAGAGCTGTTGGCAAGCGGGGTGCACTCAGCCCTTGTGAGGCAAACTGAGGAGCTACTTGATTGAGAAGTGGCGGCTCCAGTCTCGTAAACTGACATACGGCCGGGAGAGCGGTGTGCTGACCACCTACCCCTCCATATCCTCATCCAGTGACGCCTGTGGTCTGAGGATGACACGGCGGTCGGTCGGACCATTGGGCCTTCCAAGGTCTGTTTGGACGGAGTTATATCAGATAATAATGACACGACGATATTGACAAATACTAACTACAAAAATCACAATTGTATTGTTATTAATACTATCGAAGTATTCACTGGGACAGCCTTTTAGTTACTAAAAATTCTTAACTACGATTATTAAAAAATTTCGACGTGTTGATTAGGGCCTTCATCAGTCAAGCGCGACCCCGTAACACCTCTCCGGCTCTGCGCACACGGCGTACGATATTTCTACCCGGCAAACAGACAGCGATTGAGTCACTGCTGCACACTGAGATGTCTTTTAAAGGAAGTACTGTCTGACGAGCAATTATTCCAGCGCGCTTCGCACCCAGTGGTAAGCGCTACGGGTCTCCAAGTTACTTCTCATAACTTAACAACGAAGGGGGCCGGAGCAGGACTCACGCAGTCTGGCACCCTTTTACCAAGGAACTCTGGAAGATCATCTGTCGTTAAGAGCTTCATTTTAAATTTCTATGGCCAGACAAATACCACTATGTATTGCCCAGTCACATTAATGCGATCGCTGCCAATGTTCGACATCAACGTACAATAACCACTTATAGGCCACAGTTGGCACCATTGGCAGTGCAGGTCACACAGAGCGTCAGGGGACGCGGAAAACAATGAAACTGTTGTACTGCGGAAACGGAGCGATTTATCTGCTGCCCAGAAGGACATGATCATTGGCTCTTGGGCCAATGGTGGAAGCATTTCTAAAACGGCTAAGTCTGTACTCTGTTCGCGTGCCGCCATGGTCAAAATACACCGTGCATGGAAAATTGCGTTATCCAAAATCAGCCCCGAGTGTACTGCGGTAGACCACGCGCCGTAGATGACAGGTGTGAACGATGATTGCGGAGGCGTGTATGAGCAAACACACGCCCAACTGTTGAGCAACTGACTTCCCAGATGGATCCAAGAGGCGACTGACGGTGTCACTTCAACGACCTTTCACCGAACAAATGGGCGTCCACAGGTGACGTCTGGTTCATGCACAGGTGCCATTTACTTTAACAACATCGCAACTGGACGTCCACTGAGTTTTTTTTCCAAAGGTGTGAGCCCCTCCACGCTCGCATAAGCATGGTGAACTACTCAAAAGGTCTAGTGTCACCTCTGCATTGTTAGTGTTTAGAATCGAGGAGATCGCAGGAGCGAGGAACTGCGCTGTTATCCGTACGTCTGGGTAAGATTACCCGTTAATACGGGCGCATCTGGGTGATAGAAGTGGTCGAAAAAGCTTGACATAATCAAGCTTGAAAGAAGAGCGGTTTTAAGAGCAGAGGGAAAAAAGTGCCAAGGGAAAAAACCTCTGCGACAGTGTCAGGTTGGGTAGTAAGGGCAGTAGCGGTTTCTTGCTATCTGCTACAGATCGTGCAAGATAAGGTTATGTTAGTGGTTGGGTATCATGCATCAGTACCACAGAAGCAATGCCAGATTGTCATGGAATGATCAGTCCTGTCGAGGAGGTGAGTGCTGCTGCTGCTGGCGCCGACGATGTCTCCTGGGCCAGCTGCTGCTGCTGCTGCTGCTCCTCTAACATAGCCATGTCGTTGTAGGTTTGTCAGTTCGATGGTCCTCAATAGAACTGGCAGTGTGATGTGTGTTGGGAGTTTGTTTGTGAGTTTTGTTTGGCTTCCCTGCGATTGCCAGTTCTCATGGCAAAGGCTCAGCTGGCAAGCTAGTCAGTGGCTAATGTGCAGGGGCTCGCCTCATTGTGTCGTTTGCGTAATTACGAAATTACCATAGATGGTTAGTCCCTAGAGTGGCGATGAATCACGTTTTATGCTCCAACGGACAGATGCCCGCTGGATCGTTGAAGGGGTCCCGACCGGAGGAGGGAGTGTTACGGTCCGGGGAATGTTTTCAAGGCATTCCGTGGGTGATCTCGTATACTTGTGCCTTCCAGAATGACATCTATCCCCGTGGACTATGTCCACCCCTACATGCAGTTTATTTTCCCTCGGCAAAATGGCGCGTACCAGCGGGACAAGGCAACATGTCACACAACTCGCGGCGTACGTGCACCGTTCGAAGAGCATCAGGATGAGTTTGCCGTACTCCCCTGGTCACCAAACTCCCTGGATTTAAAGCCAGTTGAGAATCTGTGGAACAACGTCGATCGGGGTGTTCGTTTCATGAATCCTCAACCGAGAAACCTAGGGCCGCTGGCCACGGAACTGGAGTCGGCGTGTCTCCACATCCCTGTCGGTAACTTCCAGAATCTCACGGATTCTCTTCCTGCACATCTCGCAGAGGACCGCGCTACAAAAGGTGGTTATTCAGGCTTCTCACAAGTGGTCACATTAATAAGAGTAGCAGTGAATATTTATATATAATTCACAAATTTGAAACACAGCATGTATCAGTTATAAAAGCAGTATCAAACAGTTATTTACGTACAGCATAAACTTGAGAAAAGTATAAAAAGAAAGTTGTGGTTTCAACTGGGTAGGGAGGTAAATGGTAGCGGAAATGCGATAGGATCGATGACTTATGCAGGTGATCTGCTGCTCGTGATAAAATATGACTTATGACGGATTGTAAAAACTCACAACTACAGACTGCATTCAGTACCCTGGCTGGAGAAATGGAGTGTTAGAGTAATCACTGACGAGTGTGAGAATGTTCTGCTCACGCTCCACCAAAACAACTACGCAAACATTAGCACTGTTGACAAATCATACTCACACTACACTCACGCCCAATACGATTTACTGAGAAAAATTACATATCTCTGACAGGCTGAACTGGAAACTGACTTGAAGTGAGCACATCTTGCCAACCGAGCACACGCCAGGCTCAGGCAATTCAACCAGGTGCTTAAAACCGAAAGTCCATTAAATAGGAGAGTGCTGAGGTCCACATTCTTGTGTGTCATTAGACCACTGATGGTACGTGTGCAATACTAGTCTGGAGATATGCAGATCCAACACATGTACATCGTCTGTAGGTCATACAGAATAAGGGTCTAAACGTCACGTGTAATTCTCTATGGCACAGATGCTTAGCGATATTAGATGAATTCTGCATCCAAGAACTTCCTTACGCTACTATAAAATAACTCTGCACACTCGCATGTCCTTCATTTTGTATCTAGAAAATTACGACCACAACCGTAGGTCCCCCCATGAACCATGGACCTTTCCGTTGGTGGGGAGGCTTGCGTGCCTCAGCGATGCAGATGGCCGTACCGTAGGTGCAACCACAACGGAGGGGTATCTGTTGAGAGGCCAGACAAACATGTGGTTCCTGAAGAGTGGCAGCAGCCTTTTCAGTAGTTGCAGGGGCAACAGTCTGGATGATTGACTGATCTGGCCTTGTAACATTAACCAAAACGGCCTTGCTGTGCTGGTACTGCGAACGGCTGAAAGCAAGGGGAAACTAAAGCCGTAAATTTTCCCGAGGACATGCAGCTTTACTGTATGATTAAATGATGATGGCGTCCTCTTGGGTAAAATATTCCGGAGGTAAAATAGTCCCCCATTCGGATCTCCGGGCGGGGACTACTCAAGAGGACGTCGTTATCAGGAGAAAGAAAACTGGCGTTCTACAGATCGGAGCGTGGAATGTCAGATCCCTTATTCAGGAAGCTAGGTTAGAAAATTTAAAAAGGGAAATGGATAGGTTAAAGTTAGATATAGTGGGAATTAGTGAAGTTCGGTGGCAGGAGGAACAAGACTTTTGGTCAGGTGATTACAGGGTTATAAATACAAAATCAAATAGGGGTAATGCTGGAGTAGGTTTAATAATGAATAAAAAATAGGAGTGCGGGTTAGCTACTACAAACAGCATAGTGAACGCATTATTGTGGCCAAGATAGACACAAAGCCCATGCCTACTACAGTAGTACAAGTTTATATGCCAACTAGCTCTGCAGATGATGAAGAAATTGATGAAATGTATGACGAGATAAAAGAAATTATTTAGGTAGTGAAGGGAGACGAAAATTTAATAGTCATGGGTGACTGGAATTCGTCAGTAGGAAAAGGGGGGAGAAAGAAACATAGTAGGTGAATATGGATTGGGGGGAAGAAATGAAAGAGGAAGCCGCCTTGTAGAATTTTGCACAGAGCATAACTTAATCATAGCTAACACTTGGTTCAAGAATCATAAAAGAAGGTTGTATACCTGGAAGAATCCTGGAGATACTAAAAGGTATCAGATAGATTATATAATGGTAAGAGAGAGATTTAGGAACCAGGTTTTAAATTGTAGGACATTTCCAGGGGCAGATGTGGATTCTGACCGCAATCTCTTGGTTATGAACTGCAGATTGAAACTGAAGAAACTGCAAAAAGGTGGGAATTTAAGGAGATGGGACCTGGATAAACTGAAAAAAACAGAGGTTGTAGAGAGTTTCAGGAAGAGCATAAGGGAACAATTGACAGGAATGGGGGAAAGAAATACAGTAGATGAAGAATGGGTAGCTCTGAGGGATGAAGTAGTGAAGGCAGCAGAGGATCAAGTAGGTAAAAAGACGAGGGCTAATAGAAATCCTTGGGTAACAGAAGAAATATTGAATTTAATTGATGAAAGGAGAAAATATAAAAATGCAGTAAATGAAGCAAGCAAAAAGGAATACAAACGTCTCAAAAATGAGATCGACAGGAAGTGCAAAATGGCTAAGCAGGGATGGCTAGAGGACAAATGTAAGGATGTAGAGGCTTATCTCACTAGGGGTAAGATAGATACTGCCTACAGGAAAATTAAAGAGACCTTTGGAGAAAAGAGAACAACTTGTACGAATATCAAGAGCTCAGATGGAAAATGAGCTCTAAGCAAAGAAGGGAAAGCGGGAAGGTGGATGGATTATATAGAGGGTCTACACAAGGGCGATGTACTTGAGGACAATGTTATGGAAATGGAAGAGGATGTAGATGAAGATGAAATGGGAGATACGATACTGCGTGAAGAGTTTGACAGAGCACTGAAAGACCTGAGTCGAAACAAGGCCCCGGGAGTAGACAAGATTCCATTAGAACTACTGACGGCCTTGGGAGAGCCAGTCCTGACAAAACTCTACCATCTGGTGAGCAAGATGTATGAGACAGGCGAAATACCCTCAGACTTGAAGAAGAATATAATAATTCCAATTCCAAAGAAAGGAGGTGTTGACAGATGTGAAAATTACCGAACTATCAGTTTAATAAGTCACAGCTGCAAAATACTAACGCGAATTCTTTACAGACGAATGGAAAAACTGGTAGAAGCCGACCTCGGGGAAGATCAGTTTGGATTCCGTAGAAATGTTGGAACACGTGAGGCAATACTGACCTTACGACTTATCTTGGAAGAGAGATTAAGAAAAGGCAAACCTACGTTTCTAGCATTTGTAGACTTGGAGACAGCTTTTGACAATGTTGACTGGAATACTCTCTTTCAAAATCTAAAGGTGGCAGGGGTAAAATACAGGGAGCGAAAGGCTATTCACAATTTATACAGAAACCAGATGGCAGTTATAAGAGTCGAGAGGCATGAAAGGGAAGCAGTGGTTGGGAAAGGAGTGAGACAGGGTTGTAGCCTCTCCCCGATGTTATTCAATCTGTATATTGAGCAAGCAGTAAAGGAAACAAAAGAAAAATTCGGAGTAGGTATTAAAATTCATGGAGAAGAAATAAAAACTTTGAGGTTCGCCGATGACATTGTAATTCTGTTAGAGACAGCAAGGGACTTGGAAGAGCAGTTGAACGGAATGGACAGTGTCTTGAAAGGAGGATATAAGATGAACATCAACAAAAGCAAAACGAGGATAATGGAATGTAGTCAAATTAAATCGGGTGATGCTGAGGGGATTAGATTAGGAAATGAGACACTGAAAGTAGTAAAGGAGTTTTGCTATTTAGGGACTAAAATAACTGATGATGGTCGAAGTAGAGAGGATATAAAATGTAGACTGGCAATGGCAAGGAAAGCGTTTCTGAAGAAGAGAAATTTGTTAACATCTAGTATAGATTTAAGTGTCAGGAAGTCGTTTCTGAAAGTATTTGTATGGAGTGTAGCCATGTATGGAAGTGAAACATGGACGATAACCAGTTTGGACAAGAAAATAGATGCTTTCGAAATGTGGTGCTACAGAAGAATGCTGAAGATAAGGTGGGTAGATCACGTAACTAATGAGGAGGTATTGAATAGGATTGGGGAGAAGAGAAGTTTGTGGCACAACTTGACTAGAAGAAGGGATCGGTTGGTAGGACATGTTTTGAGGCATCAAGGGATCACAAATTTAGCATTGGAGGGCAGCGTGGAGGGTAAAAATCGTAGAGGGAGACCAAGAGATGAATACACAAAGCAGATTCAGAAGGATGTAGGTTGCAGTAGGTACTGGGAGATGAAGAAGCTTGCACAGGATAGAGTAGCATGGAGAGCTGCATCAAACCAGTCTCAGGACTGAAGACCACAACATCAACAACAACCGTAGGTAGAATACAACTGTCCAAAACTCTCTTTCTTAGATGAACGTAGCTTCATCTTCCAAGCTGACACCTCGTATCACAGACAACATGATGCAGGCGAGAGCCTGCCAATAAAGCTGAATTGTTATTCCGAATTCGTGCAGCTGCAGCAGGGCAGCTGACAACCCTCAAATTGCTGGCAAAACCCACGCACCATTTTTAAAATACGAGTTACTTTTTTCCTTTTTTTCTCAAAGTTAGATCGTTCACAATTGAAATCCGATGAATATTTGGCCCAGTGCATTGTGCCGTAAATCTAATATGCCCTTCCGTCGCGTCATGTTGCACTTTTCAGTTATGAGCGTACAGTGAACACGTAAAAATGTCAAGATCAATAGTCTTCCGCCAATTGTGACATGCGTGCTGTCATTCGATTTCATCATGCTGATGGAATCCGCCTGATTTCTATGCACCTCAGATAATATAAGTATCATTAGTGACAGCAATGGTGTGGCAATGGTGCAGGATCTTTGAAACAGGGTGTACAGACGGTCAAGATGCATGCTGTCAGGGAGGACAGTGTGTGTCAGTCGATATGTTCTGTGGCGAGTGCATCAGCTGATTCAAGAAAATCGTCTGCGAAGGACAGTTCAGAACAAGTAAAGAGGAATGCTGTTATCAGGCACTGTGTCCTTCTTCGTGATAATGCCTGGCCGCATACTGCAGCTGCAACGAAGATTCTCCAGGAGCGTTTAGATAGGAAGTGTTTGATCACCAATCAGATTTTAATCTCTTTGCTCACATGACCCATGATCCACTGAGTATTAGGATAATAATTTGGGCGCAGACAACAAGTTGCAGACCAGTATAAAGAATAGTTGGAAAGCACTGGCGGATGCTTTCTATTACGAGCTTATTGGAAAACTGAACCACGCTTCGGCAGGTGTTTATGTAGAGAAGTATCTAGAAAGTTAGCTAAATGTTGGAAATAAAACGTTTTTGATTTTCTGTGTAATTTCCATTCTGCGATCGATCGGACCGTGAAAAAAATAGTAAAATTGAGCTCTCTCTCTCTCTCTCTCTCTCACTCTCTCACTCACTCACTCTCTCTCTCTCTCTCTGAAGACATGAGAGAAACGATACTGCTGGGGTCGACCCAGTAGGCTTCACAAGTTCCCAGCAACAACGTTAGCTTCAAAACATTGCCGGTAAAAAATCCTGGCATCCCTGTATGATCCGCCGCAACCTTTGCACTCCACATTCTCGTAGGTAAATTTTTGGGAGCACAGTGCTTTGAGAGCATGAGCACGTGCTACTTGACGTCGCATCTGCCTATTAGGACTGTTTACGGCAGTGTGGTGCAGAAAAGTGCCAGTTTTACCAATTACATCATATGTAGATATTTTCACACCGTTATAAAGTTCTCCTGTATGCGAATTTCTTGCTGCTGCGCAAGGTCAAGATTTCGGCAGCGGCAGATGTTAAATTTAATTGTGTCGTTACGTCTGACTGTTGTTAAAGCGTCTCCCAATGTTGGAATTCCTTCTACTTTCCTGAGCTTAATATAGAGAATAGCATAGTGTGGTTCTAAAACTCCATAATATTATAAATTTCTAAGGTGTCTTAAGGGCAGTGAATAGTCGTAGGTTTAAGTAGGGGCCACTGTCGTACGGCTTTCATGGTGCCGGACCAATCATGCAAAGAAATGTGACCCCGGTAATGATTAACTTTTTAAGGAACTGTGTGATACGTAACTTTACTATATGACAAATACTGTGTTAATGCCTTTGGAATTCGCAAGGGAACTATCGGCGAGATGTTGAAATGAGGCGTATTCGTCCGCCTCGTAGCTGCACCGTCCGCACGACTGACTGCCAAGCAAAGAGCCCCACGCTCGATTCTCTACCGGGTCAAAGATTTTCTCCGCTCGGGGACTGGGTGTTGTATCCTCATTATGTTTGTGTTGTCATCATTGACACTCTACTACTGAGACGGCTGAATGAGGGCACCCCGAAAGCCAATAAATTAAAAGTGTGTATATTTTTTCAGCAGATAGCTCATCTTTCGAAGGCATTCCGATGAATTTGTGTGCAAATTGGGATAAGGGGCTTGATACTGAGTATTTTGTAGGGCTTGTAGAGTCCTAGAAAAATAACAATGTCAAGATTTTAAACACGGCTGCAGCAGCAACTGTTAAAATTCTTCACAATAAAGGATGACAGCCAGAAACAGTTGCAGGATAGAATTTTTTTATTAAAATTCTTGACCACGGTTTCGGTACATATAAATATACCTTCATCAGAAGTAAAACTTCTAAAATTACATCATGCCATGGAGAATAATAAAATAATTATGCCAAAGGCGTCGTCAGTAATTTAAAACATCATCTCCATTTATACGACATGTGTAATGGGCACAAGATCATAGCGAACTGTAGTTCATAGGCGAAGCAACGGTGTTAAACTGTTCGCTATGATCTTGTGCCCATTACACATGTCGTATAAATGGAGATGATGTTTTAAATTACTGACGACGCCTTTGGCATAATTATTTTATTATTCTCCATGGCATGATGTAATTTTAGAAGTTTTACTTCTGATGAAGGTATATTTATATGTACCGAAACCGTGGTCAAGAATTTTAATAAAAAAATTCTATCCTGCAACTGTTTCTGGCTGTCATCCTTTATTGTGAAGAAATAACAATGTGACAGGTAATATTACAGCGTCAGCAGGTGAATTTTCTGCTACTGTGAGAAATACACAGTCGAGAGGAAATAAAGAAGGCGATGGACAGGGCGCGGCTCAGTGATGGTGCCTTCAAAAATCTGAAGAGAAAGAGGACTTTTACACCAGACCTAGAAAATTGTTGTTAACGATTCCGATGCAGCCAGCTGGGAATGGTAGACATGTAATTGTTCAAGTAAGGGAAAGTAGACGATGAGAGACATTGGAAGTGTCAGTGGCCTAGAAAGTGCTTGGGTGACGAGAGGAAGAGAAAAAAATGGTTCAAATAGCTCTGAGCACTATGGGGCTTAACATCTGAGGTTATCAGCCCCCTAGAACTTAGAACTACTTAAACCTAACTAACCTGAGGACATCACACACATCCATGCCCGAGGCAGGATTCGAACATGCGACCGTATCGGTCGCGCGGTTCCAGACTGAACTCCTAGAACCGCTCGGCCACAGCGGCCGGCGGACGAAGAGAGGCGGCACGGATGCAACGATTAACCAGTACAAACTAGAGCTCCGAAGCAATGATCCGACTGGAGAAAGATAAAGCCTTGGATCTCTTTTTCTGTATCAGACCAATGAGTGTGGGTGGAACTACTGAGGCATTCTGTCATAAGGGTGTTTGTAGTAGTCTGAAAGAAGTAATTACCAGACGTCAATAAAAGCAGCATACTTAGTTTTCAATAGCAGACTGGAGAATGGCGCACTATCAATTAAAAACGTTTCCAGCTCTGAGGTGGTGCTTGTAAGAATAGCGGGAGGCCGGCCGTGGTGACCGAGCGGTTCTAGGCGCTACAGTCTGGAACCGGGCGACCGCTACAGTCGCAGGTTTGAATCCTGCCTCGGGCATGGATGTGTGTGATGTCCTTAGGTTAGTTAGGTTTAAGTAGTTTTAAGTTCTAGGGGACTGATTACCTCAGAAGTTAAGTCCCATAGTGCTCAGAGCCATTTGAGCCAAATAGCGGGAATTTGTTTAATCATATTTTACTGAGTTGACACACAACCCACTGAAATGAACCTGAATAGGTATCCTTCCTAGTAGTTAGAATACTGGTTTCATTACTTCATGTGTCTTAATGTGTTTTCGTTGTGGCCGATCTCGTCAAGCTGAAAAATTCCAGTAAGGAAAATATTACATACTGTCCGTAGCAATCTCGGTTTAAGGTCCGAGTTAATCAAACGGTCGATTGGGGTACCCAGCAGAGAGGGTCGTCAGAGGGCCCAAGTGCAGAATTTGCATACAGGGTGTATTACAATTAGTCGCGAAAACAGAAATAAACTCGTTCCAGGAAACACTGGTCCGCCCACGAGAGCCGTTTGTGAGATATTGCGAATCTATGGTTGCGAGCTGTTACTGACTTCAGTATCAAATATTGTAATCGTTAACCTAAATCTATTTTAAATGTTGTTGAGAATGTCGTCCTTTTGCTCATAGCATTGCGGACTGCCGTTTTCGATGGCGAAATGTGTGGGAATCACAAGGGAAGTGGTGTTTCTTTTTTTTCCCTTTGTGCTACCCCTCAAGGCCTTTCGTGTCCATGCCGAGCAGCGATGTGTCTGAAGTGTTTTCCTCGGCCACACACAACAAAAACGCCTAATTTCAACTATGGGTATCGTGGTTCTGACCTCCATAACAGAGGCGTCAAACAAGAAGGGGGCGAAATTTGGATACGGTGGGCTGTGACGACCTTCCCATCGTGTGACACTTCCACTGTGCCGTTGGGCACAATTGTGGTGAAATTTGGCGCCAATGTGACATCGTTAACACGCCTTACATCTCACATGATCTTCTGAGTTCAGGCCTTTATTTCGCTCGTGTCGACACCTTGCTGTTTGAAGCGTTGGTAACCCGAAAGGTACTGCCCCAGGGCGCCATACTTCCGCACCATTGCAGAGGAAGCTTGCAGGCACCTTGGAGGCAAATTTATAACGTCTGCGTCGCAATGTGTATTTCTTTTTTAGGTCTAATAAAGTGTTCAAGCCAAGGTAACTACCTTACAAAGCAATCGTAAGATAGAATGAGATTTTCACTCTGCAGCGGAGTGTGCGCTGATATGAAACTTCCTGGCAGATTAAAACTGGGTGCCCGACCGAGACTCGAACTCGGGACCTTTGCCTTTCGCGGGCAAGTGCTCTACCAACTGAGCTACCGAAGCACGACTCACGTCCGGTACTCAGAGCTTTACTTCTGCCAGTATCTAGTCTCGTACCTTCCAAATTTTACAGAAGCTCTCCTGCGAACCATGCAGAACTAGCACTCCTGAAAGAAAGGATATAGCGGAGACATGGCTTAGCCACAGCCTGGGGGATGTTTCCAGAATGAGATTTTCACTCTGCAGCGGAGGGTGCGCTGATATGAAACTTCCTGGCAGATTAAAACTGTGTGCCCGACCGAGACTCGAACTCGGGACCTTTGCCTTTCGCTAGTTCTGCATGGTTCGCAGGAGTGCTTCTGAAAAGTTTGGAAGGTAGGAGACGAGATACTGGCAGAAGTAAAGCTGTGAGTACCTGGCGTGAGTCGTGCTTCGGTCGCTCAGTTGGTAGAGCACTTGCCCGCGAAAGGCAAAGGTCCCGAGTTTGAGTCTCGGTCGTGCACACAGTTTTAATCTGTCAGGAAGTTTCATATCAGCGCACCCTCCGCTGCAGAGTGAAAATCTCATTCAGCAAACATCCCCCAGGGTGTGGCTAAGCCATGTCTCCGCTATATCCATTCTTTCAGGAGTGCTAGTTCTGCATGGTTCGCAGGAGAGCTTCTGTAAAGTTTGGAAGGTAGGAGACGAGATACTGGCAGAAGTAAAGCTGTGAGTACCGGGCGTGAGTCGTGCTTGGGTAGCTCAGTTGGTAGAGCACTTGCCCGCGAAAGGCAAAGGTCCCGAGTTCGAGTCTCGGTCGGGCACACAGTTTTAATCTGCCAGGAAGTTTCAATCGTAAGATAATTTTGCAATGTCGTAATCAGATGCCAGTGGTCATTTTCTGCCTGTCAGTAGACAATCTTTTATCTACTGAAGTTGACCACTAGCTGGTGGAATCCGATTACATCATTGTGAAATGCTAATGTGATTGTGGCGCAAAAAAGAGATAAAAATTAAACTATTAACCATTGACTACTTCACGGATGCAACGAATGGACTGCAGAGTTGCTACCCTGAAGTAGGTCATGGACCTAAGAAAGGCGTGAGGTTTGGTATCCTCTGTGTTAGGAGAGTTTGAATAGAAGGTAAAGCTGAAGGGTATCCTATACAATACGAGCGAAAAGAATAGGTTCTTATATAGATATGATGTCTGTTCTTTCGGACATATCCGAAAGAACACCATTGATGATCTGCAGCCGTCTAGAACGAGATTAGGATTATATATTAATACCTTCACCTGCTGACGGGCGTTGATATATATCAACGGGGACAGGTGAAAATGTGTGCCCCGACCGCGACTCGAACCCGGGATCTCCTCTTTACATGGCAGACGCTCTATCCATCTGAGCCACTGAGAGCACAGAGGACTGTGTGACTGAAGGGACTATCTCTCGCACGTCTCCCGCGATATCCACCTTATCACCTTATATGTCTACACACTACATTCGTAGTGTTGCTACCCAACACACTCATTACTCGTGGAAGACATTCTTACCAAGCCCCGTAAGAGTTCGGGTAATACGTGTGCATCAGCACAGAACAGACACCATATCCATATAAGTATATAGTTCTGCCAATTCCGGCCATGATCTTCTTCTTTTGTGCGGATGCACTTCTTACCAGAACTCTTACGGGACTTGGTAAGAATGTCTTCCACGAGTAATGAGTGTGTTGGGTAGGGACACTACGAATGTAGTGTTTGGCCATATAAGGTGAGAATGTGGATCTCGCGGGAGGTGTGCGCGAGATATTCCCTGCAGTGGCACTGTCGTCTCTGTCCTCCGTGGCTCAGCTGCGTAGAGCGTCTGCCATGTAAGCAGGAGATCCAGGGTCCGAGTCCAGTTAGCGCATATATTTTCATCTGTCCCCGTTGATATATATCAACGCCCGTCAGCAGCTGAAGGTATTAATATATAATTCTAATTTCGAAAGAATAGGTGGTTTGCAACTGGTTTCCAAAGACGTACGGGCCTCATCTATTCAAATTACCGACTCTCCGGTGCTTATTACACGTCGTTGGTTTTCTAAGAGCAATTTCTAAACATCCTCTGCAATGATATTTGTAAAATTCATAATAAGTGCATCTCTCTGAATATGTTGGCGTCGTGGGCACTATTTTGCTTTTGTAAAGTGTTTTTGTGTCACTTTTCATTGCCTCGCCACAGAAATATGAATCAGAAGCAGTTTCGGTGGTAGACTGCGTTTCCTCAGTATTCTCTCAATGAACCTAAGTGTGCCGCTCACCTTATCTGTGACTGAGAATACGTGGTCAATCCATCTCTTCATATCTATGCAAATTGTTAAACCCAGCTATTTGTACAAGTCAGTTGATTCCAAATTTTTCCCAATGTTGTCCCTGTGTCGTAGTCATAGGAAATGACTTTTTTTCGTTTCACGATATGCACAATCTTACATTTCTGTGGATTTAAAGAAAGTTTCTGATCTTTGGAGCACTCTAAAACTTATGGAGACATCAATGAATATTTCTGCAGCTTTTATCAGACATTACAGATCACTGCATCATCTGCGAAAAGTATGACATTACTATTAAGTAACTTGCAGCAGAAGGGGCTCGCGTTCAAATCCCGGCCGGGTTGGAGATTTTCTCCTCTCGGGGTCTGGGTCGTAATAACTGACACTAGAATTGCCTTCATGGCATCACATGACAAGTGTAAGCCTAAGTAGATTCATACCAGGGTACAGCTTGGCCCCAGTTAATGTTCTGAACTGCCGAAACACATTTTCGTATCTTCCACTGTTGAGATGGCTGTATAGGCATGACACGAAAGCCACTTTAAAAAGTGCTTTGTACATGGGAACAGGTATCGTCTCAGTTGTGCGACTGGATTCGTGATTTCCTGTCAGGAAGGTCGCAGTTCGTAGTAATAGACGGCAAATCATCGAGTAAAACTGAAGTGATATCAGGTGTTCCCCAGGGAAGCGTCCTGGGACCTCTGCTGTTCCTGATCTATATAAATGATCTGGGTGACAATCTGAGCAGTTCTCTTAGGTTGTTCGCAGATGATGCTGTAATTTACCGTCTAGTAAGGTCATCCGAAGACCAGTGTCAGTTGCAAAGCTATTTAGAAAAGATTGCTGTATGGTGTGGCAGGTGGCAGTTGACGCTAAATAACGAAAAGTGTGAGGTGATCCACATGAGTTCCAAAAGAAATCCGTTGGAATTCGATTACTCGATAAATAGTACAATTCTCAAGGCTGTCAATTCAACTAAGTGCCTGGGTGTTAAAATTACGAACAACTTCAGTTGGAAAGACCACATGGATAATATTGTGGAGAAGGCGAGCCAAAGGTTGCGTTTCATTGGCAGGACACTTAGAAGATGCAACAAGTCCACTAAAGAGACAGCTTACACTACACTCGTTCGTCCTCTGTTAGAATATTGCTGCGCGGTATGGGATCGTTACCAGGTGGGATTGACGGAGGACATCGAAAGGGTGCAAAAAAGGGCAGCTCGTTTTGTATTATCACGTAATAGGGGAGAGAGCGTGGCAGATATGATACGCGAGTTGGGATGGAAGTCATTAAAGCAAAGACGTTTTTCGTCGCGGCGAGATCTATTTACGAAATTTCAGTCACCAACTTTCTCTTCCGAATGCGAAAATATTTTGTTGAGCCCAACCTACATAGGTAGGAATGATCATCAAAATAAAATAAGAGGAATCAGAGCTCGAACAGAAAGGTTTAGGTGTTCGTTTTTACCGCGTGCTGTTCGGGAGTGGAATGGTAGAGAGATAGTATGATTGTGATTCGATGAACCCTCTGCCAAGCACTTAAATGTGAATTGCAGAGTAATCATGTAGATGTAGATAGATGTATATAGCAATATCTTGAGAGGCGGCCAGCACATAGGCACTACCAGTCGCCTGGCGCCATCTCAGCTACGACTAACCTCCAGATGGCGCTTGGTAATCGGGACCAGAGCCTGATTCCGTGCCACGCCGATGAGCATGTCGTATCCGTCAGCAAATAATGTTACTACCCACCAGAGAGAGCGCTGAAAAGAGTGGACTTGTTTGCTTCCAGCTAGTATTGGCGTCGATGCAGATTCTTCCGCCAACAGGGACAAAAATCGAAGCGCCAGTGACGCTTACTGAGTACCTGCAGTTCAGCTGTTCCTATAGTGCCAGGGTATCCTGCAATTTCGCTACAGAGCGAAGTTCTAGAGTTCCATTTTAGAAGACTACATCTCGAACTTAGCTGTCATTACTTACGGACGTACAGACACAGCCAACAACAAGTGTCTGCACAATGTCTTGAGTCATAGTGACAATATTATAGATTGGCACAAGAGAGCAAAGTTACTGGGATTTCATTGCATTAGGTTTTAAGTGTCAAGCAGCAAATTGTTACCAAAGGTAAAATTTTGAATCGTAACTGTTGATAAATGTTATTGTGTTGCCACATTTCTGTTCTAGTACCGCCCTGTCAGGCAAATGTAATTTTCTGCTACCATAGATGTTTCGGATGAACCTATAGTAACATTCAGTTACAACATCGGTATGTCACGCGACGCCCTGTACACGCTTGTCTTTGGAGCGCGGGCCGCACGGCTTGAGAAGCGACGAGGTGGGAACTCGGTACCGGGCTGCCGACGTGGCCTCTGGCGACGACTGTGGTCGCGGTGAGGCGCGCGGGAAGTATCCGTTTTGAGATCGGCGTTCGTGCTGGAAGTGAGACCCCGTCTTGAGGTTCTTGCGGTTCGTTGCCGATTTGTCTACCAAACACGCTGGGCGTATTTACGAGGAGGACGAGCGGTAGGCAAGCTCTGAGGGGAGCAATCGGGAGGGAGCCGTTTGCCGCATCGCCAGAGGTTCGGACAACACTGGGGGGTTTTTCTTCAGCTGGAATTCACAAGAACTTCGCGGCGAGCATGCCTGGGAACTCTGAGATTTCTTGGCGCTAACTTTAACCAAGAAAGGGTCGCTTTTGAGCTGTGGGCGCGCCTCAGTACTTAATGTTGCAGTAGCAGCCTCTGTTTTGGTCATTACTCTGTGACTCTTAGCGAGATGCGTTGCCTGCCGGTCTGTGCTTCAGTTCAGCCTCCTGCTTTAGGATTTCGTGGTTACCGCCCACGTAATGCCTCCAGATTTGTATATAAAGGCTTGCATTATCGCAAGCACTGCTTCTAACCGCTTACCGGTGTGTCACACTAGTGCTACATCTGTCTTTAAGTTTCTTGAGTGTCTGTGGTGAAGTTTGTTAAACTTTATTGTTTTCTCATGTCTTTTGCGTTATTACTATTGAACTGTTGTGGTGATTCCCAGAGGGGGATGACATGTGTCTTGAAATTTAAGTCTCACGGCTCTCTACAGCAATTTTCGTGAACCATTAATTACTATCGCCCGCTAATAAAAGCTTTCTGAAACTGTGTACCGGTGCGAGGCTCGTACTCGGAACGTTTGACTTTTACGGGCAAATGCGCTGTCGACTGCTCTACGCAAGCACGACTCACGAAAGGTCCTGACAACTGTACTTCCGCCAATACCTCGTCTCCTAACTTCCAGACTTGACAGAAGCTCTCCTGCCGAACTTTCAGAGCACTCCCGCGAAATACAGAGGTTCCGAGTTGGAGTTTCTTTCCGGCACACGGTTTTAATCTGCCAGGAAGTTACATAGTAGCACACACTCCGATGCAGAGTGAAAATTTCGTTCTGGAAGCTTTCTGGCACAGCTCAGAGGAAGCTGTCTAGCCAGCCTTTAGTTGGTATTTAACGACGCGAGCTGAATTCTGGCCCATGTGCTGACACGTAGATTTCTTTCTCTTCCACGCTAAGGGCATAATATTTCTGTTTGATTAACGGTTGGCGTTTGAACTTATTACGATCTAGAGGGACCTAGTGGGTCGAGTCCTTCCCAACCTGCTAAATTTGTTACCTCGGTCTGAGAGGTTTTCTCATTAGAAATCGCTCTAAGTGCATTCTAGTTTGTTTAGTGTCTTGCAATGGTTCTGTATTTCGTACGCAAATTTTGCAATTTTTCGTGTCAGTCTTGCGATGTAATTGCCTCGGCCTTTGCGGTGGTGCCTGGCGCACCATCCTCTATCTCCATCCTCTGATTTCAAGTTGTCTGATTGCTATTATACACTGACGAAAGAAAAAGAATCGCAAGACCGGGAAAGAGATGTGCGACGTAAACGAAGATTGGTAAGCGTGTTCCTACATCTGAAAGATGATTTCTATTCAAATTTCGCGCCAGTCGCAAGAGAGTGCCGCTAGTAGCGCCACAATAAGGATGCGATCAGGTTTGCTTTACATGCACCCTGTAATCGTCGTGAGCTTTAGTTTCCTTTGAGGTTAGATGTAATAACGACTTACTACGTTACTCAAGAATGCCTTCAAAGCGACAAAGACGCCGTTATCAACACCTCACAGAGTTTCAACGAGGTCGTGTAATAGGGCAATGGTAAGTTGGACGTTCCTCCGGCGACACGGCAGAAAGACTTGGTAGGTTTGTAGCCCAATGTAGGTGACTGCTAGCGGCAACATGACCGCAACAAGACTGGGCTCCGTACAGACACATGGCTCTACCGAGAGGGAAGACCATCGTGTACTGCCTACGTATCTGGCGCATCCTACTGGGTCTGCAGCAGCAATCTGAGCAACAGTTGGCGCCACACTGACACAACGAACTGTTACAAATTGCTTACTTTAAGGACAGCGCCGAGCCAGACACCTTGTAACGTGCATTCCACTCACCCCAAACTACCACCATTTGCGACTTCAGTGTTGCTAAGCGAGAGCTCATTAGGGGGCAGGTTGGAGGTCGGTTATGTTGTCTGCTGAAAGCTAGTTCTGCCCTGTGTTGGTAGGAGGCCAGGTGAGACACAGTGAAGTGCGACTTCGTGTGGCAGATGGAGCGCTCTCGTGGTTCTCCCGAGCACCCTGATTGACAATTTGTTCGTCAGTTTGATGATTCGACCTGTTGCGATGGCATTCATGAACAGCATTCCAGACAGCCACTGTAGCCGAGCGGCTAGGCGCTTCAGTCCGGAACCGCGCAGCTGCTACGGTCGCAGTGTCGAATCCTGCCTCGGGCATGGATGTGTGCGCTGTCCTTAGGTTAGTTGGGTTTAAGTAGTTCTAAGTCTAGGGGACTGATTACCTCAGATTTTAAGTCCCATAGTGCTTAGAGCCATTTCTGAATAGCATTCCAGAGGGTGTTTTCCAACGGGATAACTTTCGCCCACATACCACTGTTGTAGCGTAACAAGCTCTGAAGAGTGTCGATATGTAACCTCGGCCTATTCGATCACCAGATCTGTCTCCAATCGGCCACATATGGGACATCATTAACCTTCCCTGTATTGATCGACCAAGTGATGCAGACAAGGAATTCTGCCCCGTAAACTGACTTGGGGAACCTGTACAACTGAATGGATGCACGTTTGCAAGCTTGCATTCAACATTTCAGCGGTATCGCCGGTTATTAATGTAACAGAATTTCACATTTGCAATGGCTTATCTCGCGCTTCATTCACTAGTGATCTTTCAGTTTTAATCAGTTAAATATGTTACCTAAACAAATGCATTCCCGAAATTTCGTTACTCTACGTTAATTGTTTTTTGGCGTTGCGATTTTTTAGCGTCGATATATTATCTACCTGCATAATCACATGTGTCTCTTATGTGTGTTATAGAAGGCAAGAGCCAGGAATTTGGAGCCATTCGACTTGTTAACTTTCCTGAGTTCACATGAGAGGCTGCAGGTGCTGTGGATCAAACATGTGTTTTAAATATGATTTGGTAAAATTCAATTGGAAGTCGCGCTCTGGAGACTTTTGGTATTCTGATTTAGTATTTTAGTATTAGTGTTATTAATTCCCAGGTCTTAATGTTAGTGAATGTTTCCTTGTCCTCCCTGTCGACGTTATTGAATCTCAGGTCTTGATATTTTGAAATGTTAATTAGTCTTGGCAAACCAGTTCCATTTTTTGATAAGCAGTGAAATGTTCCTTTTAAAATGAACTAGCGTGAACAGTTTTGTCAAATTACTTTCACTGGCAGACCTTTAACTGTGCTATTAAACTTCGCACCTTTATCTGTGTTTCATTAAGTGTGGTTGCATGTTCATAAATGTTCTTCTAAGACTTCTCAGTTCTGTGGGCGATGTCAGTACCACACTCTCGCAGTTCTCCCACTTGCAAAAAACCAGACGTGGAATCTAGTGTCACAATTCCAATAGTATTATTGACAGATAATTAATATACAACATGAACTACAAGAGTCCCAGTACACTTCTCAGGGGAACACCTGAAGTTAGTACACTACTGGCCATTAAAATTGCTACACCAAGAAGAAATGCAGATGATAAGCGGGTATGCATTGGACAAATATATTATACTACAACTGACATGTGATTACATTTTCACGCAATTTGGGTGCGTAGATACTGAGAAATCAGTACCCAGAACAACCACCTCTGGCCGTAATAACGGCCTTCATACGCCTTGGTATTGAGTCAAACAGAGTTTGGATGGTGTGTACAGGTACAGCTGCCCATGCAGCTTCAACACGATACTACACTTCATCAAGAGTAGTGACTGGCGTATTGTGACGAGCCAGTTGCTCGGCCACCATTGACGAGACGTTTTCAATTGGTGAGAGATCTGGAGAATATGCTGGCCAGGGCAGCAGTCGAACATTTTCCGTATACAGAAAGGCCCGTACAGGACCTGCAACATGCGGTCGTGCATTATCCTGCTGAAATGTAGGGCTTAGCAGGGATCGAATAAAGGATAGAGCCACGGGTCGTAACACAACTGAAATGTAACGTCCACTGTTCAAAGTGCCGTCAGTGCGAACAAGAGGTGACCGAGACGTGTAACCAATAGTCCCCCATACCATCACGCCAGGTGATACGTCAGTATGACGATGACGAACACACGCTTCCAATGTGCGTTCACCGTGATGTCGCCAAACACGGATGCAACCATCAAGATGCTGTATATAGAACCTGGATTCATCCGAAAAAATGATGTTTTGCCAGTCGTGCACCCAGGTTTGTCGTTGAGTACACCATCGCAGGCCCTCCTGTCTGTGATGCTGCGTCAAGGGTAACCGCAGCCATGGTCTCCGAGCTGATAGGCCATGCTGCTGCAAACGTCTTCGAACTGTTCGTGCAGATTGTTGTTGTCTTGCAAACGTCCCCATCTGTTGACTCAGGGATCGAGACGTGGCTGCACGATCCGTTACAGCCATGCGGATAAGATGGCTCTGAGCACTATGAAACTTAACATCTATGGTCATCAGTCCCCTAGAGCTTAGAACTACTTAAACCTAACTAACCTAAGGACAGCACACAACACCCAGTCATCACGAGGCAGAGAAAATCCCTGACCCCGCCTGGAATCGAACCCGGGAACCCGGGCGTGGGAAGCGAGAACGCTACCGCACGACCACGAGCTGCAGACTGCGGATAAGATGCCTGCCATCCCGACTGCTATTGATAGGAGGCCGTTGGGATCCAGAACGACGTTCCGTATTGCCCTTCTGAACCCACCGATTCCATATTCTGCTAACAGTCATTGTATCTCGACCAACGCGAGAAGCGATGTCGCGATATGATGAACCGCAATCGCGATAGGCTACAAACCGACCTTTATCAAAGTCGGAAACGTGATGGTACGCATTTCTCCTCCTTACACGAGGCATCACAACAACGTTTCACCAGGCAACGCCGGTCAATTGTTGTTTGTGTATGAGAAATCGGTTGGAAATTTTCCTCATGTCAGCACGTTGTAGGTGTCGCCACCGGTGCCAACCTTGTGTGAATGCTCTGAAAAGCTAATCATTTGTATATCACAGCATCTTCTTCCTGTCGGTGAAATTTCGGGTCTGTAGCACCATCTGCGTAGTGTAGCAATTTTAATGGCCAGTGGTGTAGTGTATCTGTTGATTACTCACTATGCAAGGTAAAGTGCTGCAGTCTGGCAACTAACAGACTGGATAATGATTTGTTGCAGCTTAAGTCCTTCAAGAAGGACGTCGTCATTTCCGTCTCCTATCCTCATATTCATGAGATTCATCTATACCCGTAACGACGACGACGCTAACGGAAATTAAACAGCATGTCGCTTGCTCGCCTTATGCCGCTGGCTGTGGTTACGTGGTGGACTGCAACAATGCCTGCGAGAGTCGGCAGGTGTAGCGGAGTGCAGCCGACTGCCCGCCACCTCCCACGGAGCTCGTGTAGTGCGGGGCTGCCTGCCACCAGGCGCGCCCAACACGCGATACGTGTAACGCGTTGTGACCAGAGGTCGTGGACACTTAGCCCGGCACCGCCACAAAAAGCGGCCGCGGCAGATGAGCTGTTTATACAGAAATGTTGTCCGGACGTGTTCTGCCGGGTAGTGCGGGGAGGGGGGATAGGGAGGGCAGCGGGGAAGGGAGGCGGGTCGGCGGACCGGCTCCTGCCACAGCGCCAAGGTCCAGCAGCGGCCGTATCGCGAGAACCAGTACTTCCTTACGCCCAATGGCGCGAAACTTGGTACTTTAATGACGTACTGCATTCAGGCGTACTGTTCTTTTTATTCACTATGTTCTAGCTTTAACCAAATGAAAAATAAAGTTGATTAGCCTGCCAGTTCCCTCGTATTAGTAACGTTAGACTTTTCTCAGATTATGGAACTGTCTAATGTAGTTATCTATAAGTAATGTAGTTATCTATGAGGAAGTATTAGCCGGAAAAGCTGCACAAATATCCAGTCAGAATTTACGAAGAGAGGAAATTGGACTGTGATTGGATTGAAGAGTTCCTAGATAACAGAAAACAGCATGTCATTCTCAATGGAGAGAAGTCTTCAGAAGTAAGAGTGATTTCAGGTGTGCCGCAGGGGAGTGTCGTAGGACCGTTGCTATTCACAATATACATAAATGACGTTGTGGATAACATCGGAAGTCCACTGAGGCTTTTTGCGGATGATGCTGTAGTACATCGAGAGGTTGTAACAATGGAAAATTGTACTGAAATGCAGCAGGATCTGCAACGAATTGACGCATCGTGCAGCGAATGGCAATTGAATCTCAATGTAGACAAGTGCAATCTGCTGCGAATACACAGAAAGGAAGATCCTTTATCATTTAGCTACAATATAGCAGGTCAGCAACTGGAAGCAGTTAATTTATCTGCAGTAGGCATTAGGAGTGATTTAAAATGGAATGACCATTTGAAAATAGTCGTCGGAAAAGCAGATGCCAGGCTGAGATTCATTGGAAGAATGGAAAGTAGGTTACAGTACACTTGTCCGCCCACTGCTTGAATACTGCTCACCGGTGTGGGATCCGTACCAGATGGAGTTGATAGAAGAGATAGAGAAGATCCAACGGAGAGCAGCGCGCTTCGTTATAGGATCATTTAGTAATCGCGAAAGCGTTACGGAGATGACAGATAAACTCCAGTGGAAGATTCTGCAAGAGAGACGCTCAGTATCTCGGTACGGGCTTTTGTTGAAGTTTCGAGATCATACCTTCACTGAGGAGTCAAGCAGTATATTGCCCCCTCCTACGTATATCTCGCGAAGAGACCATGAGGATAAAATCAGAGATATTAGAGCCCACACAGAGGCACACCGACAATCTTTCTTTCCACGAACAATACGAGACTGGAATAGAAGGGAGAACCGATAGAGGTACTCAAAGTAACATCCGCCACACACCGTCAGGTGGCTTGCGGAGTATGGTTGTACATGTAGATGTGGAATTACTTTTAAGATACCTAAAACAGTGCACCTCTCAGAAAATTGGTATCTTGTGTCTACAACATCAAGTGTTCGCTTCCGTAGATGAGTGGTCAGCGCGGCTGAGTGCCATGCTAAGGGGCTCAGGTTCGATTCCCAGTACGGTTTGGGATTTTTCCTTGGTGACAGGATTGTAGCGGTTGCACTCAGATTCGTGATATCTATTGAGGAGCTACTTGACTGAGTAGTAGCAACCGTACGTCACGGAAACTAACAACAGCCGAGAGATCGTTGCGCTGATCTCTCTGCTCTCAATACCGCATCCAGTGTCGCAACTGGCCCAGGATGACACAGCCGTTGGACAGTACTTCAGAACCTGTGTGCAGAGTTGACATAAGCAACATCATTAGTCACAAATGGAATCAGTCCACTCATACTGATAACCGGGCACTGTAGGCTGTAGGGGCATGATAAGGAATGGTCAGGTAGATTCAGTTGCAGGAAAGGCTAGCGGCAGGCCTCAGTTAACTGCTAGAATACTGCAAAAAATCAGTCTGCGAAGGGTATTGAGCGTATACAGAGACAGGAAGCACGAGTGGTCACAGGTTTGTTTGACTCACAGGAGAGTATCGCGTAAGTACTGAAAACCCTGAATTGGCGGACGCTTCAGGTGAACACCAATTATCCCGCGAAAACCTACTTCCAATGTTTCGAGAACGAATATTAAGTGAAAAACTAGGATACATTCTACAATCCGACACGTATCGTCCTGAGGAGAACGTGAAGACAAAACTGGACTAATTATATCAGTCATTGTTCCCACGCTCCATATACGAATGTAAAGTGAAGAAATCGTATCATGTCGCATCACAGCAGCCCTCTGTCATTATCTCCACAATGGTATGCATGCAATGCATGGTTCAAAATGGTTCAAATGGCTCTGAGCACCATGGGACTTAACTTCTAAGGCATCAGTCCCCTAGAACTTTGAATTACGTAAACCTAACTAACCTAAGGACATCACACACATCCATGCCCGACGCAGGATCCGAACCTGCGACCGTAGCGGTCGGGCGGTTCCAGACTGTAGCGCCTAGAACCGTTTGGGCACCCAGACCGGCTGCAATGCATATCGATGTAGATATAGATGAAATATATCAGAACAGAAATAAAAGGCAAAGGAAACAGCAATGACATAATTAGCAGATTTCACAGTCTACACATAATTCTACAGGATTTTGATCAGTCGATTATGTCGATATAAGCTTCTTGTTGATGAGATACTGTGCACATATCGCAAATTTTAAGGTATACAGGATTATTCAAAAATAATTTTACAGACTTTGGGGACGTTTTAGTTAAACTAAAACAAGAAGAAAGTACAAATAAAGATAGGTCCGATAAGCCTTCGTTTTCAAATTATTAGTGAATGTTGCAAATTTGGTGATCGGAGATCATCAACGCATAAATTCGTATCAGATGTTCGAAATGTTCTCGTCTTACTTGTAAACACACATGCACTCGTCGAATCATGGCCTTTGCACCCTTCCCTTTCAAATACTCGCTGACGATTTCGGAATGTTTCACAGGCTTCCATGTCAACGAAGAGCTCCTGCATCCGGACGGTCTGCTTCATAGGCCAATTGTTTACGGTGCCCCAGAGATGATAATTCAAAGGACTGAGATCGGAGGAAGTTGCAGGCCCTCCTCAACCTATCCATCTGTCGTGGTAGATACCAGCCAGTGCATCTCGAACACTGACACTGAGAAATGCTGGATTTCTACTGTGCATAAACAACCACACGGTTCTTCTTTATTCCAAGTGTACATTTTCTAACAGGTCATGGAGGATGTTCTGAATAAAGCCGCTGTAGACGGCACATGCAAGACGTGCTGGGGGAACGTATGCCAGTCAGCCACCTACAATTCCAGCCCACATGTTAATCTTAAACCGATGGTAATGTCTAGCTTCTAGTGTAGCATGAGAATTGCGATCGACCCATAGGTCTATGTGTTGGTTGTGGAAATTTGTTGTTCCATCTCTTCCAAAGTCGCCTCAAACGAAACTGAAGAAACAAACAACCGATTGGTAGTTTGTGAAGAAACACTGGTAGGTGATTGGCAGGCATAAGGCCCAGCACTCGTTCAAGATGATACAGATACATCAGTGGCTCGTGAGGTATCCTCCGTACTGAAATTGGAGATGTACCACATGCCAGAGCCACTTGTCTTGCGCTGATACTTGGCTCTTCTGCGACAGCCCGTGAAACGTGCTCTTCCTGCTCAGGTGCACAGGTAACACATGGACTTCCTCGACCAGTAGTCTGTGATGCTACAGATCCTGTCTCGCAGCACGACGATACAAGGCTGACTCGGCGGCATTCGGCCTGGAAACGCCATCTGACACAAATGTGCAGTCTCGTGTTCATTACCATTCGCGCGACCGTACATAAAAATCATGTCTGCCAGCTTACGAAATGAATATCCTGTCGTGTTTGAACGGAGCACTTTCAGGTAACTCACTACCTGTAGAACATATGCACAATGGACACGAAATGAAAAATATATGGAAGTCTCCCTAGCAACGTAACGCCGTTTAGGATGCAATGAATCGAACGGGTGCGTAGATAAGAGAAGTTGGATTGTACCTGGAAAGCTGTTAAACATCAACTTTCATTAACAGCTCGTAAATGAAGGATTTTCGGCTGTATGACTACGTGAACGTTTTTCCTTGGCTCATTGGAAGGAACCTGTCCCCAATGATTGTAAAAGTACGTTTTAACCACCTGGTATAAAAAATGCAAAAACAATAAACACGAAGCTGAGAAATTACTGACAAATGAAACAATCGACGCTTGTTTTTCAACTAAAACAAGCAGAAACTTGAGTCATAAATTATAGATCATCATTAACGTCATCATCATCATCATCATCCACTGTATATCAGCTGTCCGTCGCTGGTAGCTCAGTGGTCATCGCTACGGAAGTCATACATAAAGGCCCGGGTTCGATTCCAAGCTGGGTCCGAGATTTTTCTCCGCTCAGGGACTGGGTGTTGTTTTGTCCTTATCATCATCCTTTCATCCCCATCGACACGCACATTGCCGAAGTGGCGTCAACTCGAAAGACTTGCACCAGGCGAACGGTCTACCAGACGGGAGGCCCTAGCTACACGGCATTTCCATTTACTTGATATCAGCTAATGGATAAAGATCTCCACTTGACTTTTCCATTCAATAAATATTTTCTCATCTCTTGGAACCTATTAAACAACTTCCGTGGCGCAAATACCATACACTCGCGTGTCTACGTATCACGTTCACCCCCATGTCATATTTATTACAAAAATTTGCATCTTCCATTCTGCACTGCTCCGTGATCCATCTATTTAGTTCCCTTTTTCTCTTAATCAGTCCCAAAATCCATGTCTTCACTACCCGTTGAACACCACAGATCGGAAGCACTCTTTGTCATTGATACGTTATGTTTCAGTTCTGTTTCTTTTGCTGTCGGTCCAATTCTCGTCATCAACTGCTCATAACACAAAAACTCGTCAACCAGTTTCATAACTTCATTGTTAAATGGTACTGTTTTCTTTTAGGTTTATTGATTACATTATTGTGAAATAGTTAACTGCTAGGCCTGTTGTCAATCTTACTCTGCTAATCACTTCCATTCAGTGTTGAACTGTAGTAGAGGTAAACTGGACAACGCCATCAACAAAACGACGGACTTTCAGATATTTTCACTAACACGTATTCCTTCTTCGTTTCCACAGTTTCAGGATTTGAAAGAAATTCCTAGGACAGCTGCGTATATTTTCAATAATTTGAAATCTCCTTGGCTAGCTCATATTTCAACTCTGAAGTTCTCGCTGTAGTACAGAGTATTGTGTCCTGGAAGCTTTTAAGAGTTTGCCCTCTAACCAGTCCTGTAATAGAAGTTTAATATAGTTTCTTATTTCATTCGGAAGTGATAGCATTAGCTTTACCTGTGATGCAGTCTTTTTCTGAAATTACAAAAGTTAGTCTGGAAAATTGAGATTATTCCAAGTCTGTAAACTGTTCCAAGGTAAAACATGATCGTATACCTAGGAATAAATATTCTTCTCAAATTTTAAGAAATGTTGCTCTCATAAAATCTTGTGAATACGGCAGTTCATAGAACTATTATTACTCTACAACATACCAATAATCAATAAGTGAAATCAAATCAAAAAGAAGTGTTGTCAAAAACCAGTTACAAATTCAAAACATTTTGAAAGAGAAACTATTGGCAAATTACACAAATTTTCATTCTCAAAATAAGAAAAAGAAAATCAATTCATTTGGAAATATCAAGTGTCCCATGACAAACAGAACATTTACTTCAAGACACAAAATGGTGCACGACTGAGGAAGTATGACTTAACCGTTCACACATTAAGTAACTAGTTTAAAAAATGCACAGAATTTTACTCACCGTAAAACTCTGTAACTAAGGGTTAACAGTATCCTCAAAATAGCTTTAATGTTTTATACAGCATTTAAATGTGCAGAACTCGTAAAATTTATAAATCTGCACGAAACACAAACTTACATTTCACTACAAAAACAGTACATACGACCGCAAACTGCTTATGGCGGTCGGTGGTGTACAGTCCTTCATGTAATTCTAACATCGGTCACTAAACTGAAAACCCTTCAGGTACAACACTCTCTCCTTGTGATGAGATGTAAGTAAATATTGAGTAGTGGACAGGCACATTTTTTAGAATAATAACGTACGTTGAATCAGTGCAATTGTTCTCAAAGAATTAGTAGTACAGATTTTGTTGAAAGTGAGACATAAGGTTTTTTTCAGAATCTCTGAATGGTATACAACCTAGCAATTACTTTGCACTGTCTGTTAAACACATTTGTCAACGACTTGCAACTGGTCCTAGAAATTCAGTATGCAAATGCTTGCCTTCTAAATAAATATCCCGGATAATTTTTGCTGCAGAATACGTCGTCATTATAAATTGATTATGATAACAGACATTACAGAGAAGGTGCTGAAAAGAGACCTCGCACGCCCCAAACGTTGAAAGCAGTCACACTTGCGTATTACCTATTTTACATTGTACTTGAGCTTATCTGTAAGTATAATTACAGCAGGCAGCTTCTGTGAAACCGGTCCGTTTTATTCTATTAAACGTTGACAAGGGATGTAACTTATGAATCGACTGTATGATGTCCCATCTCCACTACCATTTCTTCCAAAATTTAATGCATTATCACTGTGTACCGTTACTGACGGAGATGTTATCAGTTGTGCTTCATTTGAAGGTATACGGTAAGAAAATAAAATTATTTTCTCTTGTCACTTCCAGAACTTCTCGTAATGTTCAGTTCTTAATTTTTTTTTGTTTTCCAGACAAACAACGGTGATGTTTAATTACGTACCCAACCAAAATAAGTGAACCGCTGATTTGGGTACTGACAGCTATACTTGAAAATAAAAGTCGTGTACGTATGGTTACATTCAAATAATCGAAATACATCTCCTTTATCTACATGCAGATTATTCGTATTCCGTTCCTTGGAACACCAAAAGTCTGTTTTGCAAGTACATCACGGCGTAGCATTATAAAACCTAAGACTTCTTCAAATACGTCACTATCGGATTAAAATTCTCCCAGAAATATAATTGCCGAAAGATATGCGGCATGGCTTCAGGTTTCTTGTTACGATGGGCGGCCATCAGCGAGGTGGGCATCGAGTCCTTTGACATGCCAGACCCATGCGTCGTCGAGTACAGCCTTCAGCGCTCATTAGATATCCGCGACGTAGGTGTAGCAACGAAAAAAAAAAACATCGTAGTTTTCTTTAAACAAAAAATTTGTTATCATTAAATTAAACTGTACAGTACTATACATCGTATAGGCAGCTGGATTCTCGCTGAAACTGCGCAACTTCTGCATCACTACAAGCTACACGTAACCACGGACACACACCTATGCGAGAGCCATACTTGCACAAATTAATCTATTTTCGTCATGAATGTTGTTCTTGTGTTCCTCGGCTCTAACGACTAGTTTGATCTAGCTCTCCGCGCGATTTCGTGTAATCCTCTTCATTTGTGAGTAATTACTGTTAACTACAAGAACGTGCTGTAAACTAATACCTCCGAATTTTTTTATGTGAAAACTCTTAAAACTCTTTCAATAAAACAATCGTTATTAACATTCTATACCTTCAATCTTCGTGTGCACATATTTTCAGCCCTCTGCCGCTAAAGGGCTCCGAATTGTAGTGCGTAACATGGCGACATATAACGTGACTGTATCGGTCAGTGAGAAACAGCGTGCTTTAATTGGGTTTCTAATTCTAAGAGTTCGACCACAGTGGACACACGAGCGCTGCGACATCTGCAACACTCAGACACTTTGGGTTTACTGTCATCGATCATCCTCTACTACACTACACACTCGTCCCCTTCTGATTTCCTTCTCTTTCCAAACCTTCAACAACATCTTTAAGGACTTCACTTTGATAGTCATGAAGCGGTGCAAGCAGGGGTGATGTTATGACTCCGTTAAAAAACTCAAACATTCTACAATGGCGGTATCACCAAACTGGTCTCTCATTTGGAGTAATGTGTTCGTCGACAGGATGACTAAATTGAGAAACAGAAACGTAGACGTGAGGAATAAAGATGTACATTTTTAATAACGTTTCTTTTCTTTTAAAAAGCTTTAACAGTTTTCACATAAAACAATTCGTAGGCATTGTCAGATGCGCAACCTAGGTCTCTTCACGGCGAGAAGGCCGAGAGGAGGTTGTCCAAGCCGCTGGGAGAGACTTAATAAGCCGGAGCTTGTACCCGTGAAGGAAGGACCAGTGGTGATGCCAAAGTGACACCACCTGTTGACAGATGGCAACACAGTTATCATCGGACGGAATGTAAGGAATAGCGGGTGGAGGTAGAACGACTGCAGCCTTGGCAGCGGCGTCAGCAGCCTCGTTTCCCGTCAGGCGGACGTGACCAGGAACCCACATAAACATCACAGTGGCTCCATCAAGAGTGAGCATGTGACAGCTTCCCCGGACCCGTTGCGCTAAGGGATGGTTGGTGTACAGCACACAAAGGCTATGTAGGGCACTGAGAGAGTCAGAGCAGATGACCCAATCGAGAAGCCTGTGTCGCAGGATGTCCTGCGTGGCTTGATACAGGGAGAAGAGCTCTGCTGTTAATACTGAGCAGTGTTCCGGAAGCCGATGCCGAAAAAAGTTGGTGCCAATGACGAAGGCACACCTGACACCACGGTCAGCCCCAGAGCTGTAACTATACTCAAAAATACTACCGTGAAGTTCCGTGCGAAGGTCGTGAAGGATATAGAACGAGGCGGAATTTGTGTCCTTGGGAAGCGAATGAAGACCAAGCTGAACACGGGTCGCCGCACGAAGCCAAGGTGGTGAAGGGTTCACACCCACCGGGAAAGTGGAAAGTAGCGTGAAGTTAAGCTGCCGGAGCCAGCGCTAAAACTGAACTTCAGGAGGTAACAGACAAGAAGGACGCGCTCCATACTGGCGATCAAAGGAGTCATTGAAGAAGGAGGCACAGGGTGAGTGGCCACGCATGGCATACAAATAGCATGCATACCTGCTGAGGAGAAGTCACTGCGGTAGGACAGAGGTGATTCGGCAGCTTTTGCATGCAGACTCTCAACTGGGCTAGTGTAAAAGGCGCCAGTGGCCAAACGGATGCGATGATCGTCGATAGTATTAAGATGCGTATACGAAACTTCCATAGTCTGGTTTCGAACGGACAAGGGACTGGTACAAATGAAGGAGGGTGGTATGATCTGCTTCCCAGGAAGTAACACTGAGGACACCTCGACATTGAGGGACTGCATACAGGGGGCTGCCAGGTACGACACGTGGAAGGACCAAGAAAGTTTCCTATCGAGCATAAGCCCTAGGAATTTCGTTCTTTCAACGAACGGAAGAGCAACAGGCCCAAGATGTAAAGACAGTGGAAGAAACCTACTGCGTGGCGAGAAATTCATACAAACGGTTTTGTCGGTGGAAAAACGAAAGCCATTGTCGATGTTCCATGAAGACGCCGCTCAATGACACAGGTCCGTGGAGAACTGCAGTAGATAGCAAAACCATCAACGAAAATGGAGCCAGAGATGCCTGTCAGGAGACAGGGCATTATAGGGTTAATCGCGATAGCAAAGAGGACGACGCTCAGGACAATACCCTGAGGCACACCGTTTTTATGAATGAAGGTGTCCGGCAAGGCAGAACACACGAGTACCTTGAAAACTTGGTCTCTTAAAAATTCTTGAAGCAAACAGGACAGGCGCCCACGGAAGCCCCATGTGTAGAGAGAACGGAGGATGCCGGTCCTTCAGCTGGTGTCGAAGGCGTTCTCCAAATCGGAAAACACGGCCACAGTCTGGGATTTCCGCAGAAAACCATTCATGACATGGGTGAATAATGTGACGAGATAGTCAACTGCAGAACGGCACGTCCGAAATCCACACTGTAGAGTGGTTAGTAAATTGCGAGATTCGAGCCACCGTACCAGCCAGGCATGAGTCAAATGTCCCATCACCTTCCAAACACAGCATTTGTCCTTACTGGGCTTAGGTATGGGTATGACAGTGGCTTCATACCAGTGTCTGGGAAACGTGGCCTCTGCCCAGGTGCGGTTGTATGGTACATATGAAGCAGAAAGTGCTTGCCCACAAGGAAAGGTGGTGCAATGTCTGAATGTAAACATCGTCTGGCCCTGGGGCGGAGCATCGGGATGAAGTGAGACCATGCTCTAGGTCCCCCATAGTAAAGGCGACATTGTAGCACTCACGTGAAGGGTATCGCCATTTCAGATTGAGGAAGGCGGGGTGATTGCGGGAGGAGGAGCTCGAAATCTCCGCAAAATGGCGACCCACATTGTTGGAGATGGCAATAGGGTCCACTATGACATCGTCTGCTACTGTCAGGCCGTAAATTATGGAATGGATCTTGGTCCCAGAGAGTCGTTGGAGACTGGCCCACTTGACGGAAGAGTGAGTGGAATTGTTAAAAGAATCAGTGAATAACATCCAGCTAGCTTTTTTGCTGTCCCGAAGAACGAGACGACACTGTGCACGCAACTGTTTATAATGTATGCAGTTCACCATCGTAGGATGACAGTTAAAAATGCGGAGAGCACGTTTCCGCGCTCCAATTGCATCGCGGCACGCCTCAGTCGTCCAAGGGACCAGTACATGGCGTGGTAAAGAGCATGTGCGAGGAACGGAACATTCTGTGGCGGTAAGGATAACATTTATAAGATATCTTACCTGGTCATCACAACTCAGGAAATGTTCGTCGAAGGTCGCCAGGGAGGAGTAAAGCCTCCAGTCGGCCCTAGTATGCTGCCATCTGGGTGTGCACATAGATAGGGTAGGAGTCAGCAAGTGGATAGTACAAGGGAAATGGTCGCTCGAGTATGTGTCAGAGAGAATGGACCACTTGAGACGTTGGGCAAGCTGGGAAGTGCAGAAGGATAGGCCCAAGTGGGAACACGTGTGCGTGGAGTCTGAAGGGAACGTGGGTGCTCCTGTGTTAAAGCAGAGGAAGGTTAAGTTGATTGAGAAGGTCAGCCAAGAGGGCACCTCTCGGACAGATTCAAAGTGGATGGTGGGCATTAAAGTCACTGAGCATCACAAAGGGGTGAGGCTGTCCACTAAGTTGGAGGAGGTCTGCCCTGGTGACATCAAATGACAGACGGACGTAAATGGTGCAAAGGGAAAAGGTCAAGTGAGGAAGGAAAAGGCGAACTGCAACAGCTTGAAGGCGGGCAGTCATTCCATGTGAGCAACATGACTCCCCAATGAGATGGAATGCTATCCGATGGGAGAAGGTGAAAACGGCCTGGGAAGAAATGCGAGAGCTCACAGGGGTCGTGAGGACGCAATTTTTTTCCTGGAGGTAGGAAAGAAGAGGACACTATGATCCTAAGAGCAGCTGTAAATCCTCTTTGTTTGATCGAAGGCCACGAACGTTCCATTGAAGGAGAGCCATAACGAGGAAAGGAGTAGGGAAGAAGTGAAGGGGTGTCACTTCAGCGGCTGCCGAGTGCCATCCTTCAAAGACTCACTGCTGCAGGGAGCAGAGGCTGTACCATCCTGCTCCATGAGATCTTCAGAGGCGTCAGCATTCTCCCTGGTTGGCGGTGTTCACCGGCGACGCGGAGATCGGCCGGGCGATGGTAGCGCATGGCGACACCGTCGAAGAGGATCGAATCGGCTAAGGAGAAGATCGTTTGCCTTTGTTTGACTTCTTGGAGCCTTTCTGGTTAGCAGAGGAAGACTCGGATACTGTTCGCTGGAGGGATGTAGGAAGTCTTCGCGGGAATATTCCTTCTCTCCCTTCCGGCTCGCCAGTTGTGTAGCAGGTGTCTTCGCCCCAGGAGGCGAATGCTTGTAGCACAGCTGACGGCGCCCAGGAGACGGCGATGCTACCTTGACACTGGTCATTTTCACAACCCCAGGGCTGAATTTGAGGTCACATGTCTTCGTCGCCATGTCATTCACGGAGCGAGATGTAGCAAGAACACTACTGTAAGTGCCGGATGATAGAACGCAGGCTTTTCAACTAGCCAATAACTTGCGAGCGACCGGGTAAGGCAATTTTTCATATCCCCTGGTCTCCTGGACAGCCTGTTCATCAAGATACACGGATAATCTCCAGAGGAGGCGGCATGCTTGCCATTGCAGTTGATACATCAGGGAGAAGGTGGCGGAAAATCGCCCTTGTGTGCATCCATACCACAGGTGAAACACTTGGCCGGGTGCCGGAAAGACATTCGAGTGTGGTTTAAACGACGACACTGGTAGCAGCGCATCAGGTTCGAATGTATGCTCGGACTGTGATAACTTCGTAGCCTGCTTCGATCTTGGACGGAGGCACCACTCTATCAAAGGTAAGAAACAGAATGCGTGTGGGCACTAAGGATGCATCTATTTTTTTCATCACCCGATCGAAAGCAATGACACCTTGATCAGACAGGTACGTTTGATTTTCTACCTCGGTCAGAACACCGAACAGCCTAGAGTAAATAAAATAATGATAAGAATACAGAGTTATATGGGCCTCGACATGAGCAGGGTAGCCGTGGAGAAGCGAAGCGGCAAGCAGTTTTCATTATTGAGAATCAGAAGTAGTCTCCACAAGCAAAGTTCCACTGCGTAAACGAGAGCAGGAGTTCACAGGGCCGACAGCTTTCTGAATAATAAACGGATTTACATAAGCAAAGGACTGACAGACTTCAGTAAGTGAAACCACGTGGAACTGTGCTGCAGCTGGGAGAGTGTTTGAATCTGGAGCTTCATTCCGTTTACGTTTGGTAGACGTATGATGCGAAGATGATGATTGGTTCATTGCGAGAATATCTCGGATGATTGCCAGCGTCTCCGATGGCGCGCTCCTTCCAACTGCCCCCCCCCCCCCCCCCCCCCTCTGAGGGGGCTCACCCGCCTTAGGTCATTGTTCACACCTCAGGTAACCAGGTAACACCTCGCAAACACCTGACAGAGGGACCAATCGGCAATTTGGGAAGGTAACAGCTCATGTAACCACCGCCCCCTTGGCCTGGCCTGTACCATTGGGTACATGCGAACCTTACCTGTCGACCCAGGGCTGGGAATTACGCGTGAGGCAGACCTTCAGGAGAGCACAGGGAAGAAGAAGAAAAAGAAGAGCCTCATACGCCGAAGCGGAGGAAGGATAGGAGAAGGCGAACGAAGAAAGGAAAAAAAGGAAATGAAAAGTAGTGGGGAGACTGTTCTTATATTAGCTACTGATAATGCGGAGGAATTTCCAAAAACACCCCAGACATGTTCCCCAAGGGAGGGGAAAAGGAATAGCAAGAGGATAGGCATACGGGACGGAAGGGAAGAGATGCTGCAAAGGCTGGGACCCCGTAGTAGCCGAGCACGAACACGCCAAAGAGCGGCGAGCCCCTGGGGGTGGGTATATGTAGCTGCCTGAACACAATTTTACGTATCTTTTCCTTTTTTGGCGGGGTATGGGGGAGAAATGCAACAGTTTGCTCATAATGCTGAGATGTTTGTTGCACCATAAACTGTGCAGAACATCTCCAACACCAGTGGACTCGTCAGTGGCACGCAGATTCACAACAGGCAATGCTTTATTTCCTATTTCACTGGGGGAGGGGGCAATAATTAGTGAGGAGTGATTGTTACTAACAGATTGCAGCTTGAGGGTGAAGAATCGTTCCGTGATTAGAAACGTGAACATGATGGTATATTAACCAGTTTTATTATCCATCCTCGTTATTTATTTTAAACTAAGACCGTTCATGTTGAGATGGCTACAGTACGTTTAAAAGCGTGAGGAGTCATCCCTAACAGTTCCATATGCGTTTCTTGTGTCATGATATCCTACAGTGTAAACTCCTTCGACACCCCTTAGATTCTGCATGCCCAGAAGCAGGCGCTGGAGCTGTAGCAGAGCGTCACTCACCTGAATGGGCGTCGAAGTCTCTGAACAGGTACATTTTTAAACTGCTCAACAAAGATGCGTGGGTCGAACAAGGAGGGTTGCCAAACTTGGGGCTCTTAGAGGGAGCCTTTGCCGTTTTTCTCGCACATGTGACAATGTTACAACACCTCGTGATCACGCTACAAGAAGAGGTGAAACACGAGGGCTGAAAAAGCATAAATATCGTATGCTGCTTCGGATCACGTTCAAACTTTGCCGAGTGGTTCTGAACCGTTCCTAGTACTCCATAGCAAAAATTTGGTGACGTTACATTCCAGATCAATGGAGCTGCAACAGCACGTAGTCCTCACAGAAGGGTTGAATTGGCAGGAGGAACGGGGTGTAAGTAGTATCGAACGTTGACAAGAACATCATCCTCTTGCTTACTACACTGCAAACTGTGCTTTTTGACCCGAAATGTCTGGAATCAATTCTCGAAGGGACGGAATGGTTTCATTGAGGCCCTTTATGCCACCTTCTGAGGTCTTTTCGTCTCGATTCTGAGCAGTGTGGGTCTGAAATGTTCTCCTCGGCCATCCATAAGAAATGTGCCTCCTTTTAAACACTGTTTACTGCTGTTCTGACCTCCATCACATATGCGTCTAAAGAAAGGATGAAATGTGTGTAAGAGGGTGGGTGACGACCTTCCCATCACGTGTCACGTCCAAGGTGTAGTTAGGCAGAATTCTGGTGAAATCTGGCGACATTGTGAAATCATTCACCCACAGTACACCTCACATGAACTTGTTAGCTCCGGCCTTTTTCAACATGTCAACACCTTGTAGTCTGTAGCGTTGTCGAGGCTGTGGTGACGTTGCAGGGCACAGCGCATTTGCCCCATTAAACAGGAAGTTTGTAGACACCTTCGAGCCAATTTCGAACTTATGTGGCATTTTGTGATCCTCTTTTTGGGTTGCGCAATCTATAAAAAATAGAATCCTTAACCTGAAAAGTTAGAAACTGTTTGACCTTCCCTGTGCATACCAAAATACACGTGCAAATGTTAATTACTTTAACTAATAATGTGAGCAATAGACTAGGGTGCTCTCATAGAACTGCGATACACAAAGAATGAATTGACCACTAATAGCTACAGGTGACAGAATGGGATGTTTTGATAGTTCGAACCACACTACAGTTTTCACGTGTTAATTATGTGTTTCATAGGGGCAAGGAACGAAAAGGATGACCATTATCATTTACCCTCGTGCAGGTGATGTCCTCTGTGGATTACTTGAAATACTGTTGTGAATGTCTGCTTAATATTTCTTACAAAAAGAACTAAATCAAGTATGCTATGAAGCAAGTATTTCAAATCACCGTCAACTGTTTAGTAGAATTATTCTGATAAGACGCAGGGGACTTCTAATTTGTATTATTTAATCATTCACAAGTTTTATTTTGTGAATATATAAAAAATCGTAGTAGAACGTCTTTTTTAAAATTTAGCCTTAACTGACTAGGTGCCAAAACAGTAAGATTTTTATACAAAACGTATCACGATTAGTAGCGGCCGCTTGGGGAGCCAAGTTGAGAGAGTAGAAAGAGGCGCCCATGTATAAGATTTGTATGCTGTGTGTGTCACAATTAGTAGCGAAAACTGACGCAAGTGAAAGAGTAAGTATGTGAAGAGGGTGAGGTGCGGGGGGCAAGAAATGATATGCCGCCTGTGTGGATTAATGTTGTCGAATAAGACCTGTCTACAGACGGCACATTCAGTCTTTCCTTGAATTACTGATGCTATACATGTAGCTCAAAGGACATTACAAGCAAATCAATTGCTTTATAAAGTCATCTTTCATAAGAAGCCGTCATCATGTCGAGTGTGTCGTTTAAATCATTACCTCTTTCATTACGCTACAGGTAGTGTTTAGATAACGCAAAAACGGATGAAGAAGGGAAAAATTCCTATTGGTAATAGCGGCACCCAAGCAATTGTGATTTACTGCCTCTCTTTGCCACCCTCCACCAAGGCTAACAAACATCACATACCGAATGAAGTAAAGTTATGTGCATTATTATTATTATTATTACTGTTATTAACATAGCTAACTGCATTGCAAATGATGTCACAAAAGATGACATCCTATCATTTGTATGCTAACACAGTTAATTTAAATTATTGTTTTATCACCCAGATCCACTTGCCTGGGTGTATTATTAAATGCACTGTCGAAATTAGGTGATATATTCTCATTGGTTTAGCTAAAATTTTTGCAAATCTTCCGTGGAACGATAGCAGTACTTCAGCAATAATTTGTCGAATCTCGACCAAACTTAGAAACTGATCGCGTATTGCTGGTATACACACGAAACTTGAGAAATGTCTACAGAAAGAAATTGCACGATGTCGTTTTACAAAACATTAGTGATTAATTCACGGTGCTCGTAGAAGAAGGTTTCCTTTGTCGTATGCTGAAATCACATAACGTTATCTCTCACACTGATAAACGGAGACTAGAAATCTGTTTATATACAGCGGTAATATTCTTCATCTCTATCAACTACAGAAAAATTCGACCTACTTACTGTTGTCAAAAGTCAACAGGTTTACACTGATGATCGAATCATCAACACTGTCTCCTATTCTCTCTATATAAGATGCTGCAAGAGTGGTGGCCAGAATCGAGAACTAAAAAAAAAAAAAAAAAAAAAGAATTACAAGTTGTAACGCTTATATTGGTTAGGAGTAGTTTTTTGTTTTAAGTAACTGTGTATTATTTGCAATTTATGAACTGTTGCACTCTCTGTTCTTCGAACTCCTTGATGTATGGCAATAAAATTGGAGTTTTGTACTGATTTTATGAAAAAAGCAAAAGAATATGTTGAAATTTTGAATTATTATAATATGAATATGTCTAGGAAAGAAGTATGTTTGTTGAGAACTGGTTCATGCTTAGGGAACTTGTATTTGTAACATGTAAACGTTATAGGGAAGTCCCTCCGCAACTGAAGTGGCATGGCGCGATGTAAAAGGTGGGTTTGGCGGTCGAACTGAACGGCTCCTTTCTGTGTACGGCAGGCAGTGTGTGGCTAGCCTTAGCACGGTACACCTCGACGGTACTTAGAGAGGGAACTGGCAGCTGCATTAGAAGGGATTTGCCTCAGGTGTGTATGTGACTATTATTTGGTATTCACGGAATAGTGGAATGGCTTTAATATGTTGAAAATCCGACGCCAAGAAGAGATTTTACAGAGCATTCTCAGATCAAGAGCCGTGAGTACAGTTAGCCGCCATTTCGCCAGCCACAAATCTTCGCCACTGCTTCACAGACTTCATACATTCAGTTACGTAATGTATATTGGCATGGACCAGTTAATTTGTGTATTGTTTCAATAATAATCACACAAAACGTCAATTCGTGTTCGAAACCACGAAACCATAACTTCAATGCTGATTACGAACCTAAGCAGGGTCCTCACCTAAGTGCTTCTTAAACGGAGTATCCTGATTTAAATGAACTAATCTGGCATTCGTGTGTTTAAATGTGATTTTTGTCTAAAGTAAAAGGAGTGCGAAAAGTTAAAGTAAGAGTTAAATTTTGATGCTTTGTTTATGGAATACTCCAAATGAAATTGTTAAGGTAGGAAGTTTAAGTACAAAAATTTAAAGCACTATCAGTAGAAAAGTGAAAACCTTAATTGTTTAAAAGCTAAAACCATAAAAGTGAAGTTGGATAGTCTTTTCCTAAAATATCCTTAGGTTATTATAAAATACACTTTTGTAGGATTACAGTGCAAGATTGTGTAAATATTATTGCCAAGAGCACCTGCTCCACAGGCGATTAAAGTACAAGTACACACAAATCTTTAATGAACCGATTTGCGGTAGTACTATTAGAAGTGAAGCTATGCAGATTTTCAAAGGTAGTATAGTTTTGGTACCCATCGTGAATGGTTCCTTTTCAAGTTAATTAAGCCCAATGTTCCATTTTATTGCCTTGCAAAGCAATGTAAGTGAATGGTTAGCTTTTAGAGATAGTTTTTTACTTTTACAATAATTAAAGAACCTTGGCTGGTGAAACTATAGTAGTTTATGGGTCCCCATCATATTGTCCACCTATTAAGGAAAAAATGGACTATTACTGTTACTAAGGAAAACTGCTATGAGCAGAGGAACTTAAATAGTGTATTTAAGATGTTATTCATCTTTATTTGTGTTATTCAGGTCAGTCAAGATAGAAGCCCCTCATGTCCAAAATTAGTTCTGCACTTCATGTAGTGATGTTTCAGTATTTTGATTAAGTAATGCTAATGATTGTGGCCGTCAGTAGTATGAGCTCGGTGCAGTTTTTCTCTCCATAATTTACAGGTGTGTGTGTTATTGGTAACTGCTGCTACACACAGCACAGAGCGCTCTGTGTCAGTTTGTATCCTGTTTGCCAGTCAAAAGGAAATCCCAACAAAAGTAACTCCAATAACTAACATCCAATTTTCTCAAATATATATTTCCAAATTAATGTGCCTGATTAGGCTGGCGACCGTTCATTCTTTTTCGTTCACTTATAATTTTACCACTTCTGTTAACTCCCAAGGTTAAGGCTTGTTTGGTTTTACTGTCAACTTCACAAAATTCGAAATTATAGTCCGATACTCTTTTCCATTAGACACGCGCACGGTCGAACTTTGAAATCCTCTCAGAGGGTAACATTAGCGTGTTTCACGGCACGTTAGTGTTACACCTAGCTTTTCCCGTGACAGAACTAAAGGTTCAGTTATTAGGGGGTAGTGTTATAAAGTTTGTTTTGCATAATTAACGGTGACCCATTTAAATAATATTTCTTATACTATAGTCAGTATGTTTTACACATTTTCTTTGACAGTAAATAATTTGGTCTTACATTAAGTTTGTTCTCCGCAAGTCATTTCATGGTGTGTTGCGCAGCGTACATTGTGTAGCATTGTTACTTCCCCTCTTCTCCGTTACAGTCGCAAATGGTCTGCGGGATAAACGATTGGTCTTAAACTCCGGTTGAGCTCGAGTGTCTTTAATTTTACGTTCATGGTCTTTACGTAAGGTATGCACAGGACATCACTTTCCGGAGAGGTGCACAGTTTTATGTATCTGAAGATTTAAAAGAAGTTGCCACTCTTCGCTAATTCTGTCTGGATATTTATGCAGCTTTTCCAGATAATACTTCCTTATAGACAACTACATTTGGTAACTGCATCATCTGACAAAAGTCTAAAGTTGTTAATACATGGAGCTGTAACAAGTAAGTTACACATTATTATGGCAGGCCAACCGACTTTTACTGAACGCTGCACTACATTTGTGAATGACGTAGGTACATGAAAACAATATTCTACGCAGCCTGTAAACAACTGTCCGAACGTTGTATCAGTCGTTCCGTTCCTTGACGATGGAAACCCGCTCCATTGTTTCGCAGCCATTCGAGAACCGTTGTGTGATCGTCCTCATGGTTGGAAAATCTCTTGCCGGCATTTGTACGCTGATGATGAGGTGATGAGGTAAACATTATGACTACTTGCTTAATAGCTTGTTTGTCCATCTTGGGAAAGAAATACATCACGGATATGCGTATCAGGAATCCTTAAGTTTGTTGGTAGGTTTGTGAGGCGCGTGGCATTAGATGTCTACGCAGAGGTCATGTAATTCGCGTAAATAGCTGGCTGCTGATTTGCATACGCGCTTATGGCGCCCGATAGCGATACAGATGGGTTTGGTAGGATTTACATCAGCTGAACTTGGTCGACGAGACATCGACGTGGGGTCACCCTAATACTCCTCAAACCACTGTATTACGGTTCTCGCTCCGAGACACGGACGATTATACTGTTGAAAGACGAAATCGCCATCGGGGAAGACATCAAGCCAATGGATTCAAGTCGTTCGTAGCTGTCAGCGTGTCTTCGATTATTACCACAGGTCCCATGCAAGCCCAGACGAATGTCTTCCATAGCATAATACTGCTCCCATCAGCCTGCGCCCGTGGCGCGCTGCACGTTTCACCCTGGCTGGCTCTGAGCACTATGAGACTTAACTTCTGAGGTCATCAGTCCCCTAGAACTTAGAACTACTTAACCCTAACTAAGCTAAGGACATCACACACACACCCATGCCCGAGGCAGGATTCGAACCTGCGACCGTATCGGTCGCGCGGTTCCAGACTGAAGCGCCAAGAACCGCTCGGCCACACCAGCCGGCCGTTTCACCCTTATAACGGTGTTTTCGGAGACGATCACCGACCTAGCGTAACAAAACGGTGATACACATCAAGAGCCGACACGTTGCAATTGATAGACGGTCGAATCCCAATGGTTCCATGCCCGCTGCAATCGTAACTGACGATGTCACTGGGTCAACATGTGAGTTCCACAACATATGCCCCGGAACAATCGTGTGTACGCCAGCATTGTGCTCCTTCGGAAAAGACCTGTCTTACTTTATAGAGCAGACAAGCCTCCGAACCCGACACTGTGCGAAGAGTCGTGGACGTCCAACCATTTTGAGTCTAGTGGTAGTTTCACTGTCCTTGTACCTCTTACCGTAGATGCTCACGACAGTAGCACGCGAACATTCGACCAGCTTCGCCGTTTCCAAGATAATCGTTCACAGGCTCTGCATGATAATAATCTGTCCTTTGTCAAAGTCGTTTGTCTCTATGGATTTTCCCATTTGCAGGGTGATATACCGTCGGTGCCACGTGCCCGCAAAACCACAAGGCGACATCCAACGAACGTCACGGTGGGCACTGGTCTCAATGTTTAGACTTATCAGTGTTCGTAGGAGGAAGCGATATATTCGCTGACTCTGCTAGGAACGTACACTATCGTAAACTTAACATTAAATCACTTCGTGATGCAAAACACCTCTCATGTGGCGGCTGTCACTGGGGTTGGCTGAGCATCTATCTGCGTGACGTTTTGCGTGTATTAAATAAACCCATAATGAAACGTGCTGCGTTTCTATGTATCTTTATTACTATCTCTATTAGTCCTATCTGGTATGATCCCATACCGAAGATAAAAATTAAAGAATTGGTCTCATCTACGATTAGTTTTATGTAATCATTGAACTTTCATTCGTTCCCTATGGTTAAAGAATGTGACTGCTTCCAGTGATTGTTCTGGAATCGTATGTTGTTGCTGTTGTTGTTGTGGTCTTCAGTCCTGAGACTGGTTTGATGCAGCTCTCCAAGCTATTCTATCCTGTGCAAACTTCTTCATCTCCCAGTACCTTCTGCAACCTACATCCTTCTGTATCTGTTTAGCGTATTCATCTCTTGGTCTCTCTCTACGATTTTTACCTTCCACGCTGCCCTCCAATACTAAATTGGTGATCCCTTGATGCCTCAGAACATGTCGTACCAACCGATCCCTTCTTCTAGTCAAGTTGTGCAACAAACTTCTCTTCTCCCCAATTCTATTCAATACCTCCTCATTAGTTATATGATCTACCCATCTAATCTTCGGCATTCTTCTGTAGCACCACATTTCGAAAGCTTCTATTCTCTTCTTGTCCAAACTAGTTATCGTCCATGTTTCACTTCCATACATGGCTACACTCCATTAAAATACTTTCAGAAACGACTTCCTGACACTTAAATCTATACTCGATGTTAACAAATTTCTCTTCTTCAGAAACGCTTTCGTTGCCATTGCCAGTCTATATTTTATATCCTCTCTACTTCGACCATCATCAGTTATTTTGCTCCCCAAATAGCGAAACTCCTTCGCTACTTTCAGTGTCACATTTACTAATCTAATTCCCCCGTATAGACATACAATAATGGGTCGTTCCGCTAACTTATGCGCAGATTTTCTTGCCCTTCTTTCCAGTCACTAACAATAAGAACAGTTCGAACCTCCAACGCTCTACGGCACATCGCTGCAAGTGGAGATGTGTACTCTTTCGCATTCTCTATGTAAAATCGTGTAGGTATCCCATCAGACGTAATTGCTAAATTTTAAGGAATTGGCTCTTTATGTTGTAGAAACCAGCACGACGCGTCCATAAATTAAATCATATAATTTTCTGGAATATCGACAAATTCATAAAAATCCTCCTGAAATTTTGCTGCAATATTTAGAAATAGGTTTTTCTTGGAACAATGTTTCTTTCATATAATCAAGGACCACAAACTTTTGCTACTGACAGAAAACGCGTGCAGGACAATACGAATATCGTCTAATGACAATAGCTATAAAAGTCAATCTCTTGAGCATTTCAGGAGTAAGAGCTACAGTAACGTTGCGATGGCTTAGCTATTAATTAATTAGGACCGGTGCACACGCGACGTAAATCAGCGCTCCATGCGAAGCAATACACGTATCGAGGTAAGGGTAAACAAATCGTGTTTGCCTACCCACTGAACGACGTTTTTTTTTTTTTTTTTTTCCTTTTGTAAGACAAATGTGTGCAAACCTGTTTGCAGACATCAGGTAACTACGACGCACGTAGATTATTTGATTTAGGTGATTCTTGAAGTGTATATCATAGAGGTAAAAAGTGGAACATGTCCTGTTTGTAACGTATAGACACTAGATGGAATAAAATATTATAATGATGATTATATAACGTCACATTTTAAGTACCTCCTTCCTCATCACTCTTCCGTCCCTCCCCCCACCTCATGTTCCCCTTTATATAATTTAGAAGTTACATTTTCATCGATGTTTATTTGTCATTAACTGAACGATGGGTGACACCCCACGAACAATAAAAAACAATGTGTTCCCTGTTCGAATTTACATCCAGCTCGCTCACTGAGTGACGCATCAATTCAGTATCATTTCAGGAAAGGTAGATCATTAGTGGGTGTTGTTTAATAGCAAATGTCATATTAAAACCATATCGTCGATGTTCTCCTTGCAACTGAATTCCGAATGTCATTGGATTATAACATCTTACTGCAGTGTTGAATTTTAAATTAAAGATGTTTATTCTCATCTTACAAGGCAGCGTTCAAAATTACTAAAAACATGAACATCGGAAATATTCACGTGTATCTGTGAATATATTCACGTGTATCTGTGAATATATTCACGTGTATCTGTGAATATATTATGGAAATGGAAGAGGATGTAGATGAAGATGAAATGGGAGGTACGATACTGCGTGAAGAGTTTGACAGAGCACTGAAAGACCTGAGTCGAAACAAGGCCCCGGGAGTAGACAACATTCCATTACAACTACTGGCGGCCTTGGGAGAGCCAGTCCTGACAAAACTCTACCATCTGGTGAGCAAGATGTACGAGACAGGCGAAATACCCTCAGACTTCAAGAAGAATATAATAATTCCAATCCCAAAGAAAGCAGGTGTTGACAGATATGAAAATTACAGAACTATCAGTTTAATAAGTCACAGCTGCAAAATACTAACACGAATTCTTTACAGACGAATGGAAAAACTGGTAGAAGCCGCCCTCGGGGAAGATCAGTTTCGATCAGGACTTGGAAGAGCAGTTGAACGGAATGGACAGTGTCTTGAAAGGAGGATATAAGATGAACATCAACAAAAGCAAAACGAGGATAATGGAATGTAGTCGAATTAAGTCAGGTGATGATGAGGGAATTAGATTAGGAAATGAGACACTTAGAGTAGTAAAGGAGTTTTGCTATTTGGGGAGCAAAATAACTGATGATGGTCGAAGTAGAGATGATATAAAATGTAGACTGGCAATGGCAACGAAAGCGTTTCTGAAGAAGAGAAATTTGTTAACATCGAGTATAGATTTAAGTGTCAGGAAGTCGTTTCTGAAAGTATTTGTATGGAGTGTAGCCATGTATGGAAGTGAAACATGGACAATAAATAGTTTGGACAAGAAGAGAATAGAAGCTTTCGAAATGTGGTGCTACAGAAGAATGTTGAAGATTAGGTGGGTAGATCACGTAACTAATGAGAAGGTATTGAATAGGATTGGGGAGAAGAGAAGTTTGTGGCACAACTTGACTAGAAGAAGGGATCGGTTGGTAGGACATGTTTTGAGGCATCAAGGGATCACAAATTTAGCATTGGAGGGCAGACGGAGGGTAAAAATCGTAGAGGGAGACCAAGAGATGAATACACAAAGCAGATTCAGAAGGATGTAGGTTGCAGTAGGTACTGGGAGATGAAGGAGCTTGCACAGGATAGATTAGCATGGAGAGCTGCGTCAAACCAGTCTCAGGACAGAAGACCAAAACAACAACAACAACATCTGTGCGTTAAGACGCTGACAGAGACCTGCGAAAATTTCATAAAACTATGTTCTCCTAGTTGATTACATTGTAGGTAGTAGGTACATGTAAAGAGCTGACATTGGTAAGTTTGGTGATTAATCCACATAGTTTTGCAGCAATTCTAAATATTCAGTTTATTGAAGAATTTATCACAGTTACACACAATTATTTTTATTATTGACTAGTTTCGAACATTTGCGTTTATTTTCAGAACAATATACTGGAACGTGTAGTGTTAATAAAAACATGAAATTAAAAATGAAGGGGCAGGGGAAAAACAGGGAAGCCCCTTTTTCCGGAAATTGAGTTATTGCTACAGCTCGATTCAGACAGATCGTATGCATCTTCTGAGAGGCTGAAACTGAAAAAAAACGAGATATTAGCATTCACAGTTTCACAAGCTGCGACATTGTCGCTAATAAAACAGTGACCCGTATATACAATAAGTCTCCTTTAATTTACGTCTATGGTCACAAACCTTTTGTTAACAAATGGTTCAAATGGCACTGAGCACTATGGGACTTAACATCTGAGGTCATCAGTCCCCTAGAACTTAGAACTACTTAAACCTAACTAACCTAAGGACATCACACACATCCATGCCCGAGGCAGGATTCGAACCTGCGGCAGTAGCGGTCACGCGGTTCCAGACTGAAGCGCCTAGAACCGCTCGGCCACTCTTGCAATATTGAGAAATAACAAGGTAAGTCTATTTCCCAGAGGAAACAAGCAAACAAGTCAGCGGTGACTCGGCTGACCACGAGAGGGCAGAGCAAACAATTTTGATACAACATGCCCTCTCCCTCCCCCAAGTAAATTGGAGGCAAGGAAAAACAAGAAGGTGACTGTCCGCATACACTTTGAAGAAAAAAAAAGTTATCTGTGCCTTATACAACAACCAGTGACGTTTACTGTAAGCAGTAACTTTCGATGTATTCGTGTAATATCCATTTCGTTCAACAAGTGATTTTTTTTTTTACGTTTATGCCGAATGCATTACGGAAAAGGGCGTATATGAAGGGACGTCATTCCTTTTTAATTTCGTAACTCATGCCTTGGAAGAGGATATTGTAGAGCTCTAAACAAGGTTTCCTAGGTGGATCGCTCACTATTGAGAGATAGCTGAGGAACGATCATTTGAAGCGAAAATGTCCAATAAACATGGGCAAAAACGCAGACCTTAAGAGCTATGAACCCTTCTTCGTTTTCGAGACTGTGAAACATATCTTTTCTACAACAAGCTCTTTGCTTTTGATTTCCTGAGAGGAAATAATATGGACCAAAACAAAAAAAATTGTCTACTAAACATGGGTTCAAAAATGTGTATCTTAAGAGCTCAGAGCACTTCATTAGAAGAGATGTTTCACAATGCTAAAGACGAACAGGTATTCATAATTCTTAAGGTGCACATTTTAGAGCTCACGTTTATTAGAATTTTTTCTTTCCTGTCATACTGACCATCCCTTCTCAGACATCCTGTATATTTTATGTTTCTGCTGACGGTCAAAATAAAAAATTCACCTTCTTCCACTTAATTTATTCTGTAACTCTCAATCAAATTAGTGGTCTGAAGGAGATCAAAATTACATTCTCTGTGCACGGCCATGGAAGTGCCTCAAAATTTAAAGGAAATGACAGAAGCATCCAGATGTACGCCATCTCCTGCGACGGTGGTCAGCGTTAATCAAGAAAAGAAAAACGCTGTTTGGTTCTAAGTACGCTGCGGAATGTCCTTTCAAAGCTCTTCCTATTTAGATAATATCATATGAATGCAACCACGGCCATATGCTGAAATATCAAACGGCTTATCACGGAAGAATGCAAAACGGCATCACAAGGGCATCATGAGAATATCGACCAATGGCTGGGCTGTTTGAACCTTCCATTTCTGCTAATGGTGGTAGAATTCGTCACTTGTCTAGTGCACAATAGTCTTGTAACTATCCTCTGTTCGCTGTTATCTAACGCTAACAATTCCGTTCTTTATTCTAGCTTGCTTAGAATTTTCACGCCAAAATTTCCTTTTTTTTCACAGCCTGATTAAGTTTTTCTATCCTGGTGCTGCGTAGTTCTTCAGTCGGCTACCCACAGGTAAAAATAAGTAATATGAGTACCATCACTGTATTATCACAACCATAATTTCGTATAATCGCTATTATTATTGAATAATTGTGTCTGTTTTGCTGGACTCAGCTGTTTCTTTCTCCTTACAGAGAGATGTTTGATTAAATTTTGGGAAACTGCTTCATTCTGAGAACACTCCAACAACGTCAATTTCACATTCGGTGCATTCAGTATGTTCAATTTATGAAATAAAAAGTATTGTATCTTCTTATGTATTGTGATAACCGCAGTTCAAATATCACAAACGCTTTTTATCGAGTTTCTTAAAAACTGCCTTACTTGATTCTTTCCTCTGGTCTGCGTAGCACAATGCAACATTGGTAGGCACAGATTACATTAGTGCAAAACCTCAGTTCTGACATCCCTGATTTTCTGATTTAAGGCTGTACATAATTCCAAACGAACGTTCAAAAAATATAATCATACTGCATATCAGTATAACAAATGTGATTTGATTGTGGGCTAATATAACTCCAAAGGCACAATCAAAACTCGACAGACGTCTTTAGTTGTTTATGTGAAAGTTTGAGTGGTTCGTGAGCACTGTCTTTGCACAGATTGTAAAGTTAAAACGGAGTACATAGATATTTTATTGACAAGATTCAAGGATTTCCTCGCATTATTTTATAAATACTGATATGCATAGACATCAGCTATTGGTATAATGTGTTGTACTCATTTATTGCAAAGGGCAAATAATTACGAAACTTAACTTCGGACTGTTCATGCACGAATTTGTCCAGCTGCTTCATCTTCAGTTTATATATTTTCCACTTCTCAACTATGCCGAGTATAATTTCTTTAGGAGCTACTTGTAAAATTTTGATAGTATTTTCAATATTACACGCTGCATGTTTCATGCTTAACAAATGATGGCCAAATGCAATCTTGTTCTGTGGACTGATATGTTCCTCGTACCTAGTCATAAAATTTCGGCGAGTCTAGACTATACAAAAATGATCACATGTATCACATCATAATTTATTCCTACCAGACGCATAATGCTTTCTAATTCTTTTTTTATTCTTTTTTAATTTTCTGTTAGAGCTTAAACCTCAGTAGGCCTGCTGACCAAAATGCTATTTTGTGCTGCTTAGGAAAACTGTACTTTAACTTTTCCATAATACGGCCACAACATTTCAGAGTAATATTTTTTTTTCTTTGTATGGGTTTCTGTGAATTTGCGTTTTTTGAGAACCTGTGTAACTAACCTTCCCTGAAAACCATTGGCTACCGCTACTTCTTTGAGGACGTGTAGCTCTCATTGTATTCCTGCTTCATCTAAGTAAAGCCTACATGTGCGGTACATCTGATTTATGGCCTATTACTGAATCTCAGTATGTGGGTTTACGATAAATAGGAAACTTCAACTTATTTTCCGCCCTTGTTACTGTGAAGTCTAAGAAATTAAACTCCTGTTTGGACATTTTTCTGTGGCGTTTTTAATACTGTGGTATTGCTAGTTAAAAGTCATGTGGAAGACGTGCAGAAAATTACCCTACCTTTGCTACAATGAACGTATCGCCTGCATAGAGTGTGTACATGATATCTTCCTATGTCAAAAATGGGTCGTTCTGGAATACCGCTGTCTGTATATTATTGATAAATATGTCTGGTAATATACCCAGAAAGGCAACTGACGAACAGACCAGCACCAAACCACGCATCTGTTGCTACACTTTAGCACTAAATTCAAAGTAATTATAACTCAGTTCGAATACCAATTTTTAAAGAAGTTCTGCTTGTTCACCTTTTCCCTTGGTGCCATTGTGTACTACATTTATTCTCGTTCTTTTAAAGGTTCGTTTATCGGTACGTTAGTACATAGGTTTACGATATGAAATGTAATTAGTAATATGTCATCAGCGATCAGCAGATCCTAAACTTCATTAAAGAAAACTGCACTACTGAGTACATAGTAATTAACTGGAAATTCGTATTAGCTGCTAGTTTTTTTATACAGAAACATATTTAATTCTATCATTGAAGCCTCTCTACCAGCAATAATAATATACATGCTCTTGTTTTTTTAATGTAAGTTAATTAAGGCATTAACCGCAGGGGGTTCGTGATTCATGATTATTACTCTGCGTTTCCGATGGGGAAGTAACAACAATTGCGTTCTGGCAAAATTTTTTCGTGAAGATGGCTTGAAATGATTTGGCCATATATTTGTCTACCTCTAAAATGTCGTTCTCTAGAAAAAAAACTCTTGCTCTTTCGTGTTGAGATCATCACATTTAACTCTTACGAGAGTGTTACCTTTCTCATCTTATATTTCTATATTTTGGTTTTCTTTCAACTTTCCGTCAATACTTCGTTATCGTGTCGTGTGGCTAGGTGACGCTCCGCGGCCGGGAGATATGCTAAGCCAGGAGAGTTAGTGAAGAGGCAGTGAGGCAAGTACACCGAGCTTGGCAAGTCTGTTACGAGGAAGTATGCACTACTGGGCAGGCTGTACACCTGTGCTAGCTCTGCGGGCCGCGGATGCTGGCAGCACGTTGCAGTGGTCACTATTTTGGTGGTCGTGATGTAGTTTAGTAGCACGTTGGCCGACGACAGAAACTGACTTTTAGCGCCTTCCATTTGTCGATGAAAACCCTATCTGTGGAGATAGGAGTCGATCTTCTGGAAACGAAGGTATTACTGCTCCAAGCACTATAATTGCTTCATTTTGCATTTGTATTACCAGCGTAGCTGAGAGCTGGCTTGAGATTGTATTTTGAATGAGTGGCTTCACATGCTTTGACTCCGGCTATATAATGAGACATTGTTTAAGTTTCCATGTGAACAATTTAATTTTAATTCATACGTTTGTTTGTACTGAAAATTGATAGAAATCTTGTTGTGTTCGAGTATTACCCATGTAGAACCCAGTACGGTGTCCTCGATGGTGAGTGTTCATCGGAGGTGAGGGTATCATCTGGAGTGCCCCAGGGAAGTGTGGTAGGTCCGCTGTTGTTTTCTATCTGCATAAATGATCTTTTGGATAGGGTGGATAGCAATGTGCGGCTGTTTGCTAATGATGCTGTGGTGTAAGGGAAGGTGTCGTCGTTGAGTGACTGTAGGAGGATACAAGATGACTTGGACAGGATTTGTGATTGGTGTAAAGAATGTCAGCTAACTCTACATATAGATAAATGTAAATTAATGCAGATGAATAGGAAAAAGAATCCCATAATGTTTGAATACTCCATTAGTAGTGTAGCGCTTGACACAGTCAAGTCGATTAAATATTTGGGCGTAACATTGCAGAGCGATATGATGTGGGACAAGCATGTAATGGCAGTTGTGGGGAAGGCGGGTAGTCGTCTTCGGTTCATTGGTAGAATTTTGGGAAGATGTGGTTCATCTGTAAAGAAGACCGCTTATAAAACACTAATACCACCTATTCGTGAGTACTGCTCGAGCGTTTGTGATCCCTATCAGGTCGGATTGAGGGAGGACATAGAAGCAATTCAGAGGCGGGCTGCTAGATTTGTTACTGGTAGGTTTGATCATCACGCGAGTGTTACGGAAATGCTTCACGAACTCGGGTGGGAGTCTCTGGAGGAAAGGAGGCGTTCTTTTCGTGAATCGCTACTGAGGAAATTTAGAGAACCAGCATTTGAGGCTGACTGCAGTACAATTTTACTGCCGCCAATTTATATTTCGCGGAAAGACCACAAAGATAAGATAAGAGAGATTAGGGTTCGTACAAAGGCATATAGGCAGTTATTTTTCCCTCGTTCTGTTTGGGAGTGGAACAGGGAGAGAAGATGCTAGTTGTGGTACGAGGTACCCTCCGCCACGCACCGTATCGTGGATTGCGGAGCATGTATGTAGATGTAGATGTAAATATAACTACAGTTACTTCACAGGATGGTTGTTCCTTTGGGTGTATATGACCTTTTATTTACTCGTGGGTTCACTGCTGGAACTGTGGTAAGCCGTTAGCTACTAAAGATTAAATTGAGTTGTTTTGAATTCTGGAATTTTACGCGTAGCATGCGTGCTCAGCGTTGCAGCTCTTGGTGATGTAAATTCGTGACTTAGTAATATTTCATTGCAAACTATACAGGATGGAGAAAAATTGTGTCACGAAATTTTAACTCTGGGTAGCTGTTGCCAGTAGGAACCAAAATTAATAATGTTGTGTAGGTCTACAAAGCACCAGTTTTAAAGTACGGAAACTTGGTGCCACGCGCTCCAATTGGACGTGGGATTGCCCCGTTGCCGTTCGTCGGTTGACGGGCAGCACTATGGTTGTCGGTTCACACATACAACGTCCCTCGCCCCGTCACTGTCGCAACGTGATACGCACACGTGTCGAATAGGTCTTGTTGTTTGCCTCCACCTCACATCAGAGGCATTCGCACGTAAGCTTCGCTTCGGAGCACATGCACGTCACCAGTGATTTGGTCATACAGTATGCATGGCGGTACAGTATTCGTGTGAAGAACAACGAGTTATGGTTTTTGTTTGTGGACTAGCCGACGGTAATGCGCATGGAGCTCTACGGTTGTGTGAGGAACGGTACCCAGCAAGACGCCATCCATACCCGCAAACGTTTACAGCGATCTACCGGCGACTTGGCGAAACAGGCTCGTTAGCGGAATATCATGGTGATGCTGGAAGACCTCGAACACGACGGGATGCTGCATTTGAAGAGACTATTCTCGAGCGCTTCGAGGAAGCACCTGCGACAAGTACTCGAGCGGTTGACATGACATGGGGGTCACTCATCGGTTAATCTGGGAGGTTTTCAGGGGTGACGGCCAACATCCATTTAGCTTCCACCCTGTCCAAGACCTAAATCCTGTGGCGGACTATGAACGCAGGCTAGGGGTTTTGCCGCTGATTTCCGCGACGTGTTGCACGTTATCCTGACTTCCCCGCCAGTTCGTTGTTTACCGACGAGTGCACCTTCCATCTGGATGACCTTTACAACACTCGAAATCTTCATCACTGGGCAAGGGGAAATTCTCACGTCACGTACGTCCACGGACACCAGGAACGATTTTCGTTAAACATTTCGGCCGGAATTTTGGGTTACCATCTGATTAGGCAGGTCCGTCTACGTCCGCGACTTACCGGGGAAACTTACCGTCACTTTTTGCAAGAAGCTCCAGCCAGTCTGCTGGAAGATGTTCCCCTGGACTCTTAAAGGCTACGCATGAGGTTGCAGCATGATGCCCCCCACCCACCCATAACAGTCGTGCTGCGCGCGGATATTTATATGAACTGCTCGACCGCCAGGTAATTGGCAGAGGTGGTCGTAGGACACGACCCCCGCCATTACCAGACCTCACGCCACCGGACTTTTTCCTGTGGGGATTCTTCAAGGTTCTAGTTCACCTACTCGGACGCGAACACCTAGACACGAAGAGGAATTAATGGATCGCATTCAACATGGCGCCAGTCACGTCAGGGCAATACCAAGAATCTTTGAAAGAGTTCGGCAAAACACCGTTCGACGTTACCAAGCTTGAGTTGCGTCAGAGTGTCTCCAGTTCGAGCACATGCTTTAAGCAAACAATGTCCTAGCTACAAAAAAGGCCCTTTTCAGTGCCGACACAATTTGTAAAAGACTTCCTGTACGCGATCTAACAGCTGTTGACGGGTTCGTTCCCGGTACGTCTTATCATGAAACAACAATGAACGTGTCGGGACCCCGACGGATTCGCCCCAGCTGGCCGGTGTGGCCTTGCGGTTCTAGGCGCTTCAGTCTGGAGCCGCGTGACCGCTACGGTCGCAGGTTCGAATCCTGCCTCGAGCATGGTTGTGTGTGATGTCCTTAGGTTAGTTAGGTTTAAGTAGTTCTAAGTTCTAGGGGACCGATGACCACAGATGTTAAGTCCCATAGTGCTCAGAGCCCATGTGACTCGCCCCCAGACCCCCAGAGTGGAGGCTGGTGCGTACCACCGAGCGTGCGGGCTGCCTTGGATACATAGTGATCTCCGGCAGGCAAAGCATTCGCGGTCATGCGTTGTCCAGAGCATCCATAAACAGGGCTATCCCGCGGCCAATCGGAGCGCTTAGCCCAAGTTTCCGTAGTTTAAAAATTGTGCGTTGTCAAACTACACAACATAAGTAATTTTGGTTCCTATTGGCATCCAAGATTAAAATTTCGTGACACAATTTTTCTCCGCCTTGTGTATTTAAGATTTCTGTTTATTTCTTATGCTCGAGTCAGGAGATTAATTACATTTTATCGTTTATGTAAGCTTGTTTATGTTATTGAGGTTTCAAGGTAGTAAGACCCAGGTATTTTGGGCAATTGCTTATGTTTCTGTCAGTCCCAAGCATAGCTGGCAGATGCAACGTTTTGCTAAATGAAATTTAATATTCATACTGTAGTTCAAATTAGATCTGCGTTCTGTTCAGTTAATGCGAGATTTCCCTCTTGTATCTCGACTAAAAGATTTTGTAACCAAGGTTTACCTCCAACCATAGTTGTTAACGTACGTGCTCGCGGGTGCCACCTTGCTTGCGATAATCCTCCATTTTTGGGTCGTTGAGAGAAACGCACTGGCCAGTCCACACATCTGCATTCCAGAAAGGGACACCTAGACACGGGATGGCACACCGTGTTGCGTATAGCCATTCCAGAGGGACTTCGTCTGTATAATGTGCTTGTTGCAACTAGTCCACGCAACTAACTGGCAAAGTCAATTGTTATTGGAAACTGGGCTTGGGCCTTTAATATTTCGTATAATAACTGAAACGTATTTGATTTTCATCTTCCAAGAAGTTGCTTAACGTACTGTGTGGCATATCTGCGTCTGGTCTGTTACTGTGTTGATTAATAGTTTAATGGGTCCACTCTTCTCTTAATTATGTATTGTTCTGACTCTTACTGCTCTAAGGTAACATTACCGATAAAATATTAATTATTCTTGTAATTTTGATCCAGTTGATTTTCTTAAAGGATGCAAATTATTAAGGGGCTGGTTCCCCAGGGGAAGTGAATAATCTTACGTTGCTCTGAGATTGGGAAAGAAAATTCTGAATTAATTGATGCTTTAAAGTAACATTCTTTTAACTGATTAATTTTTTAATTAAATTGCTGTTTTCTGAATGGTTGTTTAAAATTAAATAGTGAATGTTGTTGAACGATCTTAGGGTCAAGTCCTTCCATGCAAGTGTTTTACTACAAATTCCTTGAAGGTCATAGTTACAGAGGATGATGGCTCCAAAAAAGTTCAGCAACTTTTTTGCAGAGAATGACGTTATAGAAACAGAAAGAGATCCAACCAAATCATTTTAAATCACTATCAAGATAAAGACTGACAGCACACAACTTTTGTTACTTCCCCATCAGAAACGAAGACCAGTTAACATGAATCCCAAACTTCTGCTGCTCATTGTCTTCATAAACCTGCATAAGGACAACAAAAATATGTGTACCATTGCTGTTGCGAGAGACATAGAAGAACTAGCAGCTCATATGGATTTCCAATGAACTACTATGTACTCAGAAATATAGTTCCTGTTAATGAAACTAAGGATCTGCTGAATACTGCTGACATATTACTAGCTTCATTTCTCATCGTAAACCTATATACCAATGTGGCTGTAAATGAAGCTTTACAGATAATGTCAAGAATCGTAGTACGAATGGCAGCACGGAAATTTCTTTAACTATTGGATCTGAACGTGAGATTAAATTACTTTGAATTTAATGAGAAACTGTAGGAACATATGCACGGTTTGATGATGGTCAACTATCTTTCTAGGTTTATTACCAGACGTTAGCTATCTTTCTAGGTTATTGTCAGACATATTTTTCAGCAGCATACAGACGGCGGTAGTTCAGAACAACCTATTGCTTGGCTAGATGAATTAATTTTATTGCAACATAAAAACTAAACCGTGTCCCAAACGACTCCGTTTAATGGCACATTCAACAACATAATAAATAACATATAAAACGAAGAGGCGCTTGGTCTAGGGGTAACATCATTGATTAGTAATCAAAATATTCTAACCGCGTGACTGCTACGGTCGCAGGTTCTAATCCTCCCTCGGGCATGGATGTGTGTGATGTCCTTAGGTTAGTTAGGTTTAAGTAGTTCTAAGTTCTAGGGGACTCATGACCTCAGCAGTTAAGTCCCATAGTGCTCAGAGCCATTTGAATCATTTTTTTGGTGAACTGGGACGCGGAAAAAGCGCGACCTGATTGACGCGGATGTTAGCACTTAGCGCGACGAGGCATGCTGCCAAGCGCTAGTGATTGTCGAATTTCAAATCAGAGGTCATGTCGGGGTCACCAACTTTTGCGGAGCTAGATGAATTTACTTCATTGCGACATAAAAACTAAACGTAACTCATACGACTCCTTTTCAAAGCACATTCAACAACAAAATAAAACATATAAAACAAAGAGAAATATGAGCCAGCAATTGCTGCAGAGACAATTATTAAAAAAAAAAAAAATAGCACTTGCGCATGGCATTATACTGCACATAATATTGCACTTCAGCTACATTTTTGACACAGGAGGTTGTTATGTGCAGACTCTACGTAGATGATACATTTATTGTAATAAAGGCAGGGGGAATCTTCTAAAAGCCTTCCACAAGACCTTTAACTAGCAGTATCACAGCAGTAAAAACACTAGAAAATTCTTCGACAGGAAGATTAATTTCTTAGACTTGACAGTAATATGGGCAGAAAGCAAGTTAAAATATTCTATTTATCATAAACCCACACATTCGGATTTAATAATAGGAGGTGACTCCAAGCTTTACTTGAATGAAACAGAAATACAGCAATAGTTACTCATCCTTAGACACTTAGCAGTAGCCAGTGTTTCTAAGAGATGTTTAGTTACACAGATTCTCAAAAAATACAAAAGCTCAAAAACCAACGTAAAGAAAAAAAAGTTTACTATACTGAAATATTATGGTCATATTATGGAAAAGGTAGTGCATGCGTTAGCTAATCAGTACAAAATATCATTCTGGTCCGCAGATCAACTGAAGAAAGTTTAGAAATATTATACATTTGGCGTGTATAAATTATAACGTGGAACATGCAGTCACTTTGTAAAGGACAAACGTATCAACCTTAACAACAAGATTGGTTTTGGCCATCATTTGCAAAGCATTAAACCTGTATTTGGTATTACTTAAAACACTATCAAAATTTTACACATATATCATAAAGGAATGAAACTGGATGTACTTGTGGAGTGTGAAATACACAAACGGAAGATAAAGGAACTGGGCAAATTGATGAATGAACAGTCCAGATTTAGGTAAAATCCGCTTAGCCTTTTTTAAATGTAAATATCATTCATTACATCAGCAGCTGATGATCTTTCATTTCAGTATTTTATAAAATAATGCAATAATCTCTGAGATCATCATCAAGACAGTATTAATGTATTTTGTTTTAACTTTATAATCTCTGCAGAGATAGTGCACATGAATGCCTAATAACCAACTTACGGCCCTATCTGTCAGATACATGTCGAATTTTGTCTGTGTCATTGGTATTACGTTACAATCAAATCTTATATGTTATATTAATCCAATGTATGAATGTTCCATTAAAATTATGTACAGCCAAAGATGAGATAATCAGGTCAAAACCGACTGTTGTAATCTATGCATACAAAATATTGAGTCCTGTTACACATTTTAACACTTTTTATTTTATGTTTTTATTAATACTGTTCCTTCTAATGTAGGTAACGCTTTCAGAATGATTGCAATCCTTCGAAGGAATTCACCAATATGGAGAATTATATGTAAGTGTAACGTAAACCTTTATTTTGTAGGGAGCACATTGTGCTCATATGGGAGCGATCTAGATGATTGTAAAACAATAACCTGGTAGCCAAGATCGCAGGAATGCTTTTTTATTCCATGATCACCGGTTTCGGGGAAACAAGCCGCCATCATCGGATCTTAGGACACATACAGGTTACTACATCAAGGCAGACAATGGTGATGTTAATAGTTGCCTATAACAAGCAGGCCTTACAAAATTGTCATACGTAGCACATAGGCGTCCAAGAGAGATGACATTATAAATATTAAGTGTCTCCATCACACACAAGGTAGTACCTAGCTTGCGCTTGGACGCCTATGTGCTACGTATGCCAATTTTGTAACGCCTGCGTGTTATAGGCAACTATTAACATCACCATTGTCTGCCTTGATGTTGTAACCTGTGTGTGTTCTAAGATCGGATGATGGTGGCTTTAGTTTCGCCGAAACCGGTAATCATGGAATAAAAAGAATTCCTGCGATCTTGGCTACCAGTTTATTGTAAACCTTTATGTATTATAAACAAATGAGTTGCTGATCCTTACAACAAAGCAATGTTGGAATTGCATAGATTTTAAATTTCTCCAGTCCTCAGGATTCTACGTAACCCCTTCACACCTGCCCCCTCCATCTGAGATACAGGGTACATTCTTTCTCAATAGGAGATGTAATTTTATCTATTATAATACTGATTAAGGATCTTTTTTGTTTTTTTTTAGAACGTCGCTGTTGACAGGTAAATTGAAGTGTAAATAATTTCATTGACTTTTATTAAGAACTTATTCTGAAAATATGTTTTCCTCTTGTGGTTCTTGAAAAATTCTACCAAGTTCTATTTAGGCAAATGTATCTTTCTGTGGATAAAACAATATTGTGTTTCAAGCTGCGCCATTTGAAGCACAATGTTACTGCTTCCGACAGCTGTCATAGCCAGCATCCTCTAGGGGTAAGACTCCAGCTGCCAGAATAGGTAAGGTGGTCATCTTGCACAAGGCAACCGAGTCCAAAACGTAATAGCAGTAGGAAGGGTGAGGCGAAATCAAGAGCACGTGACTACACATCTCAGTGCTGAGAAACTTTTTGAGTACAATCCGCAATTTTCCTCGCTCTAATCTCAGATGTTCGAGATGCAACACAACTCTAACAAGAAATTGGAGGCCTTATTTTTTATGATTTTTAATATTTCACTGTTTTGTCTTTTGGCACTAAATTTTAGTTTCTGAGGTAGTTGTTCCTGCCAAGGTCATCGAACATCATGAAACTATATGGCTACAGAGACCTCTGCAAGCCTCAGACATCTGTGATGTATATATGCAGACTGAAGCGACAAATGCTCAGTTGTACCCAGCCGGGATTCGAACCAGGGTGTCCTGTCTACTAGGCAGATCCGCCCTGGCACAGTGGCGAGCATGGCATGGATTCGAAAAGTCCTTTCAGGAGGTATGTGGCACCAGATTTGTAGGCACAGATAACACATCTCCTGCAAATTACGAGCTGGTGATTCGTTTGCACAGAGCTGGCACTGATAGCCTTCCAGGCCCGTTCTCTTGGGTTCGGATCAGGCGAATTTCGTGTCCAAGACATCAACGTGGGTTCACTATTACTCTGCTGAAACCACTATAACATGATTCTGACCCTCCTACATGGATAGGTATCTCTCTAGAACAAGCTATCGCCGTCGTGGAAGACATGGAGCACGAATGGGTGCGGGTAGGGTGCAATAATATTCACGCAATCCACAGGACTCATCGTGCATCGATTACTAATACAGGTAGCATGGAAGCCAAGATGTCTCCACTAGCATAATATTGTCCTCTCTCGCCTGGTGTCTTCGATTACTACCACAAATCGCATGGAAGCCGAGATAAATGTCCCAAATAGCATAATATTGCTCTCTCTGGCCTGCGTGCGTGGCATGGTGCGTCTCTCCAGTAGTCATTTACCTGGATGACTGCGTGTCCGTACATGACAGTCGGCCTGGTGTAAAAAGAAATGTGATTCATCAGACTACATGAGACATTCCCACTGATTCACCGTCCATTCTCGATGATCCCATTCCCACTGAAATCGTAAGAAACTATCTTCAAGGGTGAACGTGGGACATACAATGTGAGCTGAACAGTGTCCTCCAAAACATTTGTGCCCGCACCAGTTGTGTAGCCCAGCTCCTCGTCAGATCTACAGCACACAGCAACCTATCTTGCTTTCAAAGCAGGCAACCCACCAGCCTCCACGTTCTTTGATGAAGCGTTTGCGCCCCACACATTTCTGCATACCTGTGGTATCACCTTCGTTGAGCTTCTTGCCAGATACCTCACGATAGAGCTACGTGAAGAGCCGACCCGGTTCGCCATTTCTGAGTTGCTACTTTTCAGGCGCCGGACCATAACAATGCGTCCATTGCCAGTTTACTTACGTCAGTGTGTTTAACAATTTGCTGCCAATATTGCCGTTAGAATGACATCTCATTCGTCTCTGTTCCGCTTACAATCTTTTCTCAGCGCGTTACGTGCAGAAAGTGTCTCGACGGGCTGTGGTTATAATGTTTTGCCCCACCACTGCAGGTTACGCTGTATTTTTTTTATTATCAATGCAAATTTATTTTCTAAATGACGCAGACCCTTACGCGTTTGATGACGCAGACACATACAACGCAACGTGTGCTGTGGGTGTGGAAAGTCAGATGCGTTTAACGGGCCGACCTGTCATTCGTTTGCGCGCAACTCACGCTCGCCAGCAATGGTCAGCCCCGCAGAGCACTTCGTCCTAATTCCTTTGCTTCCGGCAGCGCTCACGCCTGTCCCGTTAAGGCAGGCGAATATCTCTCGCTCCAAAAAAACGCCTATCTGAGCCGCGTGCGGTGAACGGGTTTATCACGCGCGGAATATTATTTATCACTCCATTGTGCGCGCGCCGGCGCAGATAGAATCGCGGGCGCCATTGTCTGGGCGGCGCGTTCGCTGCCGGTGTTGCGGCTCGTTACCTAACTGTGGGCGGCGTCTACTGTCTACTGTCTACTGTCCGCCGTCCAGCGTCCGGTGTCTGCAAGGTGCAGGCTACCGGCCGCTGACACACTTGCCGGACGCAGTCGCGCCACAAAAAGCCTGACGCGGGTTTTTGGCGCTCGCATCTCGTAAAGATGCGAAAAATACGACGTTTTCTCCTCGTAAAATCTGCAAGTGCCGGCGATATAAGGCGGTTTCCACACAGGCACCATTCACCGCGATCCTCCATAAAGCTACTGATTTCGTATAAACCGCAGCCACAATCGATCGTGTGCGACGTGCCGTGGGGAACTGGCCCATAACATCAACAAATATAATGGGTGTACATAACTGAGGACACTATATTGTATGATTACATTACCAATCGGTCACGTAATTACAACGGTTAAATTACAGTAGTTTGACATAAATACGGAATCACCTCGAGAAATGGCAGCTTGAACATAAATCCAGTCGCAGTCCGAGCCTGCAGGCTCCACTCCCTTATTTTGCCACTCACAGCGTCTGTGCAACATCCTCAATACGTCCCAATTGTCAGTCGCGGTCAGAACGGCGTTCTGTGTAATTATGAGGGCGCTATGACGGAGCTAAGTGAATTCGTACTTGGGCAAATTGTTGGTGCTCGTATGGTGGGTGGTTTCGTAACCAGGGTAGCCGATGTTATACTATAACCGCAAAGCTAGAGGCAGTTCGCATAATGAAATTATATTTATTAAAGCAATTACAGTATAAAGAAGCAGAGTAGTGTTACCCTCTGGAAGGAATTTTGTTGTGTTGACCGTGATGTACCTAACGGATGTGGCTTATCGGAAGTGAAAGTCAGAACTACGTAAATATTTAAACACTAACAAACAATATTTTACCTATCCACACTGTTCAAAGAATAAAGAAAACGCTTGCCATCCTAATAACGCATGAGAATGATTAACATTCTTGATCAAGAAAATAGATATGAGTAACTTTAATGGGCAGAGACAGCCTATACTTTGTCACACGACAGTGCAATGAACTCTGTCACTAGCAGAGGTTGACGTTAAAGAAAGTGCTAACAGTTATAGAAGAACAAAGCTATTTGCATAAGTACAATAGATAATGACATACACAATTGCCTTCAGTGCTTAGTCAAACAGGGTAGTCTCAACAATATTACTGTTAATATTCACCACAGAATCGTAAATTGGACATAGGTTAAGTGTCTCTCAGCTAAATACCTTTCGACTTAGAATAAAATTTAAATAAAATGCACTGACAAACACTTTCTCACTGAGCTATGGCCGGCCGGTGTGGCCGAGCGGATCTAGGCGCTACAGTCTGCAACCGCGCGACCGCTACGGTCGCAGGTTCGAATCCTGCCTCGGGCATGGATGTATGTGATGTCCTTAGGTTAGTTAGGTTTAAGTAGTTCTAAGTTCTAGGGGACTGATGACCTCAGAAGTTAAGTCCCATAGTGCTCAGAGCCATTTGAACCATTTGAACTGATCTATGACTGAAAGCAATTAATGTAATCATAACAAATGGTTCTATCTATCAAATGTTTCCCACTAGTGAGCACAATAAACAAACTGTAGGTCCTATTACACTAAAGATATGCACTTTGTTATACACATGGGATCCCTATTTTAGCAAACATAACCATGAAACTGTCAGGGTTAATTTGACCTGTTACTGCAGTAAGTCACAAGTTAACATAAAACATCAGGCATTGACACACCTGGTACAGTGGATAACAAGCTATATTATTCATTTACTGACTAAAACTTTATAAGCCTCAGTTTTAAGAACTTTTAATTTTGAAGTTGGCAGCAACTGTTCTAATACCTGTTTGTACTACTTTATTACTTTAGATTCTATTTTTCACTTTAGTTTTTTAGCAAGCCCACAAACTTTTAATAAGAAGTTTCTATTGGAAAATTGCTTCCAGCAAACATTATTCACTTTATGTTCAAGAGGTATTACTTAATAAAACACAGGACTTTAATGTTCGTTCAATAAGGACACTCGGTAATCACTTTAGCCTGGGAAGGATCCTAAGTGGATATGTGGTAGAGGATAAATCAAGGTACTGTTTCATTTTTGTTTACCTTATATTTGAAAACAAATATATCATCCACATGAACTGATCCTTCACTGTGCATTTCTACAATTCCTTGGTTCCTTTTCAGTGATTGCGCAACGTGGTGGCGAGTGCATGTTGGTGGGTGGATTTGCAGGCGGAAATGGTGGACTCTGTCATTTCTTGGTGGCGAAGATAGATATTAATTTCAGAGTATTGCCAGCATATTACTCCATTCATCCGAGGATTTGATGCGTATTAAAACGGCACTAAAAGCCCCTCTTGGCACCAGCACAAATCACAGCCTTCACATGAGCTGTTAGCGGTTCAGTAGCTCGTCTCCGACTGACTCTCCATTCCACCTTTCTATCCATGCCAACCAAATTTTGTGCGAGCTACAAAGCTCCATTCCCGAGGGGAACCACACCACCTTTTACATACAAAATAACTAAGAACCTTAATTGAAGGTGAGCAGTTTACATAGCAGCAAACAATCACTTTAAACAAAACACATCGTTTGCACATATTGGTAGTTCTACACAAAATTATTTAAATGAAATTATTCAGTTTTAAAGATAACCAAAGAGATTATATGAGAAAGACAAAACATATCATTTGCTCATATTGTACATATTACAGAGATTACACTTCCTACAATCTAAAAGACACCAAACTGAGAAAAGATTATACATGTTTTATACAGTATTGAATTAATAATAATTACAAAAGCTCAACGATGGAATGTTGGACAAAACAAAAAGCAAAATGAATCAGCAAAAGGTTTGTTGTGTCTGAGCTATGGTGTTACAATGTGTTTGGTGTTTCAAGAGGAAGCGTACAGAAGATTTATACTGCATTCATGGAAAGCGGAAAGACATCACACTCCACGTCTACAGTGTCACTGAAAGGATTGTGACGAAAAATAAAGAGGACAACGGCTGCAAAACTAACTGCGGAATTGAATGTCGCACTCACGAACCCCTCCAACACCAAAACAACACGAAGGGAGCTCCATAAGCAGCGAATTGCAGAAAAGCTACAATTCCAAAGCCACCCATCAGTGACGTAATATCGTGCTATTCCTTCAGCCCCATGGTTACTCTCCTAGGATTATGTGATCAAAAAATTCTATAAGATTCCATTGAAAACCATACAAGAACAGCATTTATCCATTCCAAGACCAAAGGAAGATATTTTGAATACTAGATGGTTCTCTGCATCGCATTAGGCAGGGTAATGGGTCATGTCTACCAAGTACAAAATCGTCAAACATCAGTACGTTTTGAGAAATTATTTTGACACCCAGTTTCGGCTTTTCAATATGCTATCTTTAGGCCTCACACGCACTTCGTGTACAGACATTCAGACGTATCGATATCGTCATACTGGAGCCGTCAGCATCTGGATACCGTGAATTTGTTATTCGAGCGCTTCCTTCGAAGACTTGACAACAAGTGCCAGTACAGAAGAACCAAGTCAGTTTCGCATTACATTTTTGGTAACGTCACGTTTACATGAATGGTACACTGTGATTCGGTTTTGATAGGGTTTTGAGGACAGGAAGTTGATTGAAACTTCCTGGCAGATTAAAACTGTGTGCCCGACCGAGACTCGAACTCGGGACCTTTGCCTTTCGCGGGCAAGTGCTCTACCAACTGAGCTACCGAAGCACGACTCACGCCCGGTACTCACAGCTGTACTTCTGCCAGTACCTCGTCTCCTACCTTCCAAACTTTACAGAAGCTCTCCTGCGAAACTTGCAGAACTAGCACTCCTGAAAGAAAGGATATTGCGGAGACATGGCTTAGCCACAGCCTGGGGATGTTTCCAGTATGAAATTTTCACTCTGCAGCGGAAACATCCCCAGGCTGTGGCTAAGCCATGTCTCCGCAATATCCTTTCTTTCAGGAGTGCTAGTTCTGCAAGTTTCGCAGGAGAGCTTCTGTAAAGTTTGGAAGGTAGGAGACGAGGTACTGGCAGAAGTACAGCTGTGAGTAGCGGGCGTGAGTCGTGCTTCGGTAGCTCAGTTGGTAGAGCACTTGCCCGCGAAAGGCAAAGGTCCCGAGTTCGAGTCTCGGTCGGGCACACGGTTTTAATCTGCCAGGAAGTTTCATATCAGCGCACACTCCGCTGCAGAGTGAAAATCTCATTCAGGAAGTTGATTACTGAATAAAATATGTAGTGTGCTATTTAAAAAAGACGCACTGCTATTCATATCTTCGTAAGGAACAAAGTTAAAAAGAAGGGTAATGTTGGCTAATGTCCCCCTGGCAGCTAAACAGTACTTGCTTGATATATATTTTATTTTGCTTCTGGACAAAGAGCTTTTTCGTGTGGTCAGGATAAATGAGACACCCTGTGTAGAGGGCGAGTCAGGAAGAAAGGTACTTGCCTCGAGGCTGATAGTATTGGTGAGTCTGAACAAAAAACATCAAACGAACATATTCCATTTTCTTAACCTTATCCGACTTACAGCTGTTTGAAAAGGACGGGCGTCATTCCCATGCCCTGCATCAGCCCTCAAGTGCGAATAAAGCGAAAGCAACCTTAGGCTACTGAGAGATGTTTCTGCTGACCAAAGGTCATTTTTCTGAAACCACACTTTTTCCCACATGCACACTGACCTAGTGAGCTCCCTGCTTCCAGCAGTTCGGTTCTGATATGCCTTCACTGCAACTGACTTGTACATCAATCGGGTCTGATGATAATCCGATTATGGACATTTCGACAGAGACAAGACATTCTTTACTATACGGAACTTCTCGCTCGTATTTTACATGTGTGCACAAAGAAGTAAAGGGCCGTGTGAATGAGCTCAGACCAGCAACACAGAAGCTGTCAACAAGAGCTGCTAAACGCATTCCGTTGACGATGGACTTTTTGAACATCTTTTGCGAAGAAATGTACACCATTAAACAAAACATTAGGTCACAATGTTTCATTCCCTATCACCTGCATTTGCCCCGTTCCCCATTGTTTCACTAGTTACCTCTGAAACTGTTAAGAACCAGACATATGTTCATATGACGTTTTTGTTCAGAATCGCTAATACTCTCACCGTCAAAGAACGTACCTTTCCTCCTGACTCACCCCGTGTATGAAATTTCTTAATAAGTAAAAGTATGGAACCAAAATGTTCGGGCGTAACGTAACACAGAATACAACGAGTACTTCAAGACAAGTGATAGTACTGTTGTGTCGATTTCAAAGAGAACTCTTTCAACTCTTTTCAGCTATCAGTGTTGTACATAAATGAAATAAAAAGGGCTGCCTTAGGGCTTATGGCTTATGATGTAAATAAAGTAGGACTTGAAATGATAATCAAATCAAGATCCTAACCTGTCGACAGGCGTTGATATAGATCACTAGGGACAGATGAGAATGTGTGTCCCAACCGGGACTCGAATCCGGGATCTCCGGCGTACATGGCAGACGCTCTATCCATCTTTTTTTATTTTGTTCGCTATTTGGTCGTAGCGGACCACACACGACATCCGTTGAAGTTCGTTTGTTGATCCATTGACTCAGTTATCCATCTGAGCCACCGAGGGCACGAGGATAGTGCGACTGCAGGGATTTATCCCTTGCACGCCCCCCGTGAGACCCACATTCCCAAATTAATGTCCACACACTACATTCATAGTGCCCAAGCCCGTTACACTCATTACTTGCGGCAGACAATCTTACCGAGTCAGGTAAGAGTTCGGGCAATGTGTGTGCATCCAGCATAGAAGAAGAAGGTCAGTGGCCGGTTAGCCTTAACGATATGAAGATGGTATCTGTTCTTACAGACATGTCCGTAAGAACAGATACCATCTTCATAAAGTAGGACTTCATGGCAGTGTATCTTTCTCCGTTGTGAAACAGTTAACTCGTGATTCTTGTGGTGTCACCGCCAGACACCACACTTGCTAGGTGGTAGCCTTCAAATCGGCCGCGGTCCGTTAGTATACCTCGGACCCGCGTGTCGCCACTATCAGTGATTGCAGACCGAGCGCCGCCACACGGCAGGTCTAGTCTAGAGAGACTCCCTAGCACTCGCCCCAGTGTACAGCCGACTTTGCTAGCGCTGGTTCACTGTCTACATACGCTCTCATTTGCAGAGACGACAGTTTAGCATAGCCTTCAGCTACGTCATTTGCTACGACCTAGCAAGGCGCCATATTCAGTTACTATAATTACAATCTTCAAGAATGTATTCTGAAAAGATAATATTGTGAATCATGTACCGTCAAGAGCGACGTTCGTCATTAATGGGTTAAAGTTAAGTATGAAACTAATTACGTCCGCTTTCTGAATTCTCATTCCTTGTCATGTTCCAGACCTCACTCCGTATAGTTCTTCCCTCCTCACGCCAGCCTGCGTGAGCTAAAACGCGTGCATTTCGGCCTCCACTCGTAACAGGGTGTTGGCTCTTCTGCTAACACAAAAATTCTGAAGTCAATACTGAAACCAATTTTTTTTGTAAGGTCACGTTAGGGCAAGGATAGTATTTCAATTGCTTTACGACAGAATTATCTCATATATAATTTCTATTACGTGGAAAAGACACAACTGAAACGGGCGGGCGGAGTAGTGGAAGGCTGCAAATTATAGTACTAAGGGTTTCTGTGCCAAAGAGATTCCTCTTACTATTACTTTCGGCCATTATATGATGCCGCTCTAAGTTAGGGATGTAGTCGGTTGCACCGAAATGTAGTATAAAATAACGCCGTTGTGTCTTTCATTAGAGTGCCTCTGTGTGTTGATACACAGAGAAAGTTCTCTGAATTTCATTAACTCTGTAACTCACCCGTATTCTGCACTATTTTCATACGATAATGTTGTTATCTCTCCGTACTAACGGGATGTTTGAATCCAACTGTACAGTAGTATGTTATACACTGGTGACCAAAATAAAAGTAACGAGAGGAAGTTTTGCAAGATTGGGTTTATTTTGCCACAAAACAATATAAACAGGTGACAGTAAAGTATAAACAATGTAAAAAATACGGAACGCAAAAACTGCAACATGTATAACGTAGACAAAAATTTTCTTCGCTTTTTTACAACTTAACGGATTTGCACACATGTTCCGACAACTGGTTAATGTGCTCAGTATGGGGTGTGACCATGTCTGGCAGCAATACAGGCCTTGCAAGGACGGGGGCGTACCTTGAATGATGTTGAGAGGTGGCATGAGCCCCCTCTCATATTTCTATCTTACGACTCTCCTCTCTATTTGCATGCGGTGGAGGGCTGCTATTCCTTCACACGCGGACTTCCCACGCAGCGTCTCTCGTCACCCGGGTGGTCCGGTGACAGGCGGGTTAAGCCGACGTGTGTGAGGCAGTCGAGTGAATGCTTTGCAGACGCCGACATTGTCATGAGACACGCCCGCTGGGGTGTGAAGTAGCGGCTGGGCTAGAGGTTCCGTTACTTCGGAGAAACTTAGCGAAAACACTTTCTGGCGGGCTACCAGCGAGGCGTGGGAATGACTTGTGTACCCTGGCAGTTGTGGCGGGAAAATTCCCGCACTTTCTGCAAAATAGTAACGGTGATTGGTTTGCTCAGGGCATAGCGCCGTGACGTAGCAAAATCAGCACAGAAATTGGCGCCAAGAATCTCCATTGGTGGAATGGTAGTGCTCCGGCAATGGAGTGGAATTTCCGCCGGTTTTCGAGTTGCTGATTGGAACGTTTAACCTCGGCCACTGTCGTGGGGGCGGAAATGTTCTGTGTTCGGCCTGTACGGGTGCTCTTGTGGGGTCGGCAGTCGCCTTTCGGTCGAGGACGTCGAAGCAACCAGCCCTCGCCTGCGGTACGCCAGATCGTGTTCTGGGAGATAAGAAGACCGTTTGGTAATGTACGTCCGCAGCACCGGCAGATAGGGATTTTCCTAGGTGACAATCAGAGCTCAGCAGAGCGCGCCTGTTCATCCTTTTCTAACTTTGTTCTGTTTCGAGTAGCAGCAATTACTGTTGGGTTAGCTGTGTGTCTCTCTTGAGATTTGAGTGGAAAGGAATTGGCTCCACATACCACCTCGTCTTAAACCTCACGATCTAGTTTAGGGACAACTTCACCTTTACAGTGTTTGTATGAATCTCCAAATTTGAGCCAATTTGATGTATTATATTTCCTGTGTTTCTTTTACTATTCAGTGTTTAGTCTTAATAAATCATATTGTTATTTTGGACAGAACTTTCATTCTGTTAATCGATAGAGCAACCCTATCATTCCTCACTATGCTAATGAAACCTTTGTTTATTTAACTTATTTATAAAATTAAATTATTGCAGGTGCCAAACTCTCTTCTACTCCACTGGCAGGGTTGATTAGAGTCAGTTCGCGTATTTTTTTTATCCTTGTGCAACAGCAAAAGTCGGAGTTAGAATAGGGGGGGGGCTTAGAGCATGATTTACATATGTGGATTCTAGTAGAATTTAGTGATAAATACACTGCTAGCCCCGGCACCTCGCAATGTCATCAATCTCAAGTTGAGGCAGTAACGCTCATTCTACCTGCAAAGATACTCGCAGTCTTGGAGAGTGGTTGGTGGATGCTGACGTGATGTAAGCCGTCTCCCTAGAGCATCCCAGACATGCTCTATAGGATTCAAATCGGGAGAGCTAGAAGGTCACGCTATGCGTGTCATAAATTCCGTTTCCAAGAAAACACCGATCAAACTTGAGATCTAGCATTATCGTCCATTTATAGGACGTATGGGCCCAGTTTGTGGCACAACTTCACTAGAAGAAGGGGTCGGTTGGTAGGACATGTCCTGAGGCATCAAGGGATCACAAATTTAGCATTGGAGGGCAGCGTGGAGGGTAAAAATCGTAGGGGGAGACCAAGAGATGAATACACTAAGCAGATTCAGAAGGATGTAGGTTGCAGTAGGTACTGGGAGATGAAGGAGCTTGCACAGGATAGATTAGCATGGAGAGCTGCATCAAACCAGTCTCAGGACTGAAGACCACAACAACAACATGGGCCCACAGCACCTGGAAATAACCTTAAATGAGATCCCAAGACAGCCTCACGATACCTGACAGCAATTAAACCTTGCCGATTCACCCATAGCGGGCCAAAGTGGTCGAGCGGTTCTAGGCGCTGCAATCTGGAACCGCGAGACCGCTACGGTCGCAGGTTCGAATCCTGCCTTGGGCATGGATGTGTGTGAGTCCTTAGGTTAGTTAGGTTTAACTAGTTCTAAGTTCTAGGGGACTAATGACCTCAGACGTTGAGTCCCATAGTGCTCAGAGCCATTTGATTCACCCATACAATTCCATGAAGAGAGGTTTGACTGGTAAACATAATCCCTGCCCAAACCATTATGGCTCCTCCTCGACCTCGGTCTCCTTCCACAATATTTGGGCCCAGAAATCGTGTTCCACGTTCCCTTCACATACGAATACATCAAGAATCACTCTACAGACTAAATCTGGACTCATCTGTGCAAACAACATTGACCCACTCTTCGATTGTCCAGCTGGCATGTCGATGACTCCACTCTAGACGTCCCCTTCTGCGAAGACGTGTCAGGGCTAGACATACAGCACATCTTCGACAATAATCGCCACTCTGCGAAGCCTCCTGCACAAAGTTTGCCTCAATACAACACGCCCAGTGGATGCTGCAAGCTCACATGCCAGTTGCCGTGCAGTACTAAGGTAGTGATTTCGTATCCTTACAGCCAAATAACGGTCCTCTCTTCTGAAGTAACACGTGTTCGGCCCTGCTCTGGTCTTTAGATACATTTTCGGTCTCTATAAACTGTCGCCACATCCGAGAAACTATAGACCGATTCACATTAAGCCATCGGGCGAAATCAGTTTGCTACTGTCCTGGTTCCGTTCTTTGAATGGCCCTCCACCGCAGAGAGTCTGGTAGGCATCTCCTCTGCCCCATACCGCACCGACTGTGGCTGTGTACAGAGCGAATGTTGATGTGGGGCTACTAAAGCAAACACTACCTCGTTTCGTAGATGTCCTGACGTCATCGTTGGCACGGTTGCCTCTTGACTGCAATGCTATCTTCCACGCAGAACACGATCGTACAGATATTTGGTTGACAGTTTGTATGGTTATATCGTGAATTAGATGGTTCAAATGGCTCGGAGCATTACGGGACTTAACATCTGAGGTCATCAGTCCCCTAGAACTTAGAACTACTTAAACCTAACTAACCTAAGGACCTCACACACATCTATGCCCGAGGCAGGATCCGAACCTGCGACCGTAGTGGTAGCGCGGTTCCAAACTGAAGCGTCTAGAACCGCTCGGGCACAACGCGTGAATTAGACACAGGACGGGAAAATAGCTGTTTGTTGCTTTAATTTTGGACATCAGTGTACATGAGCAGGATGTAGCTCAGTCAGAGCAATTTGAGGAGTTGGAAAGCCTCCGTGAAGACCACAGCGTCTACCACGAAACCGATCTGTCTTCCAAGAAAGCATGTATGGCCGTTGGAATCTGCTGTATTATTTATTTTATAAAACTTTTCACGGAGCCTTTTAAATGCATCTTGTATGTCTCTTATATAATTCAGAGTTCTTAGGAAGATATTGCTAAAGTACCCTATGTTGAAACTTCCTGGCAGATCAAAATTGTGTGCCGGACCGAGACTCGAACTCGGGACCAGAAGAGCTTCTATGAAGTTTGTAAGGTAAGAGACGAGGTACTGGCAGAATGGAAGCTGTGAGGACGGGTCGTTAGTCGTGCTTGGGTACCTCAGTTGGTAGAGCACTTGCCAGCGAAAGGCATAGCTCCCGAGTTCGAGTCTCGGTCCGGCACACTGTTTTAATCTGCCAGGAAATTTCATATCAGCGCACACTCCGCTGCACGGTGAAGATCTCATTCTGGATATCCTATGTTATTACTAAAGGATTTAGGGGCTCCACATTTGCCTGGAGGATTTGTGAATGAGTATGGTACTACAAACTTTTAAAATAACGTCCCATATTATGAGTCCTAACAAAACTCTCACTTCAATGGGTCTTTTCTACAGTCGTATTCCGTTATAGAGCACAAATGCTATTTCCATACTAATTTTCCCTTTGTCTGTCGTTTACCCTTTGTTCCATTTGACTGACGAAGTCCTCCATTCGTAAGGTATAGTAAAGCCATGGAAACGTCTTAATCGCTATCAACTTTATTTATGATGCCTTTCGAGGAATCGTCATCAGATGACTATGGCAAAATTCACACGAGAGACAATTTAGGAAAGGTAATGTGTTGTTATTAAAAGGACAATGTAACATCAGGAACGGAATTACACACTAAGTACAAGTGAGCAGATCGAGAAAATACGTACAGTCTTATGTGCAGTCACCGTTACACGTATTTGCAAACGGTATTATTTTGAGACGTGCATGCCAGACTGAAGACAACGGGCTAGAGGACCGTATTATTGTTGTTTTGTATATTACAAAAGCTATGCCTTGATTTATCTTTGACGTGGACACCATCTGGCACAAAGTTCAAATAATATGGTCCTCGAGCCTGCTTTCTTCAATCTGGCATGCGACGTCTCAAAATAACATCTTTTGCAAATACACCTGACGTGCAATTACACATGAGATTCTACGTTTCCGTTTGTATTGCTCACTTGTATGAGCTTTTCTAAGCGTATCATAAGACCTTTTGCACGACACACGGCCACAACCAAACTTCCATATATCGTCAGCCATGCGTCTACGAGCGGTACTCATATATCCGTTATATATATTCCCGTACAGGTCAGACGTTGCACTTGAAAGTCCCTTGCCCGGTCTCCGCTGATAAATACGATATTGCAGTGTCTGTGTTATTCTGATTACGATGCAAAGAAACTATTATTCTTTGCATCGTAATCAGAAAAATACAGGCACTGCAATATCGTACTGAAGAAAAGAGTCCAATTATTAATTTCATTAATCGGTTTAGAAAATATGACTCCAACAGTTAATCTGCAAGCTGATCCGTATTGAAGAAAGTAATAAAAAGTTAATTATCTCTCTCGCACACATAAACTTACCATGGCGTAGCAAATACCACGGAGGTTCAGTAGAGTGGCTGCAACGAGGCCGGTCTCAGTGGCACCTCACACACGAATGTGTGAGTGAGCGGCCCCTTTCCTCACCGTTTCCACCATGTCCCCTTCCTCAGCGGGCCTGCAATAAAGCACTTCTCCTGTGATCAAAAATCCTCCTCAGTGCGAACGTAACGTGTCAGAACTTTACGAGGTACGGAAGAGTCTCTCTCTCTCTCTCTCTCTCTCTCTCTCTCTCTCTCTCTCTCTACACGCACATGAAAATTGGACCTGCGACATGGTATGCAAATACATACGAATATTAATATCCATCATAAAAATGTGATTAATCTCTGTTATTGGGTCAGTCTTTCACTGCAGGTACCTTTCAGTATGAAAATAGCTTTTGTGTTCCATAAAAAAGTAAGTCACAGCTGAAGTCTCCAACATCCAACCTCATGAAAGACACAAGATTACATTTAAAAAATATCGTAGTTCACCAGTAAGAGCTTATAGTAAGTACTTATTACGGCCAGTTTCACTCTTCTCACTATCGTTTGGTATGATAAAACTTTTAAAATTGCTTATATGGCGATAACGCTCATGGAGTCAGCATAAAATGCATCATAAACCTCTGCTCTCTTACAGTAAAATATTCTACCTGATCAAAAGTATCCGGACGCCCCTTTATAATGCGTAACTTATCACTAGATGCAACGAGAAATGCACCCTTTAGTATAAATGGAGGCGAGGTATATTATGTTGACAGTAGAGAAGCTCTAACAACAGAATGGATCGCTCAGCAGAGCTCATTGATTTGGCAAGGGGACTTGTCATTGGCTGTCACCTGAGTAACAAATACATGAGGGACATATCAGTGACGCCGGCCGCGGTGGTCTAGCGGTTCTGGCGCTGCAGTCCGGAACCGCGGGACTGCTACGGTCGCAGGTTCGAATCCTGCCTCGGGCATGGTTGTGTATGATGTCCTTAGGTTAGTTAGGTTTAAGTAGTTCTAAGTTCTAGGGGACTTATGACCTAAGATGTTGAGTCCCATAGTGCTCAGAGCCATTTGAACCATTTTGAACATATCAGTCATTCCAAAGCAGATCAGGTCGCCAGCTGGTCATGTAACTGTGAAGTGGAAACGCTAAGAAACAACCTAAGCTAAACCAAGACCATGGAGTCCTCACATGCTGATGGATACGGCATTTCGAGCATTACGGTGAGTCGCTGTACAGAATCGCATGACATCTGCGGAATTAATCACTCGCGAGTTCCAAAGTATTACCGAAAGTCCCGGTGGCACAGTGACTCCGCAGGAGTTAAAAAGGATGGGACACAACGGTCGTGAAGCTCCTCAAAGGTAGATTTCTGTAGAAAGTTTTGAGCGATAATCAGGTGGTGTGAAGAGGGACGCTACTGGACAGTGAATGACTGGGAACAAGTGATCTGGAGTGATGAATTACGCTGTACAGTGTTGCAATCCGATGGAAGGGTTTGGGTACAGCGAATGCCTGGAGAACGTTAGCTCTCATACTGTTTAGGGCCATCAATGAGCCGAGCGGTTCTAGGCGCTTCAGTCTGGAACTGCGCGACCACTACATTCGCAGGTTCGAATCCTGCCTCGGGCATGGATGTGTGTGATGTCCTTAGGTTAGTTAAGGTTTAAGTAGTTCTAAATTCTAGGGGACTGATGATCTCAGATGTTAAGTCCGATAGTGCTCACAGCCGTTTGAATCATTTTTGAGCCATCAATGAAGTTCGGAGAAGGGGGTGTTCCGGTATGGCGCTATTTGTCGTTGTTAGCGTGTGGTACCTTTATTGTGGCTAAGAAAACGCAAAATTCTGAAACATATTGAAAGGGTACAGTACCGCGCGACATTGAAAATAGGTACAACATACTTCATTATTTTTGTCAGAACAACACATTTTTTTTGTAAAATAACTCAGTTCCAATTAATACAGCGAAGCCGGATACCAGTGTGGGAAAGAATGACAATTTATTTATTTAATTGATCACATGTGCACTCCCACAAAGTAAATCCCTGCATCCAGTTTGGTGAGATCTGTGAAATGAATGAATGTATAGTCGTCTGCTAACCGCAGATAGTGAATGTGAATATATGATCATCTTTGAGACGATCCTTTGGCCACCTTTGGTGGGACCAAAGAGATGAAATTTACCTGAGCTTTGAGCGCCTGAAATGTGGCTGACCAATACGGTAGCATGGTCTTCCCCCACCTCGAGAGAGGTGCGAGATGACCTGGAGAACGGCCATGTTTCAGCACTCTGCCGCTGGATCTTGTGCTGTTAAGACCTGTTTTAGTTGTGCTCCGTAATGACAAAAGAGTGGAGACATGGTATGCATGTGGAATATTTAAGAGTAGTTTGAAATAATAATTTCTCTATTTCAGGAACTTTTGTGGGGAGAATTAAATGTCAGGCAGGTAATATTAATGGGATTGTAGTAATCTTCGGAAGTGACCAACGGTCACAATGAAACCACGTGTAGCAATAAGTTGAAATACTTCCGTGTGCTTAAGTTAAGCTGAATTACTAGCGTGTGTACAATAAGTTGAAATATTTAAGAAATGCCGTGTGCAGGACTTGAAATTAGAGACGAGTACTTCCACGTGGTGAGTACTGTGTGAGTCTCAAACTGTGTATGAGACAAAAGATAAAGAGAAGTACTCGTCCATGGTATCAGTTGAGGACTCGCGTGTGTGATGAATACATTCTTAATATTACTTTGCGTGATATGATTCCGTGTGACGCTAGATTCAAACTCTGAGAGAGAAGCAAGGTGAGTCGGCCGTCTGTCCAGCAACGCCACTTGGCTTGCATTGCACAGGAAGACGTGCATATATCTCCAGAGTTCACAGTAGGAAAGTAGAATTACGAAGTGGGGCAGTGTCGTGTGAAACTGGGATAAATATTAATTGAAGTGGGAAAGCCGAAAGTGATAGTGTTGTGACTATTTAGTGTTTTGTATTTCATATTGTAGTGTGATGTATGTCATGTAATTTGGGTATGTGTGGTTTGCATGGGAGAGTAGCAAGGTAGTTTCAAAAGATTAGTGGGTTATGCTTGTTCCTTCTGTACTGCTCGGTCTGGAGAATAGTTTCGTGATGATGATTGTGAGAGTCGAAGTGTGAGAAATAATAAAAGATCCACCATCCTATCCAGAAAGTGCACTGTAGCGTTAAATAATTACGAGACCGTAATATAGAGATTCACCAATGTAAAGCCATGCCCACTGGGCGGAATTTCTCATGTGTTATTGTTGTAGGTTATAGAATTTGTGTGTTTAGGTTAGAGAATTTATCGTAATAAATCAGATAGTGAAAAGAAAAAGATTGGTGGACTTTTCCTTCGAATTGTATGTTGTCATAATGTCCCGAATTTATAATGTGTGCGCCATTCATATTCAGTGCGGTGGCCACGTGTTGACAAAAGCCGTTAAATAAAAAAAAAGAAAGAAAATGTGGTATTGCCAGTGCGTAGTGTACAGTCAGAGTTCTGTAAATTACTGATAGTCAGATGCGTGTTTCCGTTGCGTATTAATCATATAGGAGGATAACTTGTAACTTAAGTGTGAGTACTAGAGTTCATGTTACTCGATAAATCAGAATGAATCCACTCGCTTGGCAGACCACTCATCTTGCAGGCCTGACTGCTTGATGCCACAGTATGAGCAAGGCATGTGGGTGCCTCTCAATATGAACACATTTCACACCATTCTGTAATATGTACAAAAATGGAATAGTTCGGAGACGATGAGTGTGCATGAAAGTCTGTCATAAAGGAGCAACTGTGGGACAATAGCTAGTGAAAATAGCATCCTTAAAACGGACTGACCTGCCCAGAGTTCCGAACTGAACCTTTGACCTGAATCCTACGGAACACCTTTGGGATGAGTTACGAGCTAGAACTTCGACTTGCCTCCAGACCTCAGCGTTCGACACTACTACCTTCTTTGGTTTCAGCGCTCAAGGAACAATGGGTTGCCATTTCCTTACAGTCGTTCAAAGTCTCCAGCAGAGTTCAAGCAGTCATAAGGGCGAACGGTGGACACAATGCATATTAATGTATACCGCTAAGTGTCTGGATACTTTTGATCAGATGCCGTATCTTACACTGACAAAGGTGACTGCCTCCTCCACACAGAGTTTTAGAACTAGAGTGCACGTGTAGAAGGAAGACTGACATTGTTTGTTACATTTTATACATAATATGTTTTACTATATGACAAGTGTGGCTTATAACTGATTTCTTGCTAAATGACGCCATAGGATTTATACTGATCAGCCAGAACACTATGACCGCCTGCCTAATAGTCGGTGTGTCCTGCATTGCCACGAATAACAACGGCGACGTACCGTGGCGAGGAAGCAATGAGGACACTGGAGGTAGTTGGCACCACACTTGCACACTCGTCACCTAATTCCCATTAATTTCAGGAGGTCTGACTTGATCAGTCAGGCCATATGTGGCGAATTGGAAGGCCAGCACATTAATTGGAACTCGACACTGTGTTCTTCGAACCGCTCCATCACAATCCTGCCTTGTGACATGGCACATCGTCTGTTGAAATCTGCCACTGCCGTCGGGAAACATGATCATCGTGAAGGGGTGTACGTGGTCTGCAACAAGTGTACGATACTCGTTGGCCGACAAGATGCTTTGCACGAGCTCCCCTGAGCCTAATGGAGCCGTCGCCAGATTGTCTCCGACCCACAATACAGGTGTCACGGAGATGTTTCCCGCGCCCTCCCATCGGCATGATGAAGAAGGTATCGGGATTCGTCAGACCATGCAAAGCTCTGCCACTACCTCGCCTATGTCCAGTGCCGATGGTCACGTGCCCATTCCAGTCGTAGTTGCCGATGTTTCGTGTTAACATTGGCACATGCATGGGTCGTCTACTGGGGACGCTCACCGTTAGGTGCGTTCGGACACGCTTGTACCCTGTCCAGAATTAAGGCGACCACACCCCGCCTATCTAACCCATGTTAATTTAGGCAAGTATTTGACCCATTTCTGAAAAATCTACTTGATGTAGGACCTTAATATTTTTACTGTATGCTACATGATGCTAATAAACTGCACTAAAATCTACTTTATCAATTTTATAGTTTTTAAGAAACACTTTTTTAAATTTATTAACAAAAATTATTAAGTTTATTCTGCACAAAATATTTTTTGTGAACTTCCTAATGGGGAAATAATAATGAATGTAGTACCAGAGGTGGCTTTTTATGTTCTGATGAGTCTCTGAAAATTTCATTCATTTATCTACGATAGTTTCTGATATAATGGGGCATATGTACTGAAAATTTTAGTTTGCAGGAAATTGACTTTAAAGAAAAATCTCTTGCAATTTGTTACTTACAGTTAATTAAAACTGTCCTGCTGCATATGATGGCCCTTCTTTGGCCTCTAGCAGGTCTTCCAGCTTCTTTTTCACCTTCCTGGATGTTTTACTTGCTTTCTTGGCCATATTAGATGCAGAGCTGTCTGCATCGGCTATCCTCATTTTATCGCAATGTTGTAGCCCAGTGATCATATTTTGACCAGGATTAATTCCCAGATTTTTCAGTACCCAACACTTTCCAGTATTACCATACTTGAATGTAATAATAGCATCATGAACTCCTAGTTTCATTATATGCGTGCCTACAAATACAGTTTTAGGAAGGCGGTTCCAAATAATTATGCTGTTGAAACATTCATTTTGGTTCTGTGTCTGCCCATGCAGACATTTCCTTAGAGGGTCAGGATGAGCCAAGTCACTGGATATAGGTTTAATTGCTCTAATAACAGAAGCAGGAAGAGTATGCTGATGAGAATAAGATTCTCCAGTTGCCTGAGCCCTATTGTGTGTGCACCACGAATTTTCTTCTGATGGACACAATCCACGACATGGCTTATCATCAGTAGAGGACTTATGGAAGAATATGGCCCAAACATCTCTCTTCATTGCCTCCAGATTTTCTTTATTTCTCCTAATTGCCTGCCCATAGTATACCTGCAAGTTTTCTATGGCAACTACTCACAATCACACTTGAACAAAACTAACTGCGTGTTTGAAAGCGTGTTGTTTACAAATAGCAGAAACAAAAGAATACCGACCGTTGCATTCCAAGGATAGCCATCGTACTTGGGAGTAAAAAAAAATCCCTAACGTGCATTGTAGGGGATATAAAGATCTAAAATATATGCAGAAAAGTGGGTGACAGGAAAGTGGGCGTGGCACATAAACACACGTGGTAGGAAAATGACCTTTTAAATGCTCGAAAAAATTATTTTTCAGCAAAATCCTTTTCAGAGTACTTAAATAAAACCTTAATCTATCGAAATATGATGAAAACCGAAAACCGATTTTTTTCGACGTGAACCACGATTTGGTCCCCTTCAAGTCTGGTGTTAGTTCTGCCACATTTCACTGCCTGTCCTGTTATACCAGTTTGCTTAGCCTACGACGTCCGACGTCTGTAATCAGCAGAGGCCACCCAACCGCAACATCTGGACGTGGTTTCATCTTGGTTTAGCCAGGTGTTGAAGACACTTACCACAGAACTCCCAGAACACCCGACAAGTCGTGCTGTTTCCGAAATGCTCGTGCCGCACCTCTGGCCATCGCTATCTGACCTCGGTTAAACCGAGACAGATCGCGGTGCCTTCCTCATTCTACACAAGGACAGCTCGCTCACTGATACTACCTGCACCGTGTGAGTGTGCGTGTGTGTGTCTGACTAGCAGCCATTCTTCGCCAGTTGATGGTTCGATAGGCTGGACAGGTTTATATCGATGGTAGGTCAGAGGTTATAATGTTCTGGCTGATCAGCGTATATCGCCATGTAAGCTGTTTTAAAAGTTTAATGAAATCGATGATAAGTCTGAGGACTGAGGTGGGTCAATCATCAGTTCTTAGAGGTGAACTATGGCGTTTTTTGAATAGGTACAACATGTGGGGCACCACCTTCACGAAAGAAGATTATACTCATATATTCTGCAGTTTCGTGGTTGTAGTGTCAGAGACGGATCAGAAAGTCAGATATACAGTATATTTCTTTGATGTTGTCTACCGTGTGGTTATTCGAGTTACAACAGAGCAGAGAATAATGCTCTGGTAAGTGAGATTCTTGGTTGGCATCATGCCGCGTCACTACACGCCAAGACTGTGTGAAGGTTACTGTAGTAAACGCAGAGCCCCTGTTAACTGCAGGCGGGCAGGCAGGCAGGCAGCCGGTCGCGTTGTCGTTAATCTTCCTCTTGCGGACCTACCTAATCCATTACGTTAAGCGTCTGCGCTGGGACTCCAAAGCATTGTTTAAGACGTCCATACATTTGCCACGTAGCAGGAGTTGTGTACTTTCTCAGTAAGGTAAACCATTTTGAATGAACGTTGCTTTAGTCTATTGTTTCCTCTCTCTACAAGACCAAGACAATAGCACATTACACTTTTTTCCCTCTCGTTCAGTGCCTGTAAGTGGTGGATGCATGTTTTATCAGAAGGGTCGAAGATCATAGTTTCATGTCAAGTCAGAGATGAGATCATTACAGAGGAATTGAATCTCAGACTGTACGAGATGAAGAAGGACATCGGGCAAGACCTTATTAAAAGAAGCATCCTAGTATTTGCCTCAGAAATAGCATAAAATCACGGAAACCTAAAACTTTACTATTCCATTAACCCCCCACTCCCGCCCTCAATCGGCCAACCAGCCAACCTAAAACTTCGTCTCTGGGCCGGAATTTGGTCCCCACGTCTCTCAGTGCGTTAACAACTGTGCTACCTCCCTCGACGCTCGCTCCAAAGAATGGCTCACATGATGTTCGCTACACTTATATTACATTATTTTCCTGTTCCATACGATAGTAATGACGGTATATAGCAGAAAAAATAAAGAGTTGTCTAACTGAAACGGAACTGGTCCACCTGAAGTGTACGGTTTTCAAATGGCTCTGAGCACTATGGGACTCAACTGCTGAGGTCATTAGTCCCCTAGAACTTAGAACTAGTGAAACCTAACTAACCTAAGGACATCACAAACATCCATGCCCGAGGCAGGATTCGAACCTGCGACCGTAGCGGTCTTGCGGTTCCAGACTGCAGCGCCTTTAACCGCATGGCCACTTCGGCCGGCGTGTACGGTTTTGAAGACATCTGTCTTCACGAACTTACACTCTGTTTCAGGAGGAATAGTAAATATATTACATTGTGGTAGTATAGACTAATTCGAATGAAACATTTCACATAATACGGGGCCAAGGTTTTTTTATTTTTTATTTTTTTTTTTTTTTAATTACAAAGATACAGCTCTTAGACTGTAACCCAAATAAATACTCACAGAAGCTGTTAAGTAATGAACAATGATTAAGTTCATAGCTGACTTTCATACAGTGCACCTAAGACTTCAATGCACATTTAACATCTGCTGACACGACCACATGTTTTCTTCTGAGCTCATCTTGGCATTCCTTTATGGGGCAACAATATTTGTAATTCAAATGATAGACTGTGTTTACTGTTTCTTCGTAGATTTCATGAATATTCGGGCTGCAAGGAATGGAAAGGAAACGGGATGGGAAAGAAATAGGAAGAACATAATTACTAGGACTCGAACCCGAATGCTCTGCTTTTTCAGAACGGTTCGCTCTCCCTTGCGGACACGCTTTCCAGTGGACACAAATTCCCAACGACCCCTTCACTGCATCGCAACGATCTCCGCCCATTAACCCTTTCTCTCTGGTTTGTGATTCCCATAGGAGTTCGGATGTTGGTTGTGCATCCGTACTGAAACGTCTTCATCGAACAGCCATTGCACCCATAGATTTATAGATATAAATTAATTTTGCCTATCAACCGTCTCCAAAAACCTAAAGGGATAACGACGGGGGGCCATGATGGACACGAAACGTGGCCATGTCTGCCGATCCGTATCCCGGGGAATGTTAAGTTTAATGACTAGTTACGTTAGAAGAACATATTCATATTTATAGCCAAAGGCAATACTTACAATGACGTTTAAATTCGTTTTCAAGAGACTAGATAATGCGGCCGCGTAAGATGATGCTGTAACACAAGACAAATCAACTGATTCTCTGTCATACCACACCATACGTATACAGAGAAGCCTCCACAAAGTAATGCGGGTTTAGGCCGGACCACCGATGTAAGTTACGAGTGTTATTGATACTGTCACGAGAAAAACTGACTTCGTCACTAAACAATATTAATGGGATTATTCAGTGAACGAGAATTATTCAATAACAAACTCTACCTTCACATCCTTCTCGAAGGAGTTGGAACTGCTATAAATAGAGTTGCTCTCTACCAACTGAGTGCCGACGACTTCTCTTTGGTTCCTCCCTTTTTTGTACACAATTAAAACCGCATATCTTTCAGTATTAGTTCATCTTACATCCTTACATAATATAAATTATACTTTACAAGTAATGAAAATTAGTTGATCACATAAATTCTCCACTTTCATGTAACCAAAGTCACTGCTTTTGGTGCAAGTACAGTTAAGATGCGCAAACATACAAAATCTATATAATTATTGTCGTTATTTTGTTCTCAATGGAACGTAATTCATCATGATCAAAGGCAACAGTTTCCCCTTATTATTGATAAGTGCAAAAGCTGTTTATGAATAATATAAACATGTTTTATATAAGATCGACGAAGTATTGACGCGATATCTGATATGTTTTTGTTTTGCAGTGTGTTTTTTTTTTTAATGTTACCTTTTTTTTATGAATTTGCGTTTTCTAGCGCTATACAATGAATCTGTATTTTTTAAATTAGTGGTACAACATCCCTTTCTTTCACGTGACATATCAACAATATCCGAATAAAACCTGAATTAAACACTGATAATTTCAATACTGCTTTAAATATTGTTTATTTTTAAGTAACAGACAGAAAGGTAACTACTTAGAACAAAAATCTACATCTACATCTACATCCATACTCCGCAAGCCACCTGACGGTGTGTGGCGGAGTGTACCCTGAGTACCTCTATCGGTTCTCCCTTCTATTCCAGTCTCGTATTGTTCGTGGAAAGAAAGATTGTCGGTATGCTTCTGTGTGGGCTCTAATATCTCTGATTTTATCCTCATGGTCTCTTCGTGAGATATACGTAGGAGGGAGCAATATACTGCTTGACTCCTCGGTGAAGGTATGATCTCGAAACTTCAACAAAAGCCCGTACCGAGTTACTGAGCGTCTCTCTTGCATAGTCTTCCACTGGAGTTTATCTGTCATCTCTGTAACGCTGTCGCGGTTAGTAAATGATCCTGTAACGAAGCGCGCTGCTCTCCGTTGGATCTTCTCTATCTCTTCTATCAACCCTATCTGGTACGGATCCCACACCGGTGAGTAGTATTCAAGCAGTGGGCGAACAAGTGTACTGTAACCTACTTCCTTTGTTTTCGGATTGCATTTCCCTACGCTTCTTCCAATGAATCTCAGTCTGGCATCTGCTTTACCGAACATTAATTTTATATGGTCATTCCATTTTAAATCACTCCTAATGCGTACTCCCAGACAATTTATGGAATTAACTGCTTCCAGTTGCTGACCTGCTATATTGTAGCTAAATGATAAGCGATCTTTCTTTCTATGTATTTTCAGCACATTACACTTGTCTACATTGAGATTCAATTGCCATTCCCTGCACCATGCGTCAATTCGTTGCAGATCCTCCTGCATTTCAGTACAGTTTTCCATTGTTACAACCTCTCGATATACTACAGCATCATCCGAAAAACGCCTCAGTGAACTTCCGATGTTATCCACAAGGTCATTTATGTGTATTGTGATTAGCAACGGTCGTACGACACTCCTCTGCGGCACACCTGAAATCACTCTTACTTCGGCAGACTTCTCTCCATTGAGAATGACACGCTGCGTTCTGTTACGTAGGAACTCTTCAATCCAATCACACAATTGGTCTGATAGTCCATATGCTCTTACTTAGTTCATTAAACGACTGTGAGGAACTGTATCAAACGCCTTGCGGAAGTCAAGAAACACGGCATCTACCTGGTAACCCATGTCTATGGCCCTCTGAGTCTCGTGGACGAATGTTCTTTAGGTTACAAGACCCCCTTACATATACTCATTGAGTTTCTAGACGTTTCATCTCTTCCGGTTTCTAGGGGAATCTAGTAAGATACTGATTGCATACACAGACAAAGAGATCGAAATGAGGTAATGCCGAAAAGGTATGCAACACCCCTAACGCACAGGTAATGCAGTTACTATCTTCACTGGCCAAGGCTACTGGGAGAGCTACCGCAGTCTAACGTTACTTATGTCAGTCTAATGAAGAGTACGCTGATGTTACAGCTCTATCTGTAAATGATAAGGACCGAGGTGGTCCATATGTAACGTCCGCTGCATTCTTCTCTATATGACACCGATAAGTGTAACAGTTCTGTATGTGCTTGTTGAAGTACTATGTTCTTCCAATTAAATAATGTCTTTTGCTTCGTCTAGACTCTCGTCATTTGCGCGATCAGATGAAATATGCCTGCTGGGCTCTCACCACTCACATACAGTTCAATAAAAAGCTAATAAACGTACTCCATCCGGTCCCCTGTCATTACGGAATCATTTGGTGTATTCTCTATAAACAGGAGGAATGTTTCTAGTACAAAACTCGTACACAAATGCCATTTCAACATACTTAACATTTATAAGTACGTTCGGCATTCTTAAAATGACACACTAGAATTGGCCAACTGATCCCAATCACAGTTGAAAATTCTATTATTTATATTGAAATACAACTTCAGAACTTTACTTTCAAAACAAAAATGACACTCGATGGGTAAACCAGAAAGAACTGGAGTAGCAACAGGCGAAACGAAAACTTATCTTTCTGACCAGCTGCAGCTGTGTAACAAAAACCATTTTCCATTTAGACTACGCTACCACTTCGAAAAATATTCACTACCAAGAATCGAACTCCCATCTGTAAAAAGGCTTCAGATGCCTGATTACTTTACAAATGAGTTAAAGTGTTAAGTATTGGACTTAAAACGTCTGATTATTTTACAAATGAGATTATGTGTTAAATATTTGCCATTAAGCATGTAAGTGAGAAAAAGTTTATGAAAGATTTAAATTAATGCTTGAACTTTGCCGGAAGTCGCTAAATGCTCTGATTATGAAACACTGCATGAAAATAGTGTGAGTATTTTCCGCTCCTAATTTAAGGGAAAACTAGATTTTCCCGCACCTAAGTGTTTATAACGTTATATCTCTTCAATTATGTATCGTGCAATGATATAATTTTTTTATGCTGCATTCGATGGTATATGTGGATACCGCCTGAAAATTGCGTTGCGAATAAGGTCGGTAGTAAAGAAATAATAAATTAAAACGTAAAAAGTTTCGTAAAATTTTGAAATTGTGTGCAGAGTTTGTTGGGACTCGCTAAGTGCTGTCATTCTCAAACATTTGACGAATATAGTCCGTATATTTGCAAGCCGTCAGTTAAGATGTCTCAAGACAGACACACAGCTCCTAACTGCAACAGTTGTCATATGGCGTTAAACTTTTATCGTGAGATTGTATCTCTCAATGAGTAAATTATGATATCATACAAAATTTTTAAATTCGGCCCATAAACCTGAAAATCAAAGCCATTAAATAGGCAACCTGCAAATGCTACCGTCTTCCGCGTTCTAGGACAGTCACTTGTTAATATTAACTGCACAACAAATTTAAAGGATAACTTTTTCGAAACCCCGCAGTTGTCTACTTTTCCAACGTATAAGTTTGACATTTTGCTCATAGGTGCCTGCAACCGTCCTCTGCTATGGTGCAAATCTTGGAATTACTGTCTCTGGATCACGAGGTCTCGGGTTCGATTCCCGACCGAGTCGATTTTTTTCGCCCGGGGACTGAGTTTTTGTGTTGTCCTCATCATTTCATCACCATTCAGGAAAATTGCGTGACTGGAAAGAGAAAAGATTGGGAATTTGTACGGGTAATGACAACCACGCCGTTGAGAAACCCGCAAACCAGAATCATCATCATCATCATCAAAAGCGTGGCGTCCTGCTACGTCACCCTCGATCTCAGCGGCGCTTCAAACAGCAAAGTGTTGAGAGAGGCAGAAAAAAGGGGATGCAACTCAGTTCAGGTAAGGTGGGTTAGTGATGTCACATTGGCACCAGATTTCACCACAATTCTGCCCAATGCCACCACGGACGTGTCGAATGATGAGATTGTCACAACCCTCTTTCCCATATTTCACCCTTTCTTTTGACGTCTCTTTGCAGGAGGTCGGAGACGCGACACCCAGCAGTGAAATCACGCACTTTTCTTGTGGATGCTGTGGTGTCACTGCCAGACACCACACTTGCTAGGTGGTAGCCTTTAAATCGGCCGCGGTCCAGTAGTATTCGTCGGACACACGTGTCGCCACTGTCAGTGATTGCAGGCCGAGCGCCACCACACGGCAGGTCTAGAGAGACGTCCTGGCACTCGCCCCAGTTGTACAGCCGACTTTGCTAGCGATGCTACTCTGACAAATACGCTCTCATTTGCCGAGACGATAGTTAGCATAGCCTTCAGCTACGTCATTTGCTACGACCTAGCAAGGCGCCGTATTCAATTGATATTTATATTGTGAAGCATGTATCATCAAGAGCGATGTTCTACAATTATGGATTAAAGTTAAGTATTACAGCAACTGCGTCCGTTTTTCTAAGTTCTCATTTCTCTGACCTGTTCCAGACCTCACGCCAGTCTGCGTGTAATTAAACGCGTGCATTTCGGCCTCCTCTAGCAATACGGTGTTGGCTCTTCTGCCAACACAGCAGATGCTCGAGGAAAACATTTCAGACACACCTCTGCTCAGAGTCTACACGAAAGGACCTCATGGGGTGGCATAAAGGGCGTCAATGAAATCGCCTGTTTCCTGTGCAATGATTCGCATACATTTCGCAGCTGACAGTGCGCAGTGCGATAAGCAACAGGAACTAGTTCTTGACATCCTTTGTCACTGCTGACACCCTCTGACGTTTCAACCCTTCTCTAAGGGCATTGTGAGATTGTATCTCCATTGAACGTGATCACACCCCTTTGGAGTTCAGCGCAGAGGCTATTTTCGCTCTCGTGTACTCGTTGAATCTACAAGGGATCGTTCGAAACCATTCGACGAAATCTGAACGTGTTTCGAAGCAATAAAGGGCACTTACGCTTTGCAACCCTCCTGTTTTCCGTCCTCGTGTGGCGTGATCAAGCGAAAGCGCAGCATTGCCATACCCGTGAATAAAACGGCAATGTATCCCTCTAAAACTTCCAGTTTGGCAACACACTCGGTGCCACGTACCTAACTTTGATGGGCACGTTATAAATGTTCCTATCAGAAATTTCGACAACAGTTCTGCCTCACGGCTGCCCTAGCTCCTGAGGGTTAGGCAACCCCTTCAACACTCTTCGCTGCGGTTTCTCTTTTGAAGAAATCTTCCAATTTACGCGTCGTAGTGAGGGGTAATTGTGGCGTTTCGAAAAAAAAATTGTGTTGTGGAGAGTAGATCCGTCCTGAAACACCCTGTACTATCAAAGTTTACAAGTGTTGAGTGAGATATGTAGCCGGATGTGATGCTTTGAAATCAACGGAAAAACAGTTTCCCAGGTACGGTATGGAGGATAGTGCTCTGATTTCTGAGAAAAGCTACTACTACTTATCTGTATTCCGTGGTGAGAAGCTTATAGTGATTACATCAGTAGTCACTGTAACCCTTAATAACACTGGATGAACTAGTGAATGCTTCCCACGACAGTATATTCACCATCATACATTGAATAGCCAAAAAAATGGCACACCTGCATAATATCGTGTAGGGCCCGCAAGCAACGAGAAGTGCTGCAATATGACGTGACATGGGCTCCACTAACGTCTAAGGTAGTGCTGGACACCATGAATCCTGCAGGGCAGTCCATAAATCCATATGAGTACGAGGGAGATCTCTTCTGAACAGCCCTTTGCAAGGCATCCCAGATACGCTCAATAATGTTCATGTCTGGACAGTTTGGTGGCTATCAGAAGTGTTTAAACTCAGAAAGTGTTCCTGGAGCCACTCTGCAGCAATTGTGGACGTGTGGTGTGTCGCAGTGTCCTGGTGGAACTGACCAAGTCCGTCGGAATGTAGAATGGACATGAATGGATGCAGGTGATCAGACAGGATGCCTACGTGCGTATCACCTGTCAGAGTCGTATCTAGAGGTATCATGGGTCCAAAATAACACCAACTGCACACGCTCCGCACAATTACGTAGCCTCCACCAGCTTGCACAGTGCCCTGTTGACAGGCGGAGTCCATAATTCATGATGTTGTCTCCATACGCGTACACATCCATCTGCTCGATAAAATATGAAACGAGACTCGTCCTATCAGGTAACATTTTTCCAGTCATCAACAGTCCATTGTCGTGTTGACGAGCACTGGCGAGGCGTAAAGCTTTGTGTCGTGCGGTCATCACGGGTACACGAGTGGGCCTTCGGCTCCAAAAGCCCATATCAATGATTTTCGTTGAATTGTTCGCACGCTGACGCTTGTTGACGGCCCAGCACTGAAATCTGCGGAAATTTGCGGGAGGGTTGCACTTCTGTCGCGTAGAACGATTCCCTTCAGTCGCCGTTGGTCTCGTTTTTTGCAGGATATTTTACCGGCGGCAGCGATGTCGGAGATTTGTTTTTTTACCCGATTCCTGATATTCACGGTACACTCCAGTTCGGTGAATGAGAACCCCGTATCTTAAGCCAGGTCTGTACCGATACTGCACTTCGTACTTCATGTTATTATCTACATGGTAAGGCAGTCCGGATGCCGTAAAATTTATTAGTCAAGAAAAAGTGATATGTTAAACCAAGTACCTTAAGAAACCTAGCCAGGCTAACCAGGTGTAGGGACATGTACGAGTGCATGTGCGTTCGCACGACGCCTCTGAATAAAGAAGAGACCACGGCAATTAATTTTCCATGCATCTCACAGAAATTTCTGGTCCCATTTCAATGACGGGCTTGCTTGTTAATTCCTTATTGAGTTCTGAATTTTATTTTGAGGTTTCTAAGCTTTAACTGAAACTTAAGGGGAGGGATACTATAGCACACCAATTCCTCGCCTAGTGAGAAACTCTTTTCCGGTATCTGATTTCTGATGCAGTCATTTTGAGAGGATTTAATCATCTACGAGGATAACAGAAACCATTAAATTCAAATAAAAGGTCAAACCACTCCTTTCTTCTTCCTCAAGGAAACGGAGTGGTACAAAGATGACTACATTTCGAGGCATGATGTGAAACATCTGTGGACAAAAAACGTCTGTTTTCTAAGACCCGGCAAGGAGTTCTTGGCCACTTCTTCTCCCAACAGTTGGTACGGATAGTGGACGCTCCGCGTTGATAAAACCCTGGAGCATAATCGGTCCAGTCTCACTTTTTGCCAGCTTCTCTTTCGACCAACGATGGCAATCAGGCGACTCCAACACGATCGTTATCTGCTCTTGGCGCTTGCTGCCTTGGGTCGTATTGCAGTCTTCCAGCTCATTCTTATGATATGGCCATTCTTTTGTGTGAATATGCTGTCATGTGTAGTCAAATCAGTAGCATGATAGTGGCGATCAGCTGCATTTCATAGTGTAGAGAACTTCGATACAACGAACCCCTGTGTGTGTGGAGTAATTTTCATGAACCAGTATTTATTACCAGAATGAGATTTTCACTCTGCAGCGGAGTGTTCGCAGGAGAGCTTCTGTAAAGTTGGGAAGGTAGGAGACGAGGTACTGGCAGAAGTAAAGCTGTGAGTACCGGGCATGAGTCGTGCTTCGGTAGCTCAGTTGGTAGAGCACTTGCCCGCGAAAGGCAAAGGTCCCGAGTTCGAGTCTCGGTCGGGCACACAGTTTTAATCTGCCAGGAAGTTTCAGTATTTATTAATTTCACCGTAACTTGCCTAGCAGTGCTTGAGTTTTTTCTTGAAACCCCCGCCGTTAAATTAAAAGGTTTTTGGAGTAGTTTAATTATGTTGTAAGGCCCATTGCTTCCCTTGTGTGGGTATTTAAACGAGCTATAATGCAGAATGATCATGTACTTAGGAGACTCCAGAACTCTACACTCCAGTCCTCTTGTGACGGGACCCTGTTGACATTTCTATTAAAGAACGTTGATCTATACCTGCCCCTCCCCTACCTATATGGAGGCACCGATCGTGCTTGATGGTTTTGTGAAACATTTGCATGGTCTTGTGAAGTGGCAGCTAGATATTAATGATAATAAATAGTCACCTTATTTATGTGTGATCTCCTGTTTGCTATCGCCTATGCACATGCGGACTTTCCTTTTATACCCCATTAGGCCACCTCTCGGAATATTTAAATCTCAAAACTGTTTCTCAGGCACATTTCTTAAAAGAATACAATTACTTGTGTGCCAATATGATTAGTGTCACATTAGTCAAAAAAATGGTTCAAATGGCTCTTAGCACTATCGGACTTAACACCTGAGGTTATCAGTTCCCTAGACTTAGAACTACGTAAACTTAATTAACCTAAGGACATCACACACATCCATGCCAAAGGCAGGATTCAAACCTGCGGCCGTAGCAGCCGCGTGGTTCCGGACTAAAGCTCCTAGAACCGCTTGGCCACAGCGGCTGGCTTACATTAGTCGTCACTGTATGGTCGTAGCGAAACAAATGCATTATTCGTTGCATAATTTCAAAGAATATTTCATTGAGGTTCATATGAAAAGTTACTGAAGCTTGCGCTCTTCATTCCACTTGTAGTGGAAGATAATAAAAGGAAGACTTGGCCACTCGACTCCTCTTTGAAATGATGGGAGCCTGAAGTTAAATTGATTAATAAACACGCATCTTCTATTTAGTGGCGCCTGGCAGGATTATGTTTATTGAACACATCCTTTAACGTCTCTCAGCTGAGCGAAGATGCATTAACTGATGCGTGATGTCATAAGGTGGAGTGAGGCAGGAACGACAGATGCTATTACCCACTTATAGCAACCGTGGGAAACTGTGCCAGCTGAGTCGACTGCCGGTTATAATACAACATCGGGAGATTACCCTCTGCTTTTTGTGCCAAAACAAATAAATTCGTTTATCAGTTACCACTAAGGTGGTATTCAGATTTTTTATAATAATCTTAATGCTGATCTGTCACTAAATGATAGAAACATCATTTTATCATCAACTTATAAAAAACATTTGAGTAACTAGAAGGAGCAGAAACACTTGGCGTGTCATCGGCTTCGAGCCAAATGACCGGCTAGCGAAGTGGTTCTAGCCGAAGAGTTCAGTCGTTAGTCGACGGGCCAAGTAGGACGGTTTCCCGTGTCGTCTCAGTTCACGACTCTGAGAGCAGTGAGGAGTGTAGTTGAGTTTAGAAAAGTGTGATTTGGATCGCGAAATGAGATTACTACTTTAAAAAAATTATGTGTTGCTTGACGTATAAAGACACAAGTAGGTTCTGATACTAAAGCAAAAATCGAGACAGTTACGTGCTATATGTAGCAGCAAAGAGAAGTGAATCGCTGTCACACTGATGACTAGATACTTTTACAAAACCAGAGAGGTCTGTCTGCCTTGAGTTTTTCATAGAAGAGTATTCAGATTACCTAGTACATGTACTGTAATCACTTTAATCAGCTAGAACTATATGGTTCCAGAGACCCTTTCAAGTCTCAAATTTCTGTGATGTACACTAAGATGACAAAAGTCGTGAAGCAGGGATATGCCCATATATAGATGGCGGTTGTATCGTGTACACAAGGTATAAAAAGTCAGGGCATTGGCGGAGCTGTCATTCGCACTCAGGTGATTCGTGTTAAAAGATTTCCGTTGTCATTCTGGCCACACAACGGAACACACTGAACGCGGAATGTTAGTTGGAGCTAGACCCATGGGACATTACATTTCGGAAATCGTTAGGGAATTCAATATTCCGAGATCCACAGTGCCAAGAGTAAGCCGAAAATACCAAACTTCAGACATTACCTCTCACCACGGACTGTGTACGCTGGCTGACTGCCTACATTTCTTCATTTAACAACCGACAGCAGCGGTATTTGCGTGGAGTTGTTAGGGCCAACAGACAAGCAAAATGCTTTTTTTTAAAAAAAAATCTTTATTTTTCAAAAGCTTGTTAATTATACAATGTAGCCCACTACCTTATGTGATTAGTGGGCCGTAATACTTCTACATTTATACATTTTATTGCAGCTATTCTACGTATGATTTAGTAACTAGTTAGTAAGAGCACTATATGGGAACTACAATGGGCAAAGTAATATGTTATTAATTGCTAAGTGGTAACCTAACTAAATATGGACTAGGCACTAAAGCCTGCAGCGTTACAAATGTGTCAGCTGAAAATATAAACCTACTATAAGGCCTTGCTCATTGAGCTAACCCCAATGAGCGTGCCCCTGACACTGGGCAGGCCATGGTGTTAGTCGCTGCAGGTTCCTATGAATAAGATCTATAAACTAGGTCCTACAACTAAACTTATCCTAAGGTCAAGATTGGGTGCGTTGTCTAAATCGGTGTATAACTGGACCCCACTCCCCCTAGTCCCGAAGCGCGGCGGATTCTAGACTCGAGAAGTCGGCCTTTCCGCGCTCAGGCGGTTTGGGAATAGGGTACTAGACTTCATCGGTGTTTAAAGGGTCTTTGTAAGGTGCTAGTTTGGTTCTCGCAGGTAGTCCCTTAAGACTTTCTGTGATACCGCTTAGCCAGTTCGTTGATAATCTGAAAGGTGTCGCGTTGTCTCAACAGTCTGAATGTGTCATTGTGGGGTAGTTGGTCTCTTAACACAGAGGCAACATGCTTGAAGAAACCACACATATCTGTGTGGGAGATACAGCGACTGACGCGAGTGCCTTTCCGACAGCACGACATCGCCTATCCTGGGCTCGCGATCATATCGTCGGCGGGCAGGGTGGGGGGGTGGGGGGAGGGGACTGGATAACCATAGCCTGGTCAGATGAGTTCCGATTTCAGTTGTTAAGAGAAATAATTGTCAACAAGGCACTGTACCAGCTGGTGGCGGCTCGATAATGGTGTGGGCTGTGTTTACATGGAATGAATTCGGTCCTCTGGCCCATCTTAGCTGATCGTTGACTGGAAACGAATATGTTAGGCTGTTTGGAGACTATTTGCAGCCACACATGGACTTCACGTTCCCAGACAACGATGTCATGTCACCGAGCCACAGTTGTTCGCGATTGGTTTGAATAACGTTCTGGATAGTTCGAGCGAATGATTTCGTCACTCAGATGCTAAACATGAATCCCATAGAGCGTTTATGGGACACGATCGAGAACTCATTTCGTGCACAGCATAGTGCACTGGCAACAGTTCCGCAATTCAGGACGGCTATAGAGGCAGCAATAGCTAAATATTTCTCCAGGAGACTTCCAACGAAATGTCAAGTCCATGCCGCGTCAGGTTCTGCACTACTCAGGGCAAAAGGAGGTGTGACACTATATTAGGAATTATCCCATGACCGTTGTGCTCTCAGTATGTATATGCGGACTGAAGTGACAAATGAAAATTTGTTCTGACGCCGGGATTCTAACGGGGTTTTCCTATTCACTATGCAGATGCGCTAATCACTACGCCACTCTGGCACAGTGGCACGTCACAACTGCATGGACTATTTTAGCACACCTCCCTTCTCAATGCAAATTCATATTCACACATGAGCCCACATGGTATTCCCCTAAACACGAACAGCATTGCAGACGCTCACCAAATGGATTGGAGAGACGTGAATGGGAATTTTTACAATGGGGAGAACAGTGGTAGGGTAGTCCATGCAACTGTGTACAGCCCATTGTGACAGGGGGTGTAATGGGTGGTGCATCTCAAGAGTGAATGAGGTTCGAATCCCAGCCTTGGTACAAATTTTCATTTGTCACTTCAGTCTGTATGCACGTAGTCACTTTCCTGAGTACCTTTGTACTGTTGACTCAATGACGAGGCAAGTAGTAGAGTAGAAACCTTTGGTAGATCTTGCAAGTCTGCGGGAAATATACATAGATCGATGTTTTGTTAGCAGTTTTTTTACCGTTTTTCAATTTGTTGTGTGCCTTCCTCTGACTCAATATCATTGCCGACATAGAAAATAGTTAGCTTTGCTTATTGGCTCATCTATGAGAAAATCTACAGTTTGCTTTTCTTCCACTCCATAACGATCGCACTTTAAAAAAAAAATTGTTCTGAGCACTATGGGACTTAACTGCTGAGGTCATCAGTCCCCTAGAACTTAGAGCTACGTAAACCTAACTAACCTAAGGACATGACACACATCCATGCCCGAGGAGCCGGCCGAAGTGACCGACCGTTTCTAGGCGCTACAGTCTGGAGCCGCGCGACCGCTACGGTCGCAGGTTCGAATCCTGCCTCGGGCATGGATGTGTGTGTTGTCCTTAGGTTAGTTAGGTTTAAGTAGTTCTAAGTTCTAGGGGACTGATGACCTCAGCAGTTAAGTCCCATAGTGCTCAGAGCCATTTGAATCATGCCCAAGGCAGGATTCGAGCCTGCGACCGAAGCGGTAGCGCACTCCAGACTGTAGCGCCTACAACCGCTCGGCTACCCCGGCCGGCCGCACTTTTCAGTGTGAAAATGTACTAATGTACTTAACTTAGCGTTAATGTGAACTCATACGAACAGTATAACGAGTCGTTGCAAAAGTGAAGTAATTTTTTCATGCACCAAAAATCACAATTTAAATTTATAACCAACACTTTGTTAAAATACGTATGTCGGCCGAAGTACACTGTTGTGCAAAACTTAATGACGAACTAATTTCCACTTGTTGTCTCACAGAGAAGTAACATACCTCAATGTAGCTTGCACCATAGATGGAAAGAACAACTAAACTACAGTGCAGAAGGTAACTAAAAGAAATACACAATGAGACGAACAGAAATACCGCTTTTATTCGAAGACAATAATTTTCCGGAAGTCACCGCGTTTTATGGAGGTTCCTTGGACATTACACAAGGTGGGAAATGGTTCTTATTGAGATGTGTGATCACCACGAACGGAAAAGCATGCTCTGTTACGTGCCCCATTCTGGTTGGTAAGACGTTGTTGTGGAAGGGCGTTCCATTCCTCAACAAGGGCGATTTACAACTTTTGTGTGGTTGTCGGTACATGTGGAAATGCTGCGCAGCGTCTCCCCAATGCATCCAATACATGGCATTTAAGCCGGGGGAACGGTCAGGGCAGTACATTCGCCGAATATTACCTCTTTCCAAGAGCTACCCCACCTACGCTGTTAGATTTGGTCGCACATCGTGTAAGTAGACTGTTTAGGTTTTTTTATTGGTAACGCCACCTCTGTATGAAAATCACTGGATGTGCTGTGTGCAGTCTGTGGCTGCTTTACATTGTTGTAATACTCGCCATTGTAGTGTTAGGCAGCTGGCTGTGAACAGCGCGTAGCGTTGCGCAGTTGGAGATGATCCGCCAGCAGTGGTGGATGTGGGGAGAGAGATGGCGGAGTTTTGAAATTTGTCATGAACTGCTATATTTATATATGATGATATCAAGGTAAATACATTGTTTGTTCTCTATTAATATCTTTCATTTGCTAACTATCCCTATCAGTAGTTAGTGCCTTCCATAGTTTGAATCTTTTATTTAGCTGGCAGTAGTGGCGCATGCTGTATTGCAGTAGTGGGAGAAACGAAGATTATTGTGAGGTAAGTGAATTAGTGATTTGTGAAAGGTATAGTCTAATGTTAGTCAGGGCCATTCTTTTGTAGGGATTTTTGAAAGTCAGATTGCGTTGCGCTAACAAAATATTGAGTGTCAGTTTAAGGACAGTCGTGTAAAATTTTTCAAAAGGGGACGTTTCATATGGCGACCCTGCCAGGATACCTCACTGGAATCTTCTGATTTTTTCTTGTAGTTTGTGTAATTAGTGTAGATTTTGTTTATTGATAGCGCATAATTGTAGAGAAAATCTCCTTTGTAGTTGCAGTCTTTCATTGTTGTACAGTAAAACAGTTGTGGCATGCATGTAGATTTGCACCAAGTATTTCGCTGCTGCAATTAACTAGATATTATTTTCAGTGTTATGTTAATGTGTTCTCTTATTTTTGCTCTTCAAATTGTGCTTTTCTGTGTTGTCGTGTGAAATATTGTGACAATAATGGCGTGTGAAAATTGTAATACTAGGCTCCAAAGTAAACTGAGAAATGACAGTGAAGACGAAAGCAGTGTGTTAGCGCCGCAGAGTAATGAATTAACTAATGTTCAAAGTAGTAATTTGGTAATTGTGCATAGGGAAATGGAGCGGGCGGCAAACAATGGTGTAGACAGTGAAACAATTAGTGAAGAGGGAAGCATTATCGATCGATCGGTCGGCAACAGCTCGCCTCAGGAATCCGAAATGACAGAACACGATATTGCAAATACTGTAGACTTAGGTTTTGGGTCCTCACCGTTTTCTCAAATGAGTCAAGACACATTTTCTGCTTGTCAAAATGTGAATGTTGCCGGTGAAAATGCACTGCCAAAAAGCATAGAGAAACAGATTCCAGACACTAATACATTATTATTGCAATTAATACAACAAATGGAACAAAATCAGAGACAAACACAGCAACAGTTAGACAAAATGGAACAAAATCAGAGACAAACACAGCAAAATCTTCAAAAGTTAGACACAGTGGAACAAAATCTTAAAAAGTTAGACACCACACTTGAACAAACACGTGAAGATTTAACTACTGAGTTACATAACATTGAATCGAAATGTCAAAAAGTCTGTAATGACGTAAAAACACAAATTTGTGAGCATTTTCAACCTATTTTTTCGCGGCATGAAAATGCATTACAGAATCACGAAGCAGCCATAAAATAACTGCAAACCATTGTTCATGAAAATCATGAGATCTTGTGGGCTAAAATTGACTCAGTTGCATCTACCGATTCGGTTATGCAACTTGCAAAAACACAGGAAAACTTGAAGGACACAGTAGATTCGAATTCAACACAAATGAACACTCTGAAACTTGGTTCAGAAAAACACACTGAGGAAATGTGTTCACTATCGGAGAAAGTAGCCGAACTTTCGGATCAGGTCACTAACTTATCTACAAAGGTAGATGATGATCTGAATGACACAAGACCTGTAGCCTTCACTGACACAGAAGAGTATGAACAAATTAGAAAATTCAAACAAAATCAAAATCAAATCAATACACAGTACAAAAGAGAAATCCGGGAAGTACAAGATCAGTTGACGCAGGTAATACAAGAATTACATATTTCAGAGGACACTCGCGCTCCAGTACGGGAAGAGGGACATAGAAATACGGAACAACCACAAAATAATAACACAGGACATTTCAGAAATTATGAAAGAAATTGGCAGGGCGCATTGGATTTTGAGATGGAACCGCCGACACGACGTAACAATGACCGATATGCTACTCGCCGACACGATGATTTTGACTATAAGCTGTTCATTACTACACGTAAATTCAAAACGTTTAAGAATTCTGCCAACGACATTCATCCACAAGCGTGGCTCCATCAATTCTCTCATTGTTTTCCTCCCAACTGGTCATTGGAGCACAGGTTAGAATTTATGTGTGGCTACTTGGAGAATGAACCAGCTGTAAGAATGCAATCGGTCATTCACGATTGCCACAGTGAAGGAGAATTTTACCATGCCTTCCTCTCAGCATATTGGCCTCAAGCCACACAAGACCGAGTAAAACATGGCATCATAATGATGAAACATTTCGAACAATCTGAATTCTCCAGTCTTGTGAAATATTTTGAAGACATGTTGCATAAGAATCAGTATCTTTCAAACCCATACAGCCCCTCAGAACTTATCCGCATTTGCTTAATCAAATTACCTCAACATTTATGGCATACTATTTTAGCAGGACGTTGCAAAGACGACATTGAAGCTTTTCAGGGACTGTTACAAGAAGTAGAAATTGACACTGATAGTCGCGGAACGCGAAAACAAGAACACAACAATTACAGGTCGCATCCGTCGCAATTCCGCGATGAAAGAAATAATAACTGGACATGACAAGGCTATTCTCACAACACAAATCGTGACCAAAAAAGACACCACCCATATGACAACCGTTGGCAGAATAATAGGTACAGAGAAAGATCGCACTTCCATAGTAATGAATATGACAGAGACAATCATAGAAACAGACAATATGGTAATCAGAACTATTATTATCAAGGGAGACAGAATAATTTCAGACGCAACAGTTCAGCGCACAGTTACGATTCAGCGAGTAATTCTCCACCACGTGACCGACAAGAAAGAAACTGTGTAAACTACCGACAAAACGACAGACCTGAATTCTATCAGAACTGTCGAGCATCAAACAGGGCAGGGCCTTCTCGTCAGAGTGAATTTGTAGAAGTTAGGTCTCCTAATCCCAATAACGGCGCGCGCCAACAAAGAAACAGACAATGACTCGCACCACAGGCAGCCGCGTGCGCCGGCTGGCTCGAGGAAAAATAACATAGACGCTAACCTTGAGAAAAATTCCAGTGTTCTTTACCGATGTATACTGCATGATAATTGCGTTGAAGTTGAAACTCTGCGTACTAGGAAGAGTAAAGGTTTACACCACATTTCACATGTAAAACCGTTTATTGAAAGATAATCTGCTTTTTAACTTTGTCTTTGCCATAAAACTTTTCACTTCACATTTCTAGTATGCTTTGTCAGACTTAAGAAACTGTTAATATGGAACAATGTTTGAAGTTAAATATCCTGCCTAGAACCTAGGGAACATTTTTAAGCAGAAATTACGAATGCATTGTTATAGTGAACAGACTACACAGTGTTGTATTTGTACATTCTTGCTTGTTAATTGCACTATTACATAATGACTATCAGGCTTACATACTTAGGACACATACTGGTACTGCTAATGAGATTTTAATGCAACATTTTGGTTTACTTGAAATTTGGTGTATCTTGAGGTAAGTACATTGACTTCTGCAGAACTTCGCTTTCGGAGGACGATAACTACGACACTTCCACAGAGATTATGTTGCAACAAGACGCACAGTTTAGCGCTACAGTACACGCATTTGAGTGATTAATCTTATACTTAAAACACTTATTTTTAAAGATTTTTGAATTACAAAGAAAGTTTTCCGTGATACATTTCATTCCATTGCTGTAATTTGTAACACCTGAGGGTATAATTACATTAATCCTCAGGGGGTAAACACTTACTTTGTGTACCATGTGTTTGGCAAGCACAAGGAGCCCTAGCTAATATGGTATTTGCTTACACAACTTTACACATCGGTACCATATTTCTCCAACACAAAATACACAGCTATCTGATCATTTAACTGAGAGAGACAAACTTTTTTACTACATCAGTGACAGATGTTTACGCAATTTCACAGTTGGGTAACTTCACACTTATGAAATTGTATTTTGTCTGTACTTTATGAAATGCTCATATTTTTTCGGAACCATTGTGATACTATGAGAGCTTTGAATGATATATTTGGTATAGGATCATGATTTTTAAAGTACGTTTGAGGTAGATGACACTATTGAAATGAGCAGAGAATTTTTTTTAGGTTTTGAAATTATTGGAGGAAGCTACGACGATTTTGAGAATTGACTGAGATGTTATGATATTATTACGACGACGATGTGTACTATGCTGTTGAGATATGTTTATGATCAATAAGATGATGCTACCGTATATGAGGAATAAGAAGTATGTTGGAAACCAAGAATCGTACTTTAAGAGTTATGAAATGTGTGTAAATGCATGAATGTATCACAATGCCAACGAAAACGTTTTGAACACTGTTATATTCGTAGGATTTTGTATCTACACATTTGTAACCAAATTCTCAACCTGTGAATATTTTTTATATGAGACTGCCACTGTAGCGGAAATTGCTGTCGTAAATATTTCAGTAAGAAAGGTAAGTGACCGTGACATAATGCATTGCGAGCAGCCAGGTGTGCCAGCCGCCTGGAGAAAAAGCCATTAGGTGAAAAAAAAAGAGGCCATTAACCTCGCTTCTGACATTCCTTTGTAGAAAGCATCGCAAAAACGACACGGTCGAACTTGAAAACATATGATTACACTGTGGAGCTCTTAATTTATGATATTTACTGAAATGCCTAATGAAATGACGAGAAATATTTTTATGTCTATACACCTGATTATGATTACTGTCTCTCTAGTTGAGAGATTTTTCTACTAACTTATGAAATGCCTCATGACTACTGAATGATATTTTTATGCTTTACTTTGTACATAGTTGCTTATTTCATTTGATATCTAGTTTCTAGCTGCACTGCAGCATTGGTTCAAATAAAATTTTATAGATGTACTAATATAAATATTTTCTGTCTACAGATCCAGTAAATAATAGTTTTGTGATACACTTCAAAAAAAAATGAGATAGCACAAATAGACATTTCCCTCCACAGGAATTGCATAAATAATTTCTTTACGATTTGGTAACTTATCTGCTAGTGTAAGTTCTCGTGATGCATCACTCTAGTGTTAAGATGTGACATAAGTATTAGACATGGCCATTTTTAGTGTAATATTTTTTTTCTGCTTGAGCTATGTCATGTTTAGATATAATTTATTACCCTTGCATCTGCTGATTGCCAGGCATAGTGTTACTGAATTTAACTTTGTATTACTCTGTTAAGCTAGTTTTACTACTGATTTATTTTTCTTGTTGCTGCACATTGGCTCATATTAGTTGTAACGTTGCATTGCTTGGTAATTTAGATTTCCTGTACCTTGCTTTGCAATTTTCCATTTTTTTTGTCATTGATGTTTGTGTTAATTCTTTTGTGCTGCTGCATTGCCTCGTCCCTTAGTTTAGTATCTGAGCTCAGTAGATATAAGTTATCTTAAGAGGGGGTAGACTATATAAGAAACTGACTAAGAAGAATAGGGAAAGAATGCATTGAGAGGTTACATGAAACAGATTTGGCAAAAATGAGTATTGTGCACTGAGAAATAATTATTTTGAAAGAAATATGAATAGAATACAGAAAGCAGGTATAGATAGGACTTTTTGGGAATAATGATGAATGAAGGGAGATCTCCAAGAAGTAAAGAAAGTTTTGTTTGCAAAATATTGCAGTAAAACAAACCCTGTCCTTTCCTTTTGTATTATTATGCTATGTGTTTGTGTACTCTTGTGTATTTGTGTTTTTCCTGTCTTTATGTGTTTAGCTGATGTTGTTATGTTGTAGAATTTTTCTAATACTATGTTATTTACTTTGTAAAGATGCTTAGACATTATTTATTCTGTTTTGTTTTAATGCTCATGTGTAAAGTTGATGTTTCAAAATTTATTCTGATGTTTAATGTATTTACTTATGTCATTATTTCTGTAACACTGATGTACATATTTTTATTCTTTTGTAAAGCCCATATTACTACAAATGTTATCTGTATTGTTATGTTCTTTAATGATGTATTTTGTACCTTTGTAATTGTATTCTTATGTTATAAAATTGTAATTGACACCAGTTCATCAAATTACTTGTAAGTTACATTTCACTGCACACGTTTCTGTTGGTCATAGTATATGGACAATATGTGAGAAGTAGGGACTGTTAGTGTTTGTACGTGTGTTAATAATTCAGCAAGGGACTGGATAACAGCATTGCTGGTTCTAAGGACAATTCCAAAAACTTTGTGAGTGCAGAAGTGGTGGTTATGGACTTGCTATATTATCCACAAGACTCTTCAATGGTGATTGTGCACCTGCATAGTCACAACAGATGGCTGCTGGCCATCTCTACAAGGACTACAGTGGGTCTGCATCTTTGATGACCCACCAGTACTATTATCTCTACAAGGACTATAGTAGGTCTGCATCTTTGATGGCCCACCAATACCATTATCTCTACAAGGACTACAGTGGGTCTGCACCTCTGGTGGCCCACCAATACCGTAATCTCTACCAGAACTACAATGGGTCTACTCTGTGATAACCTATCTACCAATATTCTTCAAAACTTCGACTGACTCTGCTGTGGGTTTGCTCTGTTGTGGCCCATTACCTGTCTGCATGTCAAGAGTCAGCACTGTCTTTCCGTTGGAAGGACAGCACTACTTCTTCAAGACTGCATGGAAATCCACTACTTCCGTGTGCATTTTCTTTTACTGCTCAGACTTTGAGAAAATAAACGGCAGTTTTACGATGAACGATTAGGACTGTCTTTATGGACTGTGAGAAAGTTTAGCTTTTGACCAACATTGTATCAATAAGTGTGTGCATTTGATTTCTTTGTTATTGTAATTATGAAAAATTTTTTTAAATCTGTATTGGCCACTGCCCAAACCAATTTGTAAAATTTTTTATGGGGACCATGGGGGCTATGTAAGTCGGCTGTTTAGGTTTTTTATTGGTAACGCCACCTCTGTATGAAAATCACTGGCTGTGCTGTGTGCAGTCTGTGGCTGCTTTGCATTGTTGTAATACTCGCCATTGTAGTGTTAGGCAGCTGGCTGTGAACAGCGCGTAGCGTTGCACAGTTGGAGGTGATCCGCCAGCAGTGGTGGATGTGGGGAGAGAGATGGCGGAGTTTTGAAATTTGTCATGAACTGCTATATTTATATATGATGATATCAAGGTAAATACATTGTTTGTTCTCTATTAATATCTTTCATTTGCTAACTATCCCTATCAGTAGTTAGTGCCTTCCATAGTTTGAATCTTTTATTTAGCTGGCAGTAGTGGCGCTTGCTGTATTGCAGTAGTGGGAGAAACGAAGATTATTGTGAGGTAAGTGATTTAGTGATTTGTGAAAGGTATAGTTTAATGTTAGTCAGGGCCATTCTTTTGTAGGGATTTTTGAAAGTCAGATTGCGTTGCGCTAACAAAATATTGTGTGTCAGTTTAAGGACAGTCGTGTAAAATTTTTCAAAAGGGGACGTTTCAATCGTCTTCCATGGAAATGAAGTCAGGGTCGAATGCACCCTTGAAAATATGAACATGGGGAAGGAGTACATTTCACAATAACACTGAGATGTGACATTCTGAGGTCAGTACGCCCGTGCAACGTTGTGCCGCCCCCCCCCCCCCCCCCCAACACCTGGACCACCAAAACTGAGCCTTGCGCACTTTCGATACGTAAGCGAAAGCACAAACTATCCTCTTTGCTCCCCGATTCAGCTCGACCTCAGCTGTAACGGATCGATAACAGGAGGACGATCATCCAATAGCAATGGCTGGTTGTAGGGAGGCTGCGAGCAGCTCTCGGAATTGTGTAGTGCTTTGAGCTGCAGTGCCAATCAGCCATTCTACGTGCTTCAGAAACAATGTTCGAATGTGGTGGAAGATGGCCTTGGTATTAAATCTGCTGTTTGATATCTACGGAAATACCAGGCCAGATGGAAAGGCTGACCCATACTGACTTCCTTAGTGAGAATCTTAACGTGTTACGAGAAGCTGTTTCGAGTTATCAGCTGTAGAGTGGGGTTCTTAGGCTGTGTGATTTGCGGCACCACGTACGGGATTTAGTAGACCCAAGGGAGCACGCCCAATGGGCCACACCTACAGCGGCTCCTTACCACGAGCGTTCTCTGCCGCCGTGGTATAGGATGGCCAGAAGCAGTCACGTATCCCACAAGTACTCTTGAAATCTGCTTTCGCAAAACAGAGCTGCTCAGGTTGTGGAAACGGGCCAAGGTAAATTACTGTTAGTTATACAAGAACACACACTACTTTATTCCTCAAACCAATGCACAGTCTTCTCTTTAAAACAAGAAAGAACAATTCACGGCTGAGGGCTCAAGTAACTTCTCCAGAATAAGTTTAAATGATTGCCTTTAAAACTCCAGGATTTAGAGTAACGGCTGAAGCCCTTACTTAAGTAAAATTAAATTATCTTGTCGGCCAAAGGCCGAGATAATAATATTTCAGATCAACTAAGGAAATTCTTCAAAAGCCAAGAATTTACAAATTCCGGCCAAAGGCCATATTAAGGAAAATTCAAGGTAATTCTTCGGCTGAAAGCCAAATTAAAAAATTTTTCTTTCTATAATAAAAGAGAGACTTCATAACTCAAGAATAATTAAAGACAATCTTAAGATAAACATTTACAGAACACGGCTTAAGGCTGTTTCAAGAATTGAAAATAATTAAAGAGAAACCTTACAGACAAGGATTTGCATATTAAAGCCAAAGATTCTGAAACAAACTCGGCTAAAGGCCTAAATACAGAGCAACAAGAACTGTAAATGAAACGCCGGCCGGAGTGGCCGTGCGTTTCTAGGCGCTACAGTCTGGAACCGCGTGATCGCTACGGTCGCAGATTCGAACCCTGCATCGGGCATGGATGTGTGTGATGTCCTTAGGTTAGTTAGGTTTAAGTAGTTCTAAGTTCTAGGGGACTGATAACCACAGCAGTTAAGTCCCATAGCGCTCAGAGCCATTTGAACCAATTTTTTTTTTTTTTTTTTTTTTTTTTGTGTAAATGAAACACGGCTGAAGGCCTAATCTTAAAGTTGTTATGAAATTCGGCTGAAGGCCATATGCTAAACATAAAACAGACAATATTAATACACGGCTGAAGGCCCGGCACAGTACCTGCGACGAATGAAAATCACAATCACAAACAACAGAACCGTGGTGCTGAGAAGTGCTCCAAGGGTCGGTCTGGGGAGGAAACAGTTTAGGTGAGACAGACAGCCAAGCTTAACACTAAATAATCGGGTGGCAGCACGACCTAAGGACCGCTGACGAACCAACCAACAATTCCCCTCTCTCGCAACCGACCGACCTGGCTACTCCACTACGCAGACAGCATTCATCTGCTCAGGGGAAATCACAGAAGCTACACACAGTTCCACGTAAACACTTGCACCAAGAACTCTGACAGTCTTAAAACCAATCACCGTGGAACAACAAGAAGAAAGGACAAGTCACACACACACAGAGTTTCCATACGCGGTCGACGACCCAATACCCAGGTTGTCCCCGCTCCAATCTCCCTCCGTCGGACAGTTCATGTGCGTCGCCAGCGGTCGGCTAGTACTGGCTGTCCGCGCCTCACTGGCGCTCCGTCCCAGACTTCACTGCTGCTGCGTCCCGACTGACTTCCGACAGACAACGACCCGGAAATACTATCGGTCTCTCCAGAGACAGTACGACAGTGCACTTATCGATAAGCGCTGATGCTGCCAGGTAAGGCAGGAAGTTAGTGACGCCAGTAAATTGAATAAGAAAACGAGGTGGCAGTACGGCAAGAGAAGAGGACAACAATAAACGGGATGAGCACGAGGCGCTCCCGGCTCACTCTGGACGTCTGCGCTACGTGATGCTATGCAGATACAAACTAGTCGAGACTCTGAGACCGTCGTTTGTGCTGTTGTGCAGGTAGCGTCACCCTTGCTCAGATTATATAGCTGGATTCTGTTTCTTGCTTGGTTATTTGTAATGAGTCTTCGTACACTTGGAGAAGTACAAGTTAAGTAAATCTTCTGTTTACCGTGTTAACTTGTCCGCTAATCATTTCACCTCCTGTCCAGCTTTCCTATGACCACTGTTGCCACACCACTCTGTACCCCACTTCTCCTTGCTGTTGCGTACGAAGTCATACACAACATGTTTTATGCTTCAATTAACCCCCAGTTTTGCTAAGAGGCTTGTACCACTACTTACATTCGCTTATTTCTATCTGTTGCTTTTCTGCTCTATAGATGATTCAGGGATGCTACGCGCTAGACCTGTAATGTGTACTCAACATAAAGGCAAGTTCAGATTTCTTGTCGTAATTGAAGCGAGGTAAGGATTCTGGTTCAATTTATATTTCTACATTTTTATAGACATTTTAAAAATGAAAACTATTTACATTGCTGAGGATCTGTCTGGTCATGTTAAAAGTATTCCTTTTTATTGGGTTCGAGTCAGATTTGTAATTTGAGAATTTTGTTTGTGCTGTCTTGGGTACATAGGCTTAACATACACACATCATCTCGGTTCCGAGAGTTCCGGAACCTGTACAGAAAATTCGAACAGAGATCTACATAAACATCATTTCCGCACTTTTTATTGCTCATGAAAACCACACATTGCATGTTGTACTACCATACAGTGAAACCTTCAGAAGGTAGTGGTCCAGATTGCTGTGCACACTGATACTTCTAATACCAGCAGAACGTCCTCTTGCACTGATGCATGCCTGTATTCGTCGTGGCATACTATCCACTCACTAACACAGTGTGTCTAAGGCGTTCAGCCTGACCGGATTGCCTCAAAACACGTCTCCGACGATTGTCTGGTTGAAGGAATATGCAACCCTAATTGTTGAAGATAATGTGATGCCAGTCCTGAGCGGTCCATTCGGCATGTTGTTGAGCCCATCTGTACCACGCTGTATGGTGTCGTGGTTGCAACGACGGACCTCACCGTGGACGTCGGGAATGAAGTTGAGCATCATGCAGCCTATTGCACACAGTTCGAATCGTAACACGGCGTCCTGTGACTGCACGAAAAGTATTATTCAACATCGGGCGTTTCTGTCAGGATTCCTCCGAGGCATAATCCGTGGGTAGCGGTCATCCACTGCAGTAGTAGCATTGGGCGGCCTGAGCGAGGCATGTCATTGACAGTTCCAGTCTCTATCTATCTCCTCCTTGTTCGAACAACATCACTTTGGTTCACTCCGAGACGCCTGGATACTTCCCTTGTTGAGAGCCCTTCCTGGCATAAAGTAACAATGCGGACGCGATCGAACCGCGGTATTGAGCGTCTAGGCAATGTCGAGCTACAGACAACACGAGCTGTATACCTCCTTCCTGGTGGAATGACTGAAACGGATCGGCTGTCGGACCCCCTCCGTCTAATAGGCGCGGGTCATGCATGGTTGATTACATCTTTGGGCAGGTTTAGTGACATATCCGAACAATCAAACGGACTGTGTCTGTGATACAATATCCACAGTCAACTTCTATCTTCAGGAGTTCTGGGAACCGGGGTGATGCAAAACTTTTTTTGATGTGTGTATTTTGGGTAGTTGCTGACAGCTGGACACAGTGTTTTTTAATTTATTTGTACACCTTTTTTCGTTGCCTATATGTTTTGTAGAGGTCCTTAACAGTGGTTTAATACCTACTCTGAGCTGAAAAGTAAATGTCCATGCATGTTAGTTTGTTAGTATGCAACATCTGCTAATGGAAATGTTCTTTTCTCTGTATTAGCTAATACTGTGCTTGTTAATCTATGCTGAAACAGAACCACTGAGGTGAGTTGAAGCTTAATAGTGTTCTACCTTCAGTTAAATTTTTAAAATTCTAATCGTAAAATTTTCTGTTGATTTGTTACCATTTATTGAAGTTTTCAGATTTACTAGAGATGTCCTAAGGAAATACGTAAATATTTGCAGTACCATATTTATAAATAAATTATCTTTTCTGGTTCAAATATTTTTTCTAACCTAGAAGCCTAGCACTCCCAGCTCCTTGCAAGGTACAGCATTTCACAAACGATAATTTTCAACACAATTCAAGACGCACCTGCATATTTCGAGAGCTGGGAATACGTAATGAGCCCAGGAACCATTGTCCAATGCGATCGGTTTGATGATCTAGCTGTTATGGGGTGGGGAGACACAATGTTGCATGTGGGTGCTGACCTCCAAATCTTTCAATGGGACACTCGCCGATCAATGTTACTGTAACACTTAACTTGATATGTGGCGCTGTTGGCGCCAGTCGCTTCTCTGTATTCATTTAAGATTTCTGCGATCAATTCTACATCGCTTTTCGGCTATTTAAGCGCACGCCGCTGTGGGAAGAGGGCTGGTATTAGGTCGGTTGGTTGGCGATCCGGTGTGCGGTCTGGTTGTCGGCGGTCGCTCTCTGCGCATGCTCTGCCTCTTTCTGTCACGTGGTCAGTGGGGCTGCGGATCGAGACGTGCGTGCGGTCGGCGAGCGCGTACTGCGTCTAGTGAGGGCGGTGGTCTCGTCTGTGCTGCTAAATGGTGTGAACATGTAAAAGTGGCTTTGGAATGTGTCAGCCTTCATCCGGATACGGTACAAAGCCAAACGGAGATATTTAAAGTGGTCATTTCCGAATGTGGATGGCTTGTGGAAACCTTGTGGCCGTGTTCCTGGTTTGAAATTTTTCAAATGTTTTAAGGATTGCGTCATTCTGGATATTGACCAGTTGCTGTGAGGTTTTATGTTGTTGTTTCAGCGGTATAATCAGCGGTGCGCATCGTCCATTGTAGCTGGTCGTTTAATAGGGGGACGACGCCTTGGCGGCCGCCATTTTGAATTCTAACCGATAGCGTGGTCGCTGTGTGCATCAGACTCCAGTTCTTCTGCGAATTTGAGTATTTTATTATTTGTTGCTGGTGACGTCCCGGCGGAGGTACGAGTCCTCCCTCGGGCATGGATGTGTGTGTTTGTTCTTAGGCTAATTTAGGTTAAACAGTGGTCGTTTAATAGGGGGACGACGACTTGGCGGCCGCCATTTTGAATTGTAACCGATAGCGTGGTCGCTGTGTGCATCAGACTCCAGTTCTTCTGCGAATTTGAGTATTTTATTATTTGTTGCTGGTGACGTCCCGGCGGAGGTACGAGTCCTCCCTCGGGCATGGATGTGTGTGTTTGTTCTTAGGATAATTTAGGTTAAACAGTGTGTAAGCTTAGGGACTGATGACCTTAGCAGTTAAGTCCCATAAGATTTCACACACATTTGAACATTTTGCTGGTGACGCCAAGGCGTCAGTCTTTCCTTCTTCACCGTTTCTCTCAGGTTTCATTCAGGATCGATCTGAATTGTAGTTCCCGCACACCCCTGACGTGCCACTACTTGTCACTGAAATTTTGTAATACCTGAAAGATGCCTTTCATTGTTCTGTTCTTATATCTTAAAAGGTGTCCTGTTTATGCGGGAGTTTTTCTCAATAAACTATTTATTGTTCGTATGGGTCTTAAGAATCACCAAAAAAGCATTTGAAGGAACTGTCCAGGCAACAAGACCATTGGGCCGACCTTGTAGAAGGTGGAAAGACGACACAGAGAAGGGCATCGCAGCATTAGGAATTTCCGCAGAGTCGAGAGAGGCTGCGAGAGATAGAAGGCTGTGGAAGCAGATAGCTGATGCAGCGTGTAGTCTACAGAGCCTGTGATCGCCGAGGAGAAGAGAAGAAGAACAAGGTTTTAAAATTATTTATTGTTTGGGGTGGCTTTGGCGCCCATATACATTCTTGGGCAATTATGTATATTATTCTGGGGTAGCAGCAGTTTGCTGTTGTCATGCAACTGTTAAATAAAATCTGTTGGAAATTACAATCCAGAGTTTGTGTTTGATTAGTAACTGTAGCCTTGTGTTTATTGAGTTGAAGCATCCTTGAGCTTGTGTCCCACGTGTCAGTACTCCTTCCTCATCCGCGTCTTTTGAGAGGTGCATTTGGTCCAAAAAGCATCGAACAGCGCTAATGGCGGAGCTCAGTAAATGACAGGCCTGCCTGTACCCCCTCCCCCTCCCCCCCTCGACTTAAATCCAATCTAGCACCTGTGGGATGCGTTGGTGAGATATATTGCATCACGTCCAAATGCACCAAAGGCCATGCAGCACTTATCAACTGCGCTGCTGGAGGAATGGAACGACCTACCATAAGAATCTTTACCAACCTTACGTCAACAGGTGAGCATGTTGCTGTGTATGAACTGCCGGCCATGGGGATCACACTCTCTAATAAGAACTATGTGCTGTCTTTTGTAATGCCCAGGGAACCATTAAAATGGCTGCGACTTGGGAGTAGCCGGCCGCTGTGACCGAGGAGTTCTAGGCCCTTCAATCTGGAATCGCGTGATCGCTACGGTCGCAGGTTCGAATCCTGCCTCGGGCATGGATGTGTGTGATGTTCTTAGGTTAGTTAGGTTTAAGTAGTTCTAAGTTCTGGGAGGCTGATGACGTCAGATGTTAAGTCCCATAGTGCTGAGAGCCATTAGAACCATTTTTGAACCATTTATGAACTTGGGAGTAATTATTACATTTGAACCAAAGTGTTATTTCTGTTAGTCTCCTTATGTATTTCTTTCAATTACTTTGTGTAGTATATTGTACCAGTTATTACTATGTATTGCTCAAGTTTAATAGAGGTCTGCAATTTGTCAGTGACAAATCATACAAAAGTCACTCCCGTCTTTACGTTTTGCATCATGGTATACGATGTTGGAGACTTACAGTTCCCGTAAAAGTCACTCACTCCATCTATTGCTCGTTCGAGATGTTCTTGCGAGTAAGGAATCGCAAGACTACGCATACTACCGACTATATTGCGCCTAGCACTAAGTCCACGCAAGAAAGAAAACATGGTGACTGACACTAAAACATCAGGTAAAAAACTTTGACGCCTGTATGTAATGTGGAATTTACCACCAAGTGTCATGCGAGGTGGCCCACCAGCATAAAAGTAGAGAAGCAGTAATAAGAGAGTGGGAGAATCTGAAAAGCTCTGTGGCTTCTAGGGTGGACTAGCAGCCACTGGATGTTACCCCAGCAACTCACCGACATTTCTACTTTTCTAGAGTGCCCAGATCGATTGTTGGTGATGTGATTATGAAATGTGAAGGAACAACATAGCTAAACAACACCAGACACACCTTATTTACTGATAGACAGAGACAGTCGAGCATTGCGGAGTGTGGTTGTAAATAGCCGCGTGAAACCAGAGGAAGGAAGCAGTTGTGAGTTCCAAAAGTGCAACCAGCAATTCATCTAGCAGAATGACTGTGTGTACGGAGTTGAAAGGGTACAGAGGTCCAACAGCTACTCTTATTATTATTTATTATTTTATTCAGCGTATGACTAATACCGACATATCATAAAATAAAATTACATATGCACATGTACATATTAGCACACAAGAAACTTGAGTTTGTCTTTACAACTGAATATCCAGTCCTTCAATCCAGCGCACTGCATCTGGAGTTGCTAGCAGGAAGTCCTCTTCGGTACTGTCATAGGTTGGAATCCTGCATTCTGTGACAATGTGGTGAACAGTCTGGTATGGGACCCCGCAGTCACAGGTTGGATTAGGTAGCTTCTTCCACTTAAAAGAGAGCATCCCTACACTTGCCATGGCCGGTACGGATTCTGTTGAGAGTAGTCCAGGTCTTGCGTGGTAGGTCGAATCCACTTGAAAGTTTAGCACCTGGGAAGATGTTATGCAGGCGCACGTCTGTCCCTGCTTCCCACTAACCTTTCCATTCTTCAAAGGGCTGGAAATCCTTAGCAACCATCTCAGCAGCATCGCACAGAGTTTGATGGCGTGATTTCAGTCTCTTACAGTTTAAAAGTGGCAGATCACTATGTACGGGTAGGTTAGAATTCCTGGAGATCTTGTGGAATTCTCTCATAAGGGCAGTACATCTGCATAGATCAGGAGGCATTATCCCGGTTAACAGTGGAAGCCAATAAACTGGAGTAGATCTGATTGCGCAAGATGTTATGCGCATTGTCGTATTTAGCTGGGTGTCAACAAGCCTTGTATGATGACTTTTCATCCAAACAGGTGTACAATACTCAGCACTTGAGTATACCAAGCCCAGAGCTGAAGATCGCAGAGTGGTTGCTGTAGATCCACAGGTAGTTCCGCATAGATTACGGAGGATGTTCTTTCGAGTCCTCAACTTCTGAGTTAAGTTAAGAAGGTTGAAACGTATGTCCTCTCAGAAAAATTAGTGAATTACTGTGCTGGTAAACCCCTTACCTTATTTGATTTTCAAACAGCTGAGCAAAACTGAACGTACTCAGACATTTCTCTCTTTACTTCTTCTGATCATCACTAAACTGACACAATATTTTTAGCGCAACGCAATCTAACTTTCAATAATCCCTATAAAATAATGGCCCTGGCTAACAATAACCTATACCTTTCATGAATCACTTTACCTCACAAAAATCTTCGTTACTCGAACTACTGCAATACAGCGAGCGCCAATACTGCCAGCTAAATAAAGGATTCTAACTACTGATAGGCATAGTTAGCAAATGAGAGATTTTGATAGAGAACAAACAATGTATTTACTTTAATAGTGTTCAAAAGTCATTATATATATATTAGCACACAAGAAACTTGAGTTTGTCTTTACAACTGAATATCCAGTCCTTCAATCCAGCGCACTCCCCAACGCTACGCTCTGTTAACATCCAACTGCCCAACACTACAATAGCAAATTCCAACAATGCAAACCAGCCACAGACTGCACACAGCACAGCCAGTGATTTTCATACAGAGCGCTACGTGACGTTACCAACATAAAAACCTAAACAGCCTACTTGCAAGTTGTGTTTGAAGCACAGTGTACGGTCCATCATCCAGCAGCTCCTCTAATTCTAAGCGACGCTTGACAGAAAACGTTTAATTAGGAGTGATGAAATAGTCTATAGCCTGTAGGAATCCAATGAAGGGCCGGGCTTTGGCGAAGGCCTGTAGAATGTTACCTGTCATCACGATGCAATGATAACAGTGAGGTATGTAGGAGGTGGCGTCATGTAATGTGAGTAGTTATTGTGGTTAGGATGTGGTGCTCTTATTGCGCTTAAGAAAACGCTAAATGTGAAAGTGTATTGTTGTTTACAACTTCGTACACAGCGGTAAGCCGACGTGGGGTACAAAGTGCTGCGACAGCTGTCGTCACAGGAAATCTGGACGGAAGCAGAAGCGCAGAGCAAACAAGTTAACACAGTAAACAGAAGATTTACTTAACTTGTATTTTCCAAGTGTACGAAGACTCATTACAAATAATGCTGCAAGAAATAGAATGCAGCTCTCAGCCTCAACAAGGATGAGGCTCTCTGAACTAAGCATGAAGTCGGCCGCGGTGGTCTCGCGGTTCTAGGCGCGCAGTCAGGAACCGTGCGACTGCTACGGTCGCAGGTTCGAATCCTGCCTCGGGCATGGATGTGTGTGATGTCCTTAGGTTAGTTAGGTTTAAGTAGTTCTAAGTTCTAGGGGACTAATGACCACAGCAGTTGAGTCCCATAGTGCTCAGAGCCATTTGAACCACTAAGCATGAACAATTGTGTTGGAACCGCATACTGGAATGGATCCAAGTATAAGTGGGCTGTGTCGCTGCCGCCAGGCGTTCTGTACCCTTGCGCCAGAGGGCACTCGTGGTACAGGGCCACTGGAGGCGTGGCTCAGTGTGCGATCACAATTCGGTGCACCGGATCCCGCGTGATTGCTGTCGGTGCCTGACGGAAACTTGCAATTGCGTTGCCAGCTTTGACGCCCGTGAGGTGCTATTGATACGTGATACGACATGTATAAACACATTTTACAGGATTCTGTACTGACAAGGGGAGGCTGCCAATTGTGAAATTCAGATTCGATTCATACTGCGCATAATGAAAGCTCATGGCCAGAGGTGTAATGTGGCAAAGCACCAAGATGCACTTCTCAGCCGTTAAAAGAAACCGCTGCGGTGAAATACTCTCTACGATTAATAATTTTCCACACCGTCGTGGCACATCCGTAAGCACTCGGGTTCGTAATCCGAAGGTCGCCGGATCGAGTCTCGCGCCATGCAACCTTTTTTTTTAGTATTTGTTTTTTGTAATTCAAATGTGTGTGTATACACACACACACACACACACACACACACACACACACACACACATATATATATATATATATATATATATATATATATATTATATATATATATAATTCCCGGCAATCAGTTGCAATAATTATGCATATAATAAGTGGTTGAAAGTCGTTTGTCGTGGAAAAACTGGCGACTTCGAACATCATTATGTTTTCCGCAAACAAAGTTGTATTTCACAAATGTTATTAATTGTCTTCATAATGTTAACCACGTATAGTTAACCGAAGACGTAGAAACGATATTCCGAAACGAATACGTATAGCGTAAGTCAAACGTTCGAATTAGAATAGAAACCCCACGAACACAAATTTGCTGTGGCAGGTATCAAATATAAACTCCGTTACTCGCTCGTTATACTTGGACAGACGTTGAATGGGCCGAAACGAGCCGCCGCATAACAGCGTAGTTGCCTGCTAACTTCGAAAGAAGGTAGATGCGATCCCTAGCGCAACTTATAACATCGTCGAACAGTGCGGACGTGAGAGCTTTAGTACACCCTGTTAAACAAACGGAAAAATGGAGGCGGTACAATTGGAGAGCGATCCGCATTCACCAACTTGCATAAGCAATTCATTAATAGTTTATGTTTATATTACTATAAACTAATAATAAAAAAATGTTGCATGGCGCGAGATTCGATCCGGCGAGCTTCGGATTACGAACCCGAGAGCGTACCGCTGCGGCACGACGCTGTAAAAAATTATTGATCGTAGAGAGTATTTCACGGCAACGGTTTCTTTTAACTGTCGATTTTCTCGACAACGGCTGAGAAGTGCATCTTGGTGCTTTGCCACATTACACCTCTGGCCATGAGCTTTTATTATGCGCAGTATGAATCAAATCTGAATTTCACAGTTGGCGGCCTCCCCTTGTGAGTGCAGAACTGATGATTGTATCAGCATGAGTATGCACTCTGTCATAAAGCAAGCAATAAAGTGGTCATGGTTTCTTAACAATAACATTCCACAAATGGACTGGCTTACCTACGATCCTGAGATTAACCTAAAGGAACAAATTGGGTATGACACAGATCCTCAACTTCGCACCACACGTCAGCATCCTTCGTCACTCTCTTACTGTTCCGACTCTTGAGGAAAAATGTAATGTGATTCCTCCACAGACAGACGCCTCACTGAAAGTGTCCACAGCAGAGTTCAAGGCTTCATAAATCCGAAGGGTGGAAACACCCAATATTAATGTCTTCCAGTAGGTGTCCATACAATTCTGTTTGGAAAGTGTATATTCTATACACCATTTCAGCACGACTTGCTCTATTGAGAAATCGGAGGAAAGCAAAACGATTGAGTCTGCACGAATTGTGCAATGAAGAATATAAGTAACAAACCTTTTCCTTATTTACTGGGGATAACTAATTGGAATATTATGAAAATTACCGATTCGTTCTGAGTCGGGTGCGAACTGTGATAGAGGAGGAAAACACTGAGTAGCAAAATGTCTCAGTCAGTAACGAAAAGGTACTTCAAATCGTATGGAATATTCATTACTCAGTAACTAATACGTACGATACGCAGCTCTATGACTGCAGAAAATGTTAATAATTTTAATTACATGACAGATCAGAAAACGTTAACTATTTTAATTAAGTTTTGATCATAACTAGAAGTGTTCACAGGCTTTCCGGCGCATAGAACAAACAGGTGATAAACGGGGTGAGAGAAAGGTGGTTGAGGTCACAGCCGACAGTTGTAACTTTCCGATGCACTTACTGGAGGAATTTATAGTGAAAGATAGAATGATAGTCAAATATTAAGACGATCACATGTCGAGGCAAACTGCCAAGGGAATATTCCTGACCGATATTTCAGAGGGTTGTGTGCACGCAGAATGAATATGAAACGGAAAAAAAAGCACAGAGAGTGGCAGATTAGAGGGGGTAAAGATTCAGCGATTAGTCCTAGCAGTCGGAGTGCCTTGACGCTCCTCAACACCAACTGATGGAGCAATAGATACTTCACCTACAAGGAGACGGTGATAGACTGGTGCAGACACGGCAGCTGCAAGCTAAGTAGCAATTTTCAGTATTCATTGTAATAGAGTTGAACAGAGACTGCAGGTCTTCATCTCAAATAATTAATGTTGGAGAATTTGATTGAACTGCAGGAACAAATTACTGATTGGACTTCTCTCTTGTACTATAGAGCAAATGGCCCTTGATTGAAAGTGAATTTGATGATTTATGATTGAGGGCCAGTAGTTAGCAGACCGCGTGGCAGTGAAAACACTCATCTGTAATAAAGATCCTTTCTAGCGATTATTAAAAGTACCTGACTTTCTCTTAAGGGGTTCTTGACTGACACCTCAATGAACAAGTCTGTTGGTTAGAACAATAAGCGAACTGACTAAAAGTAACAAAGCTAACTTGCTACTTCAGCAGATCAGTCCTGCCAGCTCCACGAAAACTGTCAACCTGCTGTAAACCGAACACCCATCCCAATCAAGGAGAGATCCTCCCTCTCTCCTCCGCTATAAAAGTAGACCAACAAGCTGACTAAATCCAAATGGCCGTTACGTCCTGAATGCACCAAGCAGATAACACCGAAGCCAAAAACGGGGAAAAAATTGGTGTAGGGAAACAGTGCCGGTACGCGAGACCACAGCCCTATGGCCGACAAGTGGCGAAACACAGTGCAGCCGACATATGCAGGTCACGTGGTCATGCTGGAGGCGGCGTTGAGCCGTCGGCACACGGACCACGCTGTCGAACGTCAACACCGAGCGTGCCGATTTTAACATTCCGCTGAACGCTGCGACTTGTGCACACGGTACGTGTACCTCAACGTGGTAGCAGTGTGCTGCAGTGGCAGTCGTCGCTGTATCTGGCTCGCAAATCACACTACGAAATTTCTACGTGGGCTCTATCAAAACGCACTTTTCCTTCCTTGTCTATATGCAAGTCGTGTTGTTCTGTCTGTAGTATACACAAACAAAAACTTCAATATCATGGGCATATTGAAAGGCAAAGCGGAAATTACTATGTACAGTCAATATGAACATCAGCTTATAAAAGTTCCATTACAAATAATACGTTACAAATTTACAATAGTTTTCTACATAAGATAAAATTATTTCGTCATTTTCACTTTTTAGTAAACCCTCAAAATTAATTTTACTTGGTCAGTGTTCATATTCAGTAGCAGAATAGCCTATAATACGTAAAATTCAAAACTTGAAACAAGAAAGCGCAGAATATCTTACTGCATGTAGTGCAAGCTGTGTTGTACATAAAGCCAATCGAAAAAGTCACTCTTCAAAAAGAAGGAACTTATATTTACATAAAATAGAATTTTATAGAATATAGTCAAGTTGAGAGTTGGCAATACTCTCTTAGGATGTAAAGGTTGGCTACAGCGCGCATACACAAGCTCTGAAATCTAAGATATTGTTGTCGCGCCTCGTAGCGCACGGATTAACTAGTGGCAGTTTGGAAGCCAGTGTAGGAGCCCGCCTGCTGTGGTGCGCACGTGTGTTGGGCGAGGGGTCGTCGCCGAGCTGACGTACTGCCGTGTCCGCCAGCAGCAACACAGGATTTGGTATTTAGTTGACATTTTTATAATTTGCAGCGCGCTTATTAATTTAAAGAAAAGGCTTTGTGTATGTGCTTAGCAGCAGACGGTAATTTTGATAACGATAGGAGTTGAATTCTTAAGGGAAACCACTGTTAGATTAGGTATTGATTTTTGTCATTGATTTCTTTTGTAATTGTCAGGGAATTGTTTCACTATGTATTCAGTTGAGAAGTATTTCAGTCTATCTCAAGAGTTTGATTAATTTGTAATATTGCTTTAATGCCACTGGAGGCAGATTTACAAACGAAGCGATTGTTCAAAGAGCTTCTAGCGTTTTGTTAACTGAATGAGAAAGAATCGCTTTCAGAATATACACTCCTGGAAATGGAAAAAAGAACACATTGACACCGGTGTGTCAGACCCACCATACTTGCTCCGGACACTGCGAGAGGGCTTACAAGCAATGATCACACGCACGGCACAGCGGACACACCAGGAACCGCAGTGTTGGCCGTCGAATGGCGCTAGCTGCGCAGCATTTGTGCACCGCCGCCGTCAGTGTCAGCCAGTTTGCCGTGGCATACGGAGCTCCATCGCAGTCTTTAACACTGGTAGCATGCCGCGACAGCGTGGACGTGAACCGTATGTGCAGTTGACGGACTTTGAGCGAGGGCGTATAGTGGACATGCGGGAGGCCGGGTGGACGTACCGCCGAATTGCTCAACACGTGGGGCGTGAGGTCTCCACAGTACATCGATGTTGTCGCCAGTGGTCGGCGGAAGGTGCACGTGCCCGTCGACCTGGGACTGGACCGCAGCGACGCACGGATGCACGCCAAGACCGTAGGATCCTACGCAGTGCCGTAGGGGACCGCACCGCCACTTCCCAGCAAATTAAGGACACTGTTGCTCCTGGGGTATCGGCGAGGACCATTCGCAACCGTCTCCATGAAGCTGGGCTAAGGTCCCGCACACCGTTAGGCCGTCTTCCGCTCACGCCCCAACATCGTGCAGCCCGCCTCCAGTGGTGTCGCGACAGGCATGAATGGAGGGACGAATGGAGACGTGTCGTCTTCAGCGATGAGAGTCGTTTCTGCCTTGGTACCAATGATGGTCGTATGCGTGTTTGGCGCCGTGCAGGTGAGCGCCACAATCAGGACTGCATACGACCGAGGCACACAGGGCCAACACCCGGCATCATGGTGTGGGGAGCGATCTCCTACACTGGCCGTACACCACTGGTGATCGTCGAGGGGACACTGAATAGTGCACGGTACATCCAAACCGTCATCGAACCCATCGTTCTACCATTCCTAGACCGGCAAGGGAACTTGCTGTTCCAACAGGACAATGCACGTCCGCATGTATCCCGTGCCACCCAACGTGCTCTAGAAGGTGTAAGTCAACTACCCTGGCCAGCAAGATCTCCGGATCTGTCCCCCATTGAGCATGTTTGGGACTGGATGAAGCGTCGTCTCACGCGGTCTGCACGTCCAGCACGAACGCTGGTCCAAAAAAAAAAATGGTTCAAATGGCTCTGAGCACTATGGGACTCAACTGCTGAGGTCATTAGTCCCCTAGAACTTAGAACTAGTTAAACCTAACTAACCTAAGGATATCACACACATCCATGCCCGAGGCAGGATTCGAACCTGCGACCGTAGCGGTCTCGCGGTTCCAGACTGCAGCGCCAGAACCGCGCGGCCACTTCGGCCGGCGCTGGTCCAACTGAGGCGCCAGGTGGAAATGGCATGGCAAGCCGTTCCACAGGACTACATCCAGCATCTCTACGATCGTCTCCATGGGAGAATAGCAGCCTGCATTGCTGCGAAAGGTGGATATACACTGTACTAGTGCCGACATTGTGCATGCTCTGTTGCCTGTGTCTATGTGCCTGTGGTTCTGTCAGTGTGATCATGTGATGTATCTGACCCCAGGAATGTGTCAATAAAGTTTCCCCTTCCTGGGACAATGAATTCACGGTGTTCTTATTTCAATTTCCAGGAGTGTAGTTTTTTGTTTGGGTTATCATTTATCGAGTTAAGATTTGACCAAACCCTTTCTCTTGAAATATATATAGTTGTAGTAAGCAGCAGCAGCCGCAGCAACAGCAGGAGCCGCCATACAGAACATGCATTGCACTCAGCATGAATAATAGGTTTTTTATGTTTTTGTTAAATAATAGAATGCAGCAGATCAAGCAGTGGCAGCAGAAAGACCAAGTAAGTTATTTGTTGCGCACAGGACCAATAAAAAAATAAGTTTTGGTGATCTCTGTAATAGTAAAGTTAACAAGAGTACAAGCACGAGATTTTCAGTAGAAAACACGAGATAAGGAGACAGAGCTCGCGACTTCTGTCGACATGCCTGCCAGGATACGTTGTTTTTGGATGAGTCGTAGTTAGATATGCTTCGTCTTTCTACTGCCAACTGCAAGCTTACGCGACAGTAATCATTAGTGGAGGCACAGCATTTTGATCGCTTGCGCACTGCTTTGTATTAACACAAAATTTTATTTCAGCAGTTTTGTCCTTGAGTTTGTTGGTGCATCGTGTAATAGTTAATTGAACAGTGGAATTTTTAGGATAGCGGTGTATTTTAGTGACATGTTTTCGTTCGTATTGCGACAATGAGGACGCGAGCACAAAAGAAAATGGAAAATAATGCAGATGCTACTGCAAACGCAAACGTAGATACGGTTGCGAACATGAATGTAGGAGCGGTTTCAGACGCAGTTTTCGAAAATTCGGAACAGAGAGTAGAAAATTCTTTTGAGAATATTGAGATCCGGGAATTTTCGAACAATACTGCGGAGAATCGGAATGTAGGCGATCATTTGCCAACAATGCGTGATGAACAACTCTGTGCTGCACGCAACTTAGGACATGACAATACAGTGACGCAAACAGAACGCATTATGAGAAACTCCAGCGTTAGTTCCGCCTCAAAAGTGCAGAGTAATTTTGTTTTCCCCACCTTCGGTGGAATTTCAGGTCTGGTTGTCACTCCGATAGAGCGGAGTAATTTTACCTTTCCTTCTGTTAGTGGAAATGCAGGTACTGCTTCTGCTTTAACAGAGAAGAGTAACGTTGTACTCCCTGCCCCCAGTAATGATGTTTTACAATTATTACTGAGTAAACTCACTGAATTTAATGACAGACAGGAGAGTAAACTCACTGAATTTAAGAGTAAACTCACTGAATTTAATGAGAGTCAGGAGAGTAAACTCACTGAATTTAATAACAGACAGGAGAGTAAACTCACTGAATTTAAGAGTAAACTCACTGAATTTAATGACAATAATGCAAAGAATTTCAAAGCGCTTGAGAACGAAACTAACGATAATCTCACATTGTTTCAGGGTGAGGTGAATGACAATTTAAATAGTAAATTTGAAGAAATGACCAGTCAGTTGAAAAGTCAGCTACGTGAAGAATTCAAATCAGATATTAATAATCTTGTATCCCGACTTGATCACGTACGAAATGTTGATATTGTAGAAGTGAAACGACAGACGTCACAACAAGAACTGCAATTACAGACCCCCAACGAAGTTTCAAAGATAGAAACTCAATTAACGATTGTAGCTAAACAGGTAGATGAATTATCCATGAAAGTGACGGAACTGAGTAGCGGGTTAGAGACGAGGTCAGATGACTCTCAGCGGTACCGATCGTGGATACCGAAGAATTACAGTCTCTGCAACGTTTTAAACAAGGGCAGATGACAATTAATCAGCAAAACAAACGTGACGTAAAAAATATACAGGAACAGCTTGCCAGCATCGAAGAAAAGGTCCTTCGTAGCAGTAACACGGGTAGATCCGATAATTACCAAATTGGTAACAACAATGAGCGCGTTAATTATGGAAATGCTGACCACTTTTCTCGTGAATATGACACCTTTGCGGGACGAAATGAAGGAAACGTGAGTCATGTTGTAAAAGAAAACTCATCCGCTAAGAAAAATGACGAGTTTGACTATAAGCATTTTCTCACAATTAGAAAATTTAAAATTTTTCGGAATGCTAGTCACGAAATCCACCCTCGACAATGGTTACAACAATCTGACTATTCTTTACCACCAACATGGCCAGTTGGCCACATACTGGAATTCATTTGCAGTTATCTTGAAGGAGAACCTGCAACAAGAATGCGCTCAATAGTACGTGAATGTCACACATATGGTGATTTTTATCACGCATTCTTGTCTGCTTACTGGTCAGAGACTACACAAGATCGCGTAAAACATTACATCATTATGATGCAAAGTTATGAGGAGTCATAATTTTCAACTCCAGTGAAATATTTTGAAAACATGATGCGCATGAACAGATATTTTAACGAATCCGTACAGTCAGTCGGAATTAATTCGTATCTGTTTGACAAAACTGCCGATCAGATTACGCCACATAATTTTGGCAGGTAGGTGCAAAGATGACTTGGAGGCATTCCAAGCTCTTTTGCAAGAATTAGAATTTGACAACTATGAAAACACACAAAGAGATAATAGTAATCAGTATTGGGAAAATAATAATCCGCGGCGTGACCGTAAACGCGTATGGAACTCGGACGAACCTCACGCGTACAGGGCGGAAGAAGATAGGCGCGATATGCGGCATCAACCGTATGACACAGATCATACGAGCCAGAGAAATGATTTTTATGATCATAGGAACTCTCAGTACAGTAATAGAGATCGCGGACCGCGAGAGGAAAGGCGTTATGGAAATGAAAATTATTTTAGAAGGAATGGTCGCGGTAGGGCCAACCGAAATTGGCGCCGACATGCAAATTACAATTCGGAACGCGGTGCTCATGCAGAATACAGAGCATCGAGCCCACGTGATAATTATGGTCATAACAATTATGAGAACCAAAACAGTTATGATGAGGGGACAAATCAAAATTGGCAGAATCACAGAAATTCCAATGTAGAGCGTGGCGACAATGTAGAAATCAGACCACCCAACCGAAGCAATAATTCGCGGCAATACGAGCTGGCACAACAATTACTAGCTACAAGGACTACAAACGAACCGTTTGTAGCGGCGGAAAGCCGACACACAAATTATGTTAACTTTGTTGGACTGGAGGACATTAGAGACACATTATTACAAGAAAATGATAACAGCGAAATTATGTATGCTCATCCAATTATAAAAATCTCGGTAGGAAATATTCTACTTTCAGCTGTACTTGATTCTGGCAGCCCTGTGAATGTAATTAGCGAGACAATGTTTAAGAAGTGTGAACAGACATCTGTTCGTCCAATTGTCATTATTAAAGACCAAATTAAAGGGAGTCTTTCAAGGAGAGTGTAGACGTACGCAATAAGACTTCTTTAGTTTTCAGGTGTCAAGGACACGAGTTTTCTGCAAATTTCTTAGTAGTCCCTCTTTTATCAACAGAAATGATTTTGGGTGTGAAATTCCTACGTGAATATAAAGCAATGTTAAACTATTGTAATGCTGAAGTCATGTTACGAGTAAATCAAATGCTAGTTAGGCTTAAATTTCACGGATGGCTAACAAAGGAGGATGAGGAAGTGAATTATCTGCGTTTTCTCTTTCCACTTGAGGCACAACAATCACTGAATTTGTCTAATAGTTGCACAGATAACATCACTACGTTTTACTGTGAAACAGAACAACCAGTTAGTACAGAACAATTAATTAAAAGGAAAGTTTACCGAGACGAAGTAGATCCTAATGCAGGCACTTATGAGTTATTTGAAATATTAGAAACAAATTGTGAAGTTTTTTCTCACAAGACAGGAACAATACGTAAATTTCTTTATGAATTCAAGGTCAAGGAACATAATAAATTTTTTGTACCACCATACATCATCCCATTGACACACAGAGACAAAGTCAAACAGGAAATACAATCCATGTTAGAGCAGGGAATCATCGGACCTGCTGTGAGTTCATATAACAGCCCTTTACACGTGGTTAAGAAAAGGGATAATTCCATTAGACTGGTTCTTGATTCCAGACAAATTAACACAGTAATCCAACCTGAAACCGATAGACCACAGACTCTAGATGAACTATTGCAAAAACACCATGAAGTGGTAAGCATAGCATTACAGAACATCAAGAAAGCTGCAGACAGAAGAAAGAAGCTGCATAATCCACGAGTCAACGTCAAGAATTTACAGGTAGGTCAGAAAGTATTGCTTAGATCACATCGACTATCTCACAAGGGAAAATATTTGAGTAGGAAGCTTTTCTTGGTGTATGAAGGACCCTTCCGTATACGAAGCATTGCACACACAAACGCTGTGGAACTTGAGACGATACGAACACATAAATCGCGACATCATCATCACTTATCACACATTAAAATTTTCAAGGAATAAGGCCCTAGGGGGTTTACTGATCTTTAGTAAATATATGTTTGGCAAGTATAGATGCCCCAGCCGTTACAGTACATTCTTCCGATTTTAGTTTTCAGTACTGTTTCATAATCTTTGACTAACCTGTTTATCTATTAATCTTTTACTATCAATCTGTCCTGTATCAATGACCAAGAATGAATGATTATGAATGATTTGTATTTTTTGAGAGAATGAGAACCTTGCAAAGGGACATTAATGTCTGACGAGAGGATTATACCAGCTGTTGACATCTTGCGATTGTTCACTGAAACAATGAAATTTTCGTGACTTATTTGAAGGAAAATGCAAGAAATAACTAAGTACGTTTTTTAGGGAGAAGTAACATGAAATAACAAAAACTGTTGACATTATCTTCAGGTAAAATATAGTGCATAAGTGGCTCTGAATTGAGAAGGTATATTTGATGAGCAATAGTAAAATTAGGAAACCTTCGAACTGATACTTGTTCTGATTTATGAGGTAGTTTGAAGAGTGATGATTTATGGATTTTTCGTGTTTATTAGTTTGCCAGGTAAGGCGTATTAGGATTTATGGACCACTCATGAATAGTGTGACACAATGAGGAAGCACTTTGCAGCCATTTATAGAACAAGAGAAGGTAAGAAAGATACACTTCTAAACGAAGAAACCCACAACGGCATTCTATGAAGGAAGATATAGCCTATATACATTTGCGTAAAATGTAAGTGACACTAATGTTACGGTAGAGTACACACTTACTTAAAATCTAAGTCACAGGAAAGTTAAGACATAGTCACGAAAGGAGTTCTGTTACAAATACACAGCAAAGTGTTGAATTATGTGATGATTAAGTGCCAAGAATATTTTTTTTGCTATGTGAAATTGTGGAATGGTAAGAATTTAGTGTTGTTTCTCTTCTTATTGTTGTTAAGGTTGACTATATTGCATTTCTTTCAGGAAACATCAGCGCAACGGAAGGTTTCTCCATTGCAGAAACGAAAGCACTTAACGTGACGTAATTTTGTGTAGTAGACGATATTTTCAGATCGGAGCGTAGCACACTTACCGTTAAGGGTCGCGAGGAGGAAGACGTTCCAGAAACAGTCGGCCATGAGAAAAAAAAAAAAAAAAAAAAAACACTGAGCTATGACCTAGGTAATTATGTCGTGCATTAAACGATTTCTTTTCTCTTCCCAGAGCGAAATGACTCTTACGCCAAGAGGCGAGAGCATCTGCCATATTTTTTGAATGTGTAAGTAGTAGTGTAAAATGAGTCAATTTAATATTTATCTTGTGTTTTTCTATTTCATGATTGCCATTTAGTGATGCAGTGCCGATTCCAGCACGAGGTTAATTGGAAGGTGATGATTTTTCTCTTGTCATGTCATAAATTTATTTCTTGTCACCGTGATGAATAAACCATTTCTTTCAGTTTCTACTGGAGAGATGGAGGGTTTTTGTGTGTTGTATTTTGTGAATAATATACTTTTTTATTATGTACTTGGCAGGTTGTTTCTTTTTCTTGTTCTTTGTGACCATCCAAGGTATGGCCACTCAGATTTATACAAAGACTAGGGGGGCCTCCAAACAGAGACAATGAGGACTCCATATAAAAACGATTGAGACGCTATATCACAGACATTGACGTTTGACATCAGAAATATTGACAGTCATTACAGTCTAATAATTATAAATTTGGTATAACGTAATAATTAGAGTGTGAAAATTCTGACGCAAAGTCACGTAATTATTCACTAAATTTTGTAACATATTCATGAACTGATTTGGCGAGCCATTGGCTACACTTTTTCTAAATGATTCTGTAACTTTTATTATATATAATAGCATCACTATGGAATTACTTCTCTATTTGTAGGATTATTTAAATATTTTATAACCAAAATGTACTTAACAATTATTGTAACAAATATTGTAACATTCTTTTTCAGCATCACTAGTAATGTAAAAATAGTAGGTAATTAGAGTTCGATGGCATAAGATTTATGCCTAGAAATTAAAATAATATTTTTTGTGTGGTGCCCCATTTGTAATGATTCGTGGTCACAATCAAAACTTTGCCACTGTTTCTGGCCAAACTAATCGTAAGAAAATTAACTTGCCACCATGTGGTGAGGCTCATATTATGACTGAATTGAAAAATACATGCCACAAATATGTGATTGCTGTGGCGAGAAATTTAAAGAAAATTGACTTTCCCACCGTGTGATGAGCCTCACACTATTCATGACTTGAGATATATGCCACAAATCTGTAATTGCTGTGGCAATAGATTTAAAGAAAGCATTTAAATGAGCTCTGACTCACATGCCTGTTTATATGATATAATATTATTCCTTGCTTAATTTCTGTAATTAGGTTAGAGATATCGTATTTTAAAGGGATAATCTATTTTCTATAAAATATGACGTTTCCAGTATACAGAAATACTCGACCGAGACTTATACTACATATGTTTGAGGAGGTACTTAACCAATAACGCAGTGACGTGTGGTTGTGAGTGGACACGAGGTCCCTGCGTCTGCCAACACTGTCAAACTGTGTCATCCTGGGAGAATGGACGTTACGTACGGTTGTAAGTGGACACAAGCTCACTGAGTCTGCCTACTTTGTCAAACTGTGTCACCAGAGGAAAATTTGACTTCAGGTGTGATTGTCAGTGGATATGAAGTCCCTGAGTCTACTGCACTTAAAACATGTAGACCTGGTTTCTATTGACCAGAGGGAACTGCGAGCATAAAAACATACAGTATCATGTAGTTAGACCACTACTGATTAATGTCATGGAAACGTAAGTGCTCAAATGCAGAAAATAAAATATTATTTTTTACTGGTTATTAGGCTATATTAGCTTATTGAAGACTATTCCATGCTTAAGTAGTTACTGTTACACATCTGTTAAAAATTATATGATCTTTTTTATCTACTTATGTAAGAAACTTGTTATACTTCCTTTGATGTTTTCTTATTACATACATACTAGGCTAGCAACATTTTCATATTATTTTTGTAAGAGGAGCCATGTTTTCTCCTTTCCAGTCAATTAGGCAAGCAACATTTCTGCCATTATTGTATAAAATTTTAACATTTTTCTCTTGCCTATATGTCATCCAAGAAAATTATCATCCTTTTCTAAAAAAAAAAAAATTACTTAGATGCTAAGCAAGAAATACTTTTAGTCATTGGATATAAATTGTAACATTTTTTCTCTTTGCCTAAATTTTTCATCGTTTTGTAAAACAATTTTACTGTTTGCTCCTTACCAATATGTTAGGCAAGAATTACCCCGCAAAATTTTCAAAAATGAGGTTGGGGGTTATGAGAGTTGGCAATACTCTCTTAGGCTGTAAAGGTCGGCTACAGCGCGCATACACAAGCTCCGGAATCTAAGATATTGTTGTCGCGATTAGCAGCGCACGGATTAACTAGTGGCAGTTTTGAAGCCAGTGTAGGAGCCCGCCTGCTGTGGTGCGCACGTGTGTTGGGCGAGGGGTCGTCGCCGAGCTGACGTACTGCCGTGTCCGCCAGCAGCAACACAGGATTTGGTATTTAGTTGACATTTTTATAATTTGCAGCGCGTTTATTAATTTAAATAAATGGCTTTGTGTATGTGCTTAGGAGCAGACGGTAATTTTGATAACGATAGGAGTTGAATTCTTAAGGAAAACCATTGTTAGATTAGGTATTGATTTTTGTCATTGATTTCTTTTGTAATTGTCAGGGAATTGTTTCACTATGTATTCAGTTGAGAAGTATTTCAGTCTGTCTCGAGAGTTTGATTAATTTGTAATATTGCTTTAATGCCACTGGAGGCAGATTTACAAACGAAGCGATTGTTCAAAGAGCTTCTAGCGTTTTGTTAATTGAATTAGAAAGAATCGCTTTCAGAATATAGTTTTTTGTTTGGGTTATCATTTATCGAGTTTGGATATGACCAAACCCTTTCTCTTGAAATATATATAGTTGTAGTAAGCAGCAGCAGCCGCAGCAACAGCAGGAGCCGCCATACAGAACATGCATTGCACTCACCATGAATAATAGGTTTTTTTATGTTTTTGTTAAATAATGGAATGCAGCAGATCAAGCAGTGGCAGCAGAAAGACCAAGCTAGTTATTTGTTGCGCACAGGACCAATAAAAAAAGTAATAAGTTTTGGCGATCTCTGTAATAGTAAAGTTAACAAGAGTACAAGCACGAGATTTTCAGTAGAAAACACGGGATAAGAAGATAGAGCTCGCAACTTTCAAAGTTAAACTACTAAGAAAACATCCAGATCGGTGAAAAATGGGAAGGTTAGTAAAAACATTATTTGGATTTAGTGGTATGCGAACCAGCAACAGACCAGCTGTTATTGTACAATTCTGCAACACTTTTTTGTTTCCTTCATTTCTTCTGTCATGGCTCTCGGTATTTGGTCTGGGCGGACATGACACCCCTTCAAGTAAACTGTCGAATACTTCGCTCAGTTTTCTCTTATCACAGAAGGCAGGCAGCCCTGTGAACTAACAGGCTGAGCTACCGTACCGGTATTCATCACGCTCCAACGACCACAAATAGGTTTTGAACAATTTTTACATCTTACTATCTCCTGAAAGCTTTAATCGTACATAATTCTTTGACCATCAATATGACGTTCGCTGAAATTTTGTTACAACAACTCATACAATTAACGACGGTTTTTCGAAAGATAGTCTATTTGCTGATGCTTAACAGAAACGGCATATATACACCGAAACGCCAAAGAAACTGGTATAGGCAGGCGTATTCAAATAAAGAGATATATGAACAGGCAGAGTACGGCGCTGCAGTCGACATCACCTGTATAAGACAAGTGTCTAGCGCAGTTGTTAGACCGATTACAGCTGCTACAATGGCACGTTATCAGGATTTAAGTGAGTTTGAACGGGGTGATATAGTCGGCGCACTAGCAGTACGATCATTTCACGAGTGTACTGTGAATATCAGGAATCAGGTAAAACATCAAATCTCCGACATCCATGCGGCCGGAAAAAGATCCTGCAAGAACGGGATCAACAACAACTGCAGAGAATTGTTCAACGTGACAGAAGTGCAAACCTTCCGCAGATAGCTGCAGATTTCAATCCTAGGCTGCGCGGGATTAGCCGAGAGGTCTGGGGCGCTACACTCACGGACTGTGTGGCTGGTCACGGCGGAGGTTCGAGTCCTCCCTCGGGCATGGGTGTGCGTGTTTGTCCCTAGGATAATTTAGATTAAGTAGTGTGTAAGCTTAGGGACTGATGACCTTAGCAGTTAAGTCCCATAAGATTTCACACACATTTGAATACTTTCAATCCTGGGCCATCAAAATGCGTTAGCATGCGAACATTGAACGAAACATCATCGATATGGGCTTTGGTAGCTAAAGGCCCAATCGCGTACTCTTGATGACTACAGGACAGAAAGCTTTACGCCTCGCCTGGGTCCGTCAGTGTCGGCATTGGACTCTTGATGATTGGAAACATGTTGCCTAGACGGACGAGTCTCGTTTCAAATTGTACCGAGCAGATGGACGTGTACGGATATGGAGACTACCTCATGAACCCATGGATCCTGCAGGTCAGCAGGGCTGTGTTCAAGCTGGTGGAGGCTCTGTAATGGTGTGAGTGAGGCGCGTGCAAGTTGAATGATGTGGAACCCCTGATACTAGGTACGACTCTGACAGGTGACACGCACGTTAGCATGCTGTCTGATCACCTGCATACATTCATGTCCATTGTGCATTCGGACGGACTTGGTCAATTTCACTAGGACAATGCGACACCCCAAACCTCCAGAATTGCTACGGAGTGGGTCCAGGAAAATTCTTTGATAGAAATGGAAGCTATAAACACAAGCTTAGAGCGATCACATAAACTTATGTGATCGCTCTAAGCTTGTGGTTATAGCTTGATACCAGTGCCTATCAATTTTAATTGTATATTACAGCACTGAGGATGGTCACTAAGTGACCGAAAATCGATTTTGCTGACAATAAAACAACGAAATACGGCCAATGCTGATTTTCCTTCCAATTCTATCGACTATTTGGTCGTGGTGCACACAACACGCCATGGAGTCGCCAATCAACAACATTCTTCTTAGTTTAGACACTTCCGCTGGCCACTAAACTTCCCCAACATAAACGTTATTGACCATATCTGGAATGCCTTGCAACGTACAGTTCAGAAGACATCTCCCCCTTGTACTCTTACCGGTTTATGGACAGTCCAGCAGGATTGATGGTGTTAGTTTCCTCCAACACTCCTTCAGACATTATTCAAGTCAATGCCCCGTCGTGTTGTGGCACTTGTGCGAACTCACGGAGGCCCTACACGATATTATGCATATATTCCAGTTTCTTTAGCTCTTCAGTGTAGATATCAGCTTCAACTGAAAACCAATAGCCGGTCGCTGTGACCGAGCGGTTCTAGGCGCTTCAGTCCGTAACCACGCTGCTGCTACTGTCGCAGGTTCGAATCCTGCCTCGGGCATGGACGTGTATGATGTCCTTAGGTTAGTTAGGTTTAAGTAGTTCTATGTCTAGGGGACTTATGACCGCAGATGTTAAGTCCCATACTGCTTAGAGCCATTTGAACCATTCTTTGAGAGCCAATATGCCGTCTCGCGAATCTCTGCTGTAGAGAGATGGCGCCATTTGACATAGGTAGCTTTCTTCTCTGTCACTGGTCTACTTTTAAAGGCATGTTCAGAGTACCTGAGATGCTAGGTATTGCTCTGGACGATCGGAGAGGCTCCCTAACGTGCTTTTCCCACGCTATGACGGCAGAAACACAGTGCGCTCCTCGCTGAACGGGCGACGCGGCGGCCGATAGCTTTATCGCTAAGCTCGCGTACGGAGAACGCGGGCTTGTGGTGAGGCCCAGAGGTGCGGTTATCACCCCGCTGGGCGCGGAGCCAGAGAGGTAGGCGAGCTAACGACTGCCGGCGGCGGCCTGTTAGCGCGGCCGGACAATGCGGCGCAGACGCGGGCGACGCCGCGGCTGATTTACGAGCGGGCGGTGGCGTCGGGCTGCTCGCTGCCCGCTGCCCGCTGCCCGCTGCCGGCTGCCTCCGCTCCTAATGAAGTTGTCGCGCCCAACTGCCGCCGCCGCCGGAATACGACTGCGAGGGTCGCCGGGCCGGGGCGACATTTTCATACAAATAGTGTTTACTGCTGCACAACTCAGCCGCTTTACGGCCGCGGCAGCGCGGACGCTCGTTCGCCGCCGGTCGCTGCTCCGTTGTTTGAGCGGCCGGCCTGGCCGTGTAGAGACGTGTCCAGTGCGTAGGCGCGCTGCGGCGGGCGGCGGCCACGTGGTGCTCGCTGCCAGTCGGCGCTGGAGTGCTGTCGCGCTGTTGTCACTGCCACTGGTCGCTGATCAGCCACAACACTATGACCATCTACCTAGTTGCCGGTACGTCCACCTATGGCACGGATAACAGCGGCGACGGTGACTTGTGACAGGTCGTTGGAGAGAACTGGCATCACTTCTGCACACACAAGTCACCTAATTCCCGTAAAATCAGGGGGTGTAGAGGGGGCAGGAGCTGTGGCGCCACGTTCAAATCCTTCCCAGATATGTTCAGTTGGGTTCAGATCTGTCGAGCTGGGGAACCAGCACGTCACTTCACCATTGTGTTCATCGAACCACTCCATCACACTCCTGGACTTGTGACATGGCGCATTATCTTGTTGAAAAATGGCACTGCGTTGGGAAACATGATCGCCATGAAGGGAAGTACGTGGTCTGCTGCCAGTGTATACTCCTTGGCTGTCATTGTCTCGACCCACGGATGCCAAGCTCAATGTTCTCCAGAGAATAATGAAGCCACCGCTACCTTGACTACATCCCGCAGTACAGGCGTCAGGGAGCTGCTCACCTGGGAGACGACGAAATCGAGCGCTCACATCGGCATGAGAGAAGGTACCACAATTTATCAGACCGTACAATGCTCTGCCACTACGCCAACGTTCAGTGCCGCTTGTCACGTGCCCATTACAGTCGTGGTTGTCGCTGTTGTGGTGTTAATATTGGCACATTCATGGGTAGTCTGTACCAGAGGCCCATCAATAGGAGTGTTTAGTGCAGTTCAGATACACTCTTACTCTGCCCAGCATTAAAGTCTGATGTTAGTTCTGTCACAGTTCGCCGTCTATCTCGTCTTACCAGTCTGGTCCAAATGGCTCTGAGCACTATGGGACTTAACATCTATGGTCATCAGTCCCCTAGAACTTAGAACTACTTAAACCTAACTAACCTAAGGACAGCACACAACACCCAGTCATCACGAGGCAGAGAATCTTACCAGTCTGCCCAGCCTACAACGTCCGGCATCTATAATGAGGGATGGCTGCCGAACTCGACTACGTCTGGACATTGGTTTCGCCATGTGTTGAAGACACTCACCATAGCACTCTTCGAACACCCGACAAGTTGTGCAGTTTTAGAAATGCTAGTGACTGGCGTCCGGGCCATCACAATCTGCCGTCGGTCAGTCTCAGATAATTAGCGCACCTTCCCAATTCTACACACGGACAGCACGCTCACCTATACTACATATCTCGCGCATGTGTCTGTTGACGGTAGTATTGGTATAATTGGTAGGGAAAGAAACATGAATGAGTGTGTAAGAGAGAAACTGAAAGCCGACCGCTTCACTTTGTTTTCCTTCTTTCTTTGGTTGCTTGTTTTGCACATAATCAGAACATCTGCGGTTTCTTACAATTAATTTATGGTTGTAATCCGTACAGATTCCTAACCTCACATAGATAGTCATGAAATTATGTAGCTGTGAATTTTTAGTACTTATGGAAACGCTTGTGAGATTTATAATGAAAAACGCTGGATGTATGCAGTATGCAGTCGTAAGGAGGTGATCTATTCATGTATCAGTTAATGAGTAATGTAATAGTAAGGAGCGGAGCTTTCATACATCAGTTTCACATTCTACGTGCCTCACGTTTTTCTTCTTAAATCTTAGAAGTATTTTTATAGCTATTGAAAACGCTCTCACACAAATTTTCCGGACTATTTAAATGGGTTCAGGAATCTGTATGGAGCTAAGAGAAATTATTTTACACTTTTTAGTCCATTTCAAAAACGTCGTGTGTTAAATATTCATTTTCATTTAAATAATTATTCTCTGTTTTTTAGTCTTGGCGCGTCAAATTTTTCAATCGATTTCAGACTGTGTGACGAGATTACAACGAAGACATGCGGTACAATTCAGAGTTATTTCTGTTTCTCCTCGCCTGAGTCAACCAATCAACCAATACATTATCTCCTCCTGTTTACACCTCATAAAAAGACTGAAGGTGGAGGCTTACCAGCAATCGCTCATCCCAAGAACCATTTGCAATTGCAAAGGTGCAAATGCCTGCGGTACACCGTTACTGCTGGCCGGAGTGGCCGAGGGGTTCTAGGCGCTACAGTCTGGAACCGCGCGACAGCTACAGTCGCAGGTTTGCATCCTGCCTCGGGCATGGATGTGTGTGATGTCCTTAGGTTAGTTAGGTTTAAGTTCTACGGGACTGATGACCTCAGCAGTTAAGTCCCATAGTGCTCAGAGCCATTTGAACCATTTTGAACAGCGGTACTCTCCGCCACACACCAGATAGGAAAGTGAATTGGTATTGCGTTGTCATCCAGTTCTAAACTGTGTTGAAAGTTTCAAGTCTTTAGCTCATCAGGCAATAACAGAGGTAAGGACAGTACCCTCCGGCACACACCACACAAAAAAGCGTGTTAATAATGCATTATCGCCTAGTTCTTAGCTATATTTAAAATTTCAAGTCTCTACCTCATCGGGAAGTTAGTTTAAAGTAAATTCAAAAATTTGTACTGAACAGACAGACAAGAAACCAACCCGCCAGGGTAGCCGAGCGCGCTAACGCGCTGCTTCCTGGACTCGGGTAGGTGCCTTGGCCCCGGATCGTGTCCGCCGGTGTGCCGGCCAGCCTGGATGTGGTTTTTAGGCGGTTTTCCACATCCCACTAGGTGAATACCGGGCTGGTCCCCACGTTCCGCCTCAGTTCCACGACTCGCAGACATCTGAATTCGTTCGCACTATTCCATGACTTACACTAGATGCAGACAGCTGGGGTACACTAATTCCTTCCCGGGGGTTTCGGGGTGGCGGCAGGAAGGGCATCCAGCCACCCCTTTCCACTAACCTTGCCAAATCCGTTCCTAACAATGCCGACCCTGCGTCAGCGCGGGACACAGCACCAGTGAAAGAAACAAAGAAAAGTAAGAAAGACAGACAAGAAACCAGTATCCATCTCTTATCCCCCCTCTCTATCCTCAGGTGTCCCCATTTGCTCGTGTACCACATGAACACATTCTGACACTACCTACGTTACTTGCTGGTCCTTAGGGGCAGCCGAGATGTCAGATACTACTAACCTTCTTCACACCCACCCCTTACCCTTGCAAGAAACCATGCCAGCTTGTTTTGAGCTACGTTTACAATTTCAAGTGTATGACTCATTGTGGAGTTACTTTAAAAGTAATTGCAAAATTTGTACCGAACGGACAAAAAGATAAGAAAACGTCAGTCTTATTAACGTATTCCAGTCAAATTACAATACAAATGAAATCAACAAAATTCCATCTTGACTTTACGCTGAGGGAACATAGACAATGACTGGTGCCCTGATGATGAAACTTTGACTGCATAGGGAAAACGCCAAAAAAAAAAAAAAAAAAAGCAGGGGACGAATGTATATTATGGTTACCAGAAAAAGTGAAAATGCTTTAGCCAGAACTCGCACTTTAATTTTCTCAAAATTACTACCCGTTTCAGCATCAAGTACCATAATCAGCCATCCTACAATCAGAAACATTACAGTGCACAATTAAAATGCTCTTTACGGCAAAGACTAGTTCCACATGATGGTTAAAGTGTGGTACTAAGTGCAACCCCAAGTAATGCGCAACTTCTTACTACTGGCTCGCCGTCGTCAAAATCAGTTACCTATGTATGTGTATAATTGTATAGATAAGAAAACTACATTAAATAGATGAAAATTTCCACCAGAAATGGTATGGGATGCACCTCGTCACAGAGTTTTCCGAAAGTGCCACAATAAAAGGTATGTAAAACATCGGATATTGCATAAAACGTGGAATGTAAGAAAACAATTTAGAAAAAGAATATGAAATGAGAATCATGATCTTTGTTGGGCGTTAACAGCTTTGCATCCGTATTCTTGAAATTTTTTCGTTATGTTTGAAACAGCGATGGCGAAAATTTAAATTACGAATTATTGCTTAGTAGGTATTTGCGTTACAGTAAATTACAGTACATTTCAGTCACAATACTGGCAATGATTTGTTTTATTACAATGAAAACTGTTCACATATTTAACAAGACCAGGTACAGTAATTACAGAATCCGATTTTATGATTATCAGAATGCCTGCCACTCTTGCTCTAGTTGTCAGACATTCGAAGACTTGCCAATTTTTATAATGGCTTCTTGTGCGATTATTCACATTTGAAGCGATACGTTTAAGTACATTTTGAGCAACTTTTGATAAGTCCATGCATTCACCATACCATTCACCTAAATAAGCTAATTCATGTTAATTACATTTATTAATTATAAACAACGAACTTAACTTCAGCATCTGTAAGCAATAAAAATAATAGGACTCGGAATGCAGCTGTCGAAACGTAATTAAATGACAGCATAATTCGTTTCATTTGTACAAATTTTATCTTGTTTAAGTTATATCTAAAGTTTTGGTCGTTACCTATTATTAAGTTACTTAATAGCTTGATACTACAAACTAACAACTCACGAAGATACATCATGATTAAGAAGAAGTAAATATCTGCATTCAGTTAATGATTATTTTGGGGCTTTCAAGAGTCTAGAACGTTTTGGGTAACAGTTTATCTCCATACCTACTTCGTTTAGCTTGCACCTACTTGACACTGTATTGTGACTTGGGGGAGTCCATAGGGTATTGGCCAGCGGCATGACCCCATGTCTACTTCAGCCAGCAACTTCTTTGCACTCTACTGGTGAACTGTAGGCAGTCCACATGGCTTCTAGTCAGTAGTGCGAACCCACGACCTGCTGCTACCTACGTTGTTCAACCAACACCTACTTCGGACTATACGGCTGGATCTTCCGGAAAGTGGAAGGTTTTTGGTCACCAGCGTGACCTACCATCTGCTTCGACTCTTCAGCTGACATCAGCTCCGTGCTATATTGCTGGACCTTCAGGCGTTGGGGGATGTTTGACTAGTAGTAACGAGGCCGCCCCTCCCCCCTCCTCCCTTCACACACACACTCAAACACATACAGGGTGGAGAAAAATTGTGTCACCAAATTTTAACGCTGGATAGCTGATGCCAGTAGGAAACAAAATTACTAATGTTGTGGACTGATGACCATAGATGTTAAGTCCCATAGTGCTCAGAGCCATACTAATGTTGTGTAGGTCGACAACGCAACGTTTTTAAACTACGGAAACATGGCGCCACGAACCCACGCGCTCCGATTGTCCCTGGGATTACCCCGTTGCCGTTCGTCTATTGACGGCAGCGCTATGGTTGTCGGTTCACACATATGACACAAACGTCCGTCGCCCCGTCACTGCGCCAACGTGATAAGCACAAGTGTCGAATAGTTCTTCCTGTTTGTCTCGACCGTAAGCTTCGCTTCGGAGCACACACAAGTCACCTACGATTTGTCATACAGTAAGCATGGCGGCACAGAATTCGTTTGAAGAACGATGATATATGGTTTTTGTTTATGGACTAGCCGACGGGAATGCGCATAAAGCTCGACGGTTATTTGACGAACGGTATCCAGCAAGACGCCACCCACACCCGCAAACATTTACGGCGATTCACCGGTGACTTGGCTCGCTAGCCCGATATCATGGTGATGCTGGAAGACCTCGAACACGACGGGATGCTGCATTTGAAGAGACTGTTCTCGAGCGCTTTGAAGAAGCACCTACAACAAGTACTCGAGCGGCTCGACACTCATCGGTTAGTCTGGGAGGTTTTGAGGGATGACGGCCAGCATCCATTTAGTTTCCACTCTGCCCAAGACTTAAATCCTGTGGCGGACTATGAACAAAGGCTAAGGCGTTGCCGGTAGTTTCTGCGAAGTGTTGCACGTGACCCCGACTTCCCCGCCATTGTGTTGTTTACCGACGAGTGCACCTTCCATCGGGATGGCCTTTACAGCACTCGAAACGTTCATTACTGGGCAAGGGGAAATCCTCACGTCATGTGCGTCCACGGAAACCAGGAAGGATTTTCGCTCAATATTTGGGCAGGCGCTGTGGGTGAACGTCTGACTGGGCCGCTCCGTCTACTTCCTCGACTTATCGGGGAAAATTACCTTCACTTTATGGAAGAACCTACCCTGTCTTCCGGAAGATATTCCCCTGGACATACGGCTACGCATGTGGTTGGAGCATGATGGGGCGCCCGCACATAACACACGTGCTGTGCGCGGACATTTAAATGAACTCTTCGACGGCCGGGTAATTGCCAGAGCTGCTCGTAGGACATGGCCCCCGCGATCACCACACCTCACCCACCCGGACCCGAACGATCTGCAAACGAAGAGGAATTAAGGGATCGCATTCAACACGCCGCCAGTCACATCAGGGCAATACCAGGAATCTTTGAAAGAGTTCGGCAACACACCGTTCGAAGTTACGAAGCTTGCGTCGCGTGAGAGGGTCACCAGTTCGAGGGCGGGCTTTAAATAAACAATTTCCTAGCTACAAAAACGGTTAATTTCAGTGCCGACACAATTTGTAAAGGATTTTCTGTACGCGAACTAACAGCTGTTAACGGGTTTGTTCCCGGTACGTCTTATCATGAAACTACAATGGACGTGTCGGGACCCCGGTGGAATCGCCCCCAGGCTCCGAGAGTGGAAGGTTGGCACACTATCATCGAGCGTGCTGGCAGCCTTGGATACATCGCGATCTCCGGCAGGCAAAGCATTCGCGGTCGTGAGTTGTCCAGAGCATCCGGCAACAGGGCAATCCCGCGGCCAATCGGAGCGCGTGGTGCAAAGTTTCCGTAGTTTCAAAATTGTTCATTGTCGACCTACACAATGTTAGTAATTTTGGCTCCTACTGGCATCAGCTATCCACGGTTAAACGTTCGTGACACAATTGTTCTCCACTATATATATATATATATATATATATATATATATATATATATATATATATATATATATATATATGCTGGTCATTCAGAGACTCTATTATTCACTGTTGTTGGATTAACATCAAAGTTTCACATCATGAAATTATATCATATTTTTGTCGTCATGATTAAGAAATTAATTTCTGTTTTCATCACTAGCCAAATGTTTGTGTAAATTTTTTTTGAAGTGTTATTCATCTTACAGTTTTTGTATGTGGCTGTCAAACATCTATCGATGGAGAGCAGTTGAACACAAAGTGGGGCAACTGCTCACTGAACAATGAGAGTAGAGGGTATGTGACGACCCTCCTGCAGAGAGAGGCCTTTCTTTTATGGAGGTGCCGACCCGTACCATCACAGAACTATCATTCTAAGTGCTAGGGAGTCTTCACAAATTCTTCAGACAAAACAGCGGGAAGCATCATCAGCTCTGTCTCTCTACTGGGGCCTCAGGCTCGATCTAGGAACTATTTTTTTTTAATTTTTGATTTTATTTCATTTCTTTTTTTCTTTCTTTTTTTAATACCTTCTTCGGCCTTCGGTCTAAGGCATCTTGTCACGGGCCTCGCGGCTTCCCCCGTCGGACGTTCGAGTCCTCCCTCGGGCATAGGTGTGTGTGTTGTCCATAGCGTAAGTTAGCTTAAGTTAGATTAAATAGTGTGTAGGCTTAAGGACTGATGACTTAAGCAGTTTGGTCCCATAATATCTTACCACAAATTTACATTTTTTAATTTTCTTCTTCTTCTTTTTGCGAAGCAGGTACCTTAGTTAGTCTCCTCCTGGACAACAAAACCGCAGGAACCAGCCATCCACGCTCCACTCAGATGCAGCTTTTGACAGAATCCAATTTGCCGCAGGTTCGCAACAGCGCCGTTAAGCTGTTAGGAAAGACTATTGTTGCCGCACTCTCCGCTCTTTGTATTCGAATCGGATATCGCTTATGGTCAGCAACAATGTCCCTCATCATTTTCTTAGAATGGTTTCTCACATTTTACTAGTTAGGACCACCCACGATCTGACAGAAAATTTCTTCTAGACTGATTGTTCCTAGTAACTTCTAATCCCCATATACGACAAGTAACCCAAGATTCTCTATAGGCGTTTTCCCTTGTCATAAAACTCTAAGTCACACTCTGTGGGTTTTTAAATACCCAATATACACATGGACTGTCAGTTGCTTTTTCTCTGCTTATAACAGTCTTCCCACAAACACAGCACATAATCTATTACCTAATGATTTCTGCGTTGCCATAACTGTATCTTCCAAGTTGATTACGACTGTCAGTCCATGTGTCCACGCTTCAACACCCGTCCTGTTGCCGAAGGGAAAATAAACATTAATGGCTTGCTCTTCCACATGTACTTGGAGGTACTAATCAAACTTAAAACTTACTACTCGCAATGGGGGTCTGTAAATGAAGTAAATACTGATGTAATCTTGTTCAGCACACTGTCATAAGTTACCAATAAAAATATCTTCACTTATACCCGTAACACAATGTATAACTATTGCACTGATTTACCATTTCTTGTTACGAGTTTGTTGCCTTCCCACTGTCTCTTATTCTACAATTTTATATGGGTGAAACACTTGCCGTAACAGATATTCCACGCAATCACAGTCCGGAGACAGAAGTTCTTCACGTAATACAGCTTTCATCTGGTTTAGAGAAGACGTAACAGATGCCAGCAATTTCAGTTGGAGACGCTGACTGCAGAGTCAGAACTTTCTTTCTATGATTGAGATTTATCATGCTAACATTTCGCATTCAGTTAGAGTACAGATACTTATCACAGATAGCTGAAGCTCTTGTAATGTTGGTGCACAAGACCAAATCTGTTTTTTGGAGAGCATGTAGATGTATCAACGATAATATAGAAAAGATTTGTCTTAAAAGAGTGCTCAATAAATTCATGGTTAGACTCAATTGCTTCGTAACTTTCCTTAGATGATTTTTCTTTTCTTTTTCGAAGTCTGGATGAGGTGCAAGTTTGTCAGCAAGTACATATACATCCGTTATAACGCTATTGAAGCCCTTACCTGATCTCATCTTCTTCTAGAAACTGCCAGCATTTACAGCTAGTTCCACAGTACTCTATAGGTTTACAGTAACTCTTAGGTCTTTGCTGATCTGGTTGATCCTAAACATTATTTCATACCAGGAATCTGTAAAACAAGGAAATCTGAAACCTTGTTTCTTTAAACGCCTCTAATTCAGAATCTTCGCTAACTTAATAAAGAGCATCCAACACTTTTTCGCTGTAGTATTTAAGAGGCTCCATTGCAAATACTTACTTTTGCTAACAATTAACGCTGAGTGGTTTTATAGTCAGTTCATAGCGCGCTTAAAATTAGTTGCTACTTCCCACGTTTGGCTCACCGGAGAGGATGCGACACCTTTGCCAAGGTAACACAAGTGGCCAGCAGGCTTTCCCTACCACGCCACCAGCAGTTCGGTTAATCAAGCGCCCCTGTTGCCACGCCGGAGATAAACAGTACCATGTGGTGTCGTGTATTAGACGCGTCCACGTTCAGTTCTCGTCGTAAAGTTGTATATACTGGCGGTGAATTGGTCTGCAGTCATCAGGTAGTGTGAAGAACAGTTTATTTCTGGCGCTGCATTAATACTAACAGTGCAGATCTTGTGAACACAAGAGTCACGATAAAAGTAATCCAGGAACGCGTTCGCCGGCTGTGAAGATAATGTTCTGCTCCACATTCGATAACGTTAATTGACAATGCGCCATATTTCTCTGCTGTCATGTATCAAACTATAACAGTGCAGTGGAGGAAACAAGATATTTTGCTCTGGGTACAAAGAAATGTTGCATTTATAAGGCTGAAGCTCACAGGTATAAATGAGGTGAAGTTAATCGAAGTTGTAGTGCTGTACAAGCCAAAAACTCCACGCTACCAGGTGGACAAACTGACTGAGCTAAAGGACATGGTTTAAATCGGGCTTCCTCCGAATTACGCTCATTTAAATCCGACCGAGAATTATAGGGACCTAGGTGAAAAGTAGTAAGGCTAAAAACAAGAAGAAGTGTTCGCTCACTGAGGCTGAAATGCTGACAATAGAAGCCACTGGAAATATTAAACCAAAGGTCTCGAGTTGCCAGCCATACCAAGAAGGTAATTGGAGAGGCACGTATTCATGAAGGACTCTGATGAGATTTGAGTAATACATAACTCCTCATGTTGCCATATTAAAAGGTGCTTCTTTCACCAGAACATAGCAGAGTTTACAAATATTCATCTCACTAGCATTCTAATGCAGTTAAAATTGAGACAAAGTACTGAAACAATATAGTATTATATTAGCAACTGAAGACAAGAAAGGTCAATAGTTCATGAAAAAATACCATTATGAGAATAAAAATAAATGTGTAACTTCAGTTATATTGTTTCAAAATCCACAGCAATTCTAGTTTCACCAACAATAGATACATTATTTCACTGAAAAATAATCTGTAGTTGCTCGTAGGTATGGAAGTAGTGCTTATTAATCATATGGCAGAATACCCTACCCTTTGTGTGCTATCATTTGCCAAAATTTTGTTTCGATATGTCAAACCGTTTATTAGATTCGAGGAATTTATGAATATTTCATTCTAGATTTTTCGATGGCGCGTGAATTTGTGATGGAACGGTTTACATACATTCCATTTTCTCTAGACTACATTTTATGCGCAGCAACATATGTTCTAACACACACCAAAAGCAAAATCATAGCGACCCCTACTTTTCACTGCAAACTTTAAGAATTTCTAGCAGTAGCCTTCTAAATATCGTAATATCACAATAGCTACGATCATTAACGAAATGACAGGCAGATCATTAAGCTCACGAATTAAGGTATGATATATGCGGGAATCAGAGTATTAGTGAATAGTTTCTTTAAAATCGTTTGGGGAAGATTGCAGATCTTGCATTTAGCGCAGTCAAGCTGGCATGTCAGGTGGACCTGACAATATTGTCACTGGACTTTGAAATGTCGCAACTAATTTTAAACGCACTATAGGTACAAACTTCTTCAAAATATGCCATCGATGGATACATCCAGAGATAAAAAATTGAAAACTTGCTGCACTTATACAGTGTATAAATTCAACACCGGTGTATACTTGAGTTAATACGTCCTAACTGAGGGGCGGCCTTGGTTGAAATGTATAGAACGATTCGACTCTGGCTGTGCGAGACATCTTCGGCGACTGGATCAAGGGCTCGAGCGGCACTCGCATTTACAGAGCTGCAAAGAGGGCACCAACTTTCGTCAGTTGTGATGCTGATCGCGTGACTGTCACTGGCTTGCCTTACAGTTCTCGATTCTCATAGTTGGCGAACTCGACATCCATATTTTATCTAACTTAACACCTTTAACTATGTCTATAGCCTCTATATACATGCGCAGATGATGACGCATTGATTTTGCTAAAAGGTTTGTCTCTCTCACTGGTTTCCATCTCGAAAAACATGTTCGGCTGCCTAGATGTCTGTTTTGAGAATAGAACAGGTCAGATGCAAAGTCTGTGGTAAAATCTGGTGACCGAGATATTGGCGTGACAGTAGCTGCAGTACAGAATTTCTTCACTGTGAGACTAGCAGGGGCGCATGGTAAGGCTTTTACGCTATGAAAGGTCCCCAGTACTCATTTTTTAGCAATCTGAGACGACTTTAGGCTGTCCTGGAAAGACTGGGACGATGAAATATAGCCGCATCCCTATCTGGTACTGAACCCAGAACGTCCAAGGATGCAGTCTGTGCTCTAGCCAAAAGACCACCAGGATCACTGAAAACAAACCGGAACTCTAATAAAATATGTGTTTCTATTTCCAATGCTGTGTTAGAGAATATTAGAAAGACTGGAACCGGAAGATCAGCTTGATATCCAGCAAACTAAACACACATGGAAAACAGCATCTTCAACACTTGCTATTGATGAGGCCTTTCAAAACATAGAGTTGTAGCATGTATGGTGTTATGAATCTGGTTTTAATCCGTTGTACATAGACAGACGTAACTTAAAAATCATCAACATAATATTTTACTCAACTGAGGACGGCTAGGCAACCAAAGTTGAAGCGAAAAATCAGTGTGGTATAAGTGCAGATATTTTTATTGGTGACTTAGGACAGTGTGCTGAGTAACATTACACCATTTACCTCATTTGCAGACTACTATTATGACTAGTATGTTTTTAGTTTGAGTAGTACCTCCAACTACGTGTAGCAAGAAAAAACTATTAATGCCTATTGTCCCCTGGGCAGTAGTACAGATGTCGAAGTGTGGACACATGGACGCAAAACGGTCCGTCTTTACTGACAGCAGTAATCCATCTGAGCGATAAATTTACGACCCTGCAGAAATCATTAGGTACAAAATTATGTGATGTGTTTGTGGGTAGACTGTTATAAGCAGAGAAAAAACAACTAAAACAGTGAAGTGGATACATATAAAGGTACCGACGATCATGATACCTGCACTTTTAGCCTGATACGCTGTATATTGGCTATTCGAAAACCTACAGAGTATGACTTATAGTTTTATAGCAAGTGACAAATAGAACAATTTTGACAGTTCTTGCTGATAGTTTCGAAGAAATCCAAAAGATTGTTGTTTAACGTCGTTGGACCCGAGATAGCTCTAGAGTGCACCAGTTTTCAGCTTGGTCTGCGCAGCAGAAGAAATTGCGGAACGAGAAAGACAAGCCGGCACAGCTGCGCCATTGTTCTCCTAGGGACAAAGGCTATGCTGCGCAGCGCAGGAGAGACCAGAGTGCATTGTTGTCCTGGGAAACGAGGCCCGAGTCACCCTCCGGGGCTGGCTGTGTCCCGTCGCCATTGTGTGGGGGCTCCAGTGTCCAGTGCTAGGACGTGCGGACACGTGTCGATGCAAGCTTTCCTCTCTGATGTCTGCCTGTTGCAAGAAACAATTTCTCCAACGTAGAAATATTGTGTCCTACAAAACAAAGTACCCCATTAAGAGCGAAGCAAGCTTGAATTGAAATAAAATAAAAATTTCAGATGATAAACAGACATTTACAGGGGGTGGAAAAAATATAGAAATACCAAAAACACAACACATTATCACGTCTAATACGGTGCAGGAGAACCAATGACATTCAAAACAGCTTCCATTAGTATCAGATAGGATAAACACAGGTCCAGTACGGTTTTAAAGGGAACCTTATACCATTTCTGTGGCAACGGCCTTGCCGCAGTGGATACATCGGTTCCCGTGAAATCACCGAAGTTAAGCGCTGTCGGGCGTGGTCGGCACTTGCATGGGTGACCATCCAGCCGCCATGCGCTGTTGCCATTTTTCGGGGTGCACTCAGCCTCGTGATGCCGATTGAGGAGCTACTCGGCCGAATAGTAGCGGCTCCGGTCACAGGAAACGATCATAACGACCAGGAGAGCGGTGTGCTGGCCACGCGCCCCTCCTATCCGTATTCTCAACTGAGGATGACACGGCGGTCGGATGGTCCCGATGGGCCACTTGTAGCCTGAAGACGGAGTGCTTTCATACCATTTCCCCTGCAAAATAGTAGCAAATTGAGGTAGCAATGAGGGAGGTGGATACTGATCACGCACCCTTCTCTCCAAAGTACGAGGTGCATTCAAGTTATAAGGCCTCCGATTTTTTTTCTAATTAACTACTCACCCGAAATCGATGAAACTGGCGTTACTTCTCGACGTAATCGCCCTGTAGACGTACACATTTTTCACAATGCTGACACCATGATTCCATGGCAGCGGCGATGGCTTCTTTAGGAGTCTGTTTTGACCACTGGAAAATCGCTGAGGCAATAGTAGCATGGCTGGTGAATGTGCGGCCACAGAGAGTGTCTTTCATTGTTGGAAAAAGCCAAAAGTCACTAGGAGCCAGGTCAGGTGAGTAGGGAGCATGAGGAATCACTTCAAAGTTGTTATCACGAAGAAACCGTTGCGTAACGTTCGCTCGATGTGCTGATGCGTTGTCTTGGTGAAACAGCACATGCGCAGCCCTTCCCGGACGTTTTTGTTGCAGTGCAAGAAGGAATTTGTTCTTCAAAACATTTTCGTAGGATGCACCTGTTAACGTAGTGCCCTTTGGAACGCAATGGGTAAGGATTACGCCCTCGCTGTCCCAGAACATGGACACCATCATTTCTTCAGCACTGGCGGTTACCCGAAATTTTTTTGGTGGCGGTGAATCTGTGTGCTTCCATTGAGCTGAATGGCGCTTTGTTTCTGGATTGAAAAATGGCATCCACGTCTCATCCATTGTCACAACCGACGAAAAGATAGTCCCATTCATGCTGTCGTTGCGTGTCAACATTGCTTGGCAACATGCCACACGGGCAGCCGTGTGGTCGTCCGTCAGCATTCGTGGCACCCACCTGGATGACACTTTTCGCATTTTCAGGTCATCATGCAGGATTGTGTGCACAGAACCCACAGAAATGCCAACTCTGGAGGCGATCTTTTCAACAGTCATTCGGCGATCCCCCAAAACAATTCTCTCCACTTTCTCGATCATGTCGTCAGACTGGCTTGTGCGAGCCCGAGGTTGTTTCGGTTTGTTGTCATCGATGTTCTGCCTTTATTAAACTGTCACACCCACGAACGCACTTTCGACACATCTGTAACTCCATCATCACATGTCTCCTTCAACTGTCGATGAATTTCAATAGGTTTCACTCCACGCAAATTCAGAAAACGAATGATTGCACGCTGTTCAAGTAAGGTAAACGTCGCCATTTTAAGTATTTAAAACAGTTCTCATTCTCGCAGCTGGCGGTAAAATTCCATCTGCCGTACGGTGCTGCCATCTCTGGGACGTATTGACAATGAACGCGGCCTCATTTTAAAACAATGCGCATGTTTCTATCTCTTTCCAGTCCGGAGAAAAAAAATCGGAGGCCTTAGAACTTGAATGCACCTCGTAGATCATAAAGGCTCAATAATAATCTGGCAAATGTTGTGGACAGTGGATACGCAATAATTCACCCTCCAGGTTGCAAAACCAGTCATGGGCGTTGCGAGCTGTATGAGTAGGAGCCCTGTCGTCTTAAACACAGCATCACCACTGGGGAACAAACAGTGTATCATGGAATGGACCTAATTAGCCACATAATCCTTGCTGAATAACCATGAGGCTCATGGAACAGCTCGATATGACTGTCCCAATCATCACCGAGCCCCTACCTTGGGACATAAACTCGTCCAGAAGTTGAAAACCGTGTGAAACAAGACTCATCCAACCAATCGCCTTTCTTCCATTGCTCCACTGTGTAAGTTAGATGGATTCGCCACCACGTTTTCTCGTCACAATCATTTACATCACTGATGCGTGGCTTTGGAATTCAACCTTCGTTGCTTTGGCGCTGAGAGTGTTCGCAAGTGCGACATTCAGTTCTACAGTGATAATATCACCTTTCTTATTTTTCATCACTCCTGCTTTCCCTGTCTGCAGTGTACATCTGCGATATGATGCCTCTTCGGCTACCTCAGTTACAGTTGCAGCCTTCATAGGAGTAGCAACAATTTGTCCACTTTCGAATTCACTTAGCCTCGACGTAAGGCACTAACAACTACGCTAACCAACACAGGCAATTAGAAAGTGTTGACAGCATTGCTAATGTGTCGTTTGTGCTCAAAACAACAGGGCAACCTGCAGGCTTGGTTAGCATCTGTCTCTATGATCAAGTACGCCTTACAAGCCGTGTTTTCATATTTTTCTCCAACTCTGTAGTCTGATGCGTGGCAGACCACATGGCATCAACCGTAAATGGCCACCGGGAGGATTAAACTTATAGCTTCCGATGGCTGTCTAAGGCACTTCAGGATACTCAGTGGTTTAGAGACTTTGTTTTTTGAGCTCCTTAAATGTGATAAACACGTCGTTGGTTACAGAATAAGACCCCCATGTATGTGAGCAACTTATCCACACACAAAACGTTCCCCTTCTTTATCAATTTTAGTGGGTGAAGTAAGCAATGTGAACTGTGAAAGCAGATGCGCAAACGTTTCTCTGAAGTAAAACCTAAAATGTACACTCCTCCAAACTCGTTTGTACAGCACAGCTGAACAGCCTCTGAATAAGGAGCAGCGCCGTAGCCTCGCTGTTGTCGACATTAGACAGTTCGTGTAAACATTAACACCGACATTCTCATACCTCTTGCTGGGGGGACACCTTTATTCCTTCCGGATTGCTCTTATTCTTCTTTCCTGCTCGAAATCTAAAACAGAGTATTGCGAAGTACTGTATACAGTTTGGGAGATGTACCTAGAGCACCCACTGCTGGTGTCAAAGGACGTATCTCTAAATGATACCGCTTGTCTTTTGAATTTCAAAAAAATCCCTTACTGAATGTTTCTTTCATATAAAAGTTTGCAGTACAGCCACATCCAGAACGGTGACGCACTCATTGTTGAATCAGGCAGTCATCCTGAACTATCATTGAAGTAAGGTGTTTCTCGATTTAAGAACCAAGATAACCCGGGCCCCACCACACTCTGGCGTTGTACAAGGACGACGTTAATAGGCACTTCAGGTTCTTTAGATGACCCCAGCCAATTTCTGTTTACTGCTGGATAAGAATGAGAGTCCTCAAGACACCACGTATAAACTGATACTGTTTTCATGGCTTCTCATTCTACCTTCTGTTATATGCTAGTGTATGTCCAAGCAGGGTCAGCCTGTGCAAGTACTGAGCACAAAGACCAACTCTTCCCATATACCCTTCTTCAGTTATAGCGCCATACACCCTTCTTCAGTTACAGCGCCATATACCCTTCTTAAGTTACAGCACCTACAAACGGGATGCAGGAGTTAAGCAGTGCTGCACAACAGCACAAAAACACAAGTAGTGCTCTAATCAGGCCTCTGGGTGATGTACTGTCTTTTGGCTGAATTGTCACTCAGAGGTGAAGCGTGCCCTGATTTGGAACTTCCTGGAAAATTAAAACTCTGTGGTCGACAGTGAACCAAACATGTAAGCTTTGCCTTTCACGGACGAGACGAGGACTGAGCTATTATAATACTCGGCTGTCGTGATACAGACTAGTGTTACCCTCTGGGAGGATTTTGATTCTTTGACCGTGCGTGTGTGTAATAAATGAGGGTATCGGACAGTAATTTTGAATACATTGTAATTAATAGAAAAATTAAACAAGCTTTTACTTTGGGGATAATGAAAGTAGTAAAGCTAATATACAAATGAAAAATCGAATGGTCGCCAACCGGATTAGGCTCATTAATTTGAAAAATTATGCTCAAGAAAATTGAATATTAGTTGTTGTTGTGACTTTCATTAAGACTCACTTTGAATAGCGCACTACATACACACGAATACAGGGCAGTCTAAGTTTTGCGTAGCAGTAGTTACCATTAATGCACAAACCATAAACATACAAAGCAAATTTGTACTCCACTCATAATAATAACAATTACAATCACGATCATTACGTGACTCAGTACTGAGATAGTACTGCAGGAAGCGCTGAAGTAAAGTTGGACATGGAAAGTGTCTGACTTAACTGACATATAAATATGACAAATAAAATTAAATAATGCTATAATTACACTGTTTATACTCCCATTTTTGGAAATGTATCAGATTTCTTAGACTGGCAATGGCAACGAAAGCGTTTCTAAAGGAGATAAATTTGTTAACATCGAGTATAGATTTAAGTGTCAGGAAGTCGTTTCTGAAAGTGTTTGTATGGAGTGTAGCCATGTATGGAAGTGAAACGTGGAAAATAAGTAGTTTAGACAAGAAGAGAATAGAAGCTTTAACTAATGAGAAGTTATTGAATGGGATTAGATTGAAGTGAAATTTGTGGCACAACTTGACTGGAAGAAGGGATCGATTGGTGGGACATGTTCTGGGGCACCAAGGGATCACCAATTTAGTTCAAATGGTTCAAATGGCTCTAAGCGCTATGGGACTCAAAATCTGAGGTCATCAGTCTCCTAGACTTAGAACTACTTAAACATAACCGTCACACATATCCATGCCCGAGGCCGGATTCGAACCTGCGACCATAGCAGCAGCGTGGTTCCGGACTGAAGCGCCTAGAACCGCTCGGCCCCAGCGGTAGACACGAATTTAGTATTTGAGGGAGGCGTGGAGGGTAAAAATCGTAGAGGGAGACCAAGAGATCAATACACTAAGCAGATTCAAAAGGATGTAGGTTGCAGTAGGTACTGGGAGATGAAGAAGCTTGCACAGGACACAGTAGCATGGAGAGCTGCATCAAACCGGTCTCAGGACTGAAGACCACAACAACAACATCAGATTTATTTAGTTGCTATAATATTCCAATTATCTTTCTAATATGAAAATAATAGGGTGGGGACCCATAAACTGATACTGTATCACTAGTGAAACTATATGGTTATTACAGTAGTAAGATTCAATTCAACTAAATTTAATTCTTAGTCCCACTTGGAATCGTTTATGTTTTCATACTTCAAAGCAAATTAGTCAACACTGAAGTCGATTAACTTCAAAAAAATCGTTCATGATAGCAATCAAGGCTAAATT